>NC_134410.1:66105801-66439719 GCF_038048845.1 Mixophyes fleayi | reverse complement strand
TCATTTCCCGATCTCTTAGGGCAGGAGCTGAGGACATGAGTGGAATCAGCACAATAGATACAGAGTCTATTCTTGACTCTTCGTTTCCTCTCCTCAGAAGATAACTTGGAACGTCCAATCTCCATGGGAATCACAGCGGGTGACACTGGACGAAATTGAGGGTTAGAGCGAAAAGGTGCTTTAGCAGAAGTCGTTTTCTCAGCCTCTCTTTCACGAAATCTCATATCAACACGATGGCATAGAGAGATCAAATCTTCAAGTGACGAAGGAAGCTCTTGGGTAGTCAGTGCATCTTTAATTTTATCGGAAAGCCCCTGCCAGAAGGCGGCAACTAGGGCTTCAGTGTTCCACTGAAGTTCAGAGGCTAAGATCCTAAATTGAATGACGTACTGGCCTACAGTATGAGATCCTTGTCGCAGACGGAGGATGCTGGAAGCAGCGGAGGTCACACGACCTGGTTCATCGAACACACTTCGGAATGTAGAAATGAATTTGGCACTATCTTGTAATATTGGATCGTTCCTCTCCCACAGAGGGGAGGCCCAAGCCAGGGCTTGTCCTGAAAACAAAGAGATAGATAGGCCACTCTGGAACGATGGGTAGAAAAATTTTGAGGTTGGAGCTCAAAATGGACTGAACATTGGTTAAGGAAACCCCTACAAGTTTTGGGGTCTCCATCGTACTTTGACGGAGTAGGCAGGTGAAGCGTGGAAGCTATAGACACCTGGGATGGCAATGGGGAAACGGAGGAAAGCACAGGAGCTTCAGTAGTGGCTGTCACAGTCTGTCCAGATGTTCCTTGGGAGGTTAATGACTGATAACACTGAAGTAACAGCTGTTGGCGGGCATCCTGTTGCTCCACACGGCTAACCAGATGTTGCAGCATCTCTTTGGCGGTAGGTTCCACATCTGGGTCTGTCATGGCCTGATCTTACTGTCACGGGCACTAGGAGTCTTTACCCAGGGATCACCAGATGGTAGGCTTACCAGAGCAATGTAGATGGTAATAGGGTACTCTGGTAGCTGGGTGATCACGGAACATGAAATGATGGCCGATGAGATGCTCAGGAAAGTCTATGACTAGCAACACTGGTAATAATGAGGTAATGATACACAAGGAACTGTATGGACAAGGACACGTGAAGGTAGTCAGTGGTCTGCGATAGCAAGTTGTACCACTGCTATAGTGAGGAGGAATGTCCAACAGAAACAAGGAGGTGATGAGAGTCAGCGGTCTGCGGGTAGCAAGTTGTACCGCTGTCTGAGTGAAGGAATGGAATCCAAGTGGAGGTATCCAGGTAGTCAGTGGTCTGCGGTAGCAAGTTGTACCACTGCTATGTGAGAGGATAATGGAACAGGTGATACCGGAAACAGGGATCAGTGGTCTGACATCAGCAAGTTGTACCACTGAATATATATGTGAGGAGGTGCACGGGGAAAGACTGCAACACAGGATATACACAGGCACCTTATACACGATCCACAGTAATATGCACAATATAGATATATATATATGTAAATGACTGATCAGGTCTGCAATCTAGAAAGTCTCTTGAAGAAGTCCAGCACAATGATAACACAGTCAATGATGGCAATAGACTCAGCGGATAGCAGACTCCAGAGAGAACCAAACACAGTCCAGCAAGATATGCAATACACAGCACAGTCAATGAGAAGTATGCATACCGTGGTTCAGCAGTAGCAGTCAGATGGGATTGCAGCGGTACCTGAGCGGCTGGAGGCCGACTGGATAGGAAGTCCCTGGATAGGTGAAGCAGCGGTCTAGCAGGTGCAGCGCACAGGTGAGTAGACCGACAGGGACACAAATCCACAGGAGTCAGCAACACGTGGAACTGGACTCATAGGAAACCCAGGAGAATGGAGATGATCCAGCAGAGGGTAGTAGAAGAGGTACAAATCCAATGCTGACAGGAGGGTAGAGACCAGTGGAACACGTGAAGGCGTGGAGAGTGGATCAGCAGGAGATGGACGATAGCGCTGACCACAGCGGCAGGACACAGCGGCACACGGAGGTAACCAGTAGCAACCACAGGAACCAACAGCGATGGGAAACAGGAGTGCAGCGCAGGGCAGGAGCTGTAGATCACGAAGTGAAGCAGATGGTAATGAAAAGCGGCAGTCTCGAGGAAGTCACAGCAAAGATGAGATGAGAGTGTAGTGCACGGAGGCAGCGGATAGTAATCAGCTGGCAGTCACGATGTTGAACACAGGCGAGTTGCAAGCAGGAGACTGTAGTGCACAGAGGCAGCGGATAGTAGTCAGCTGGCAGTCACGATGTTGAACACAGGCGAGTTGCAAGCAGGAGACTGTAGTGCACAGAGGCAGCGGATAGTAGTCAGCTGGCAGTCACGATGACGAACACAGGCGAGTTTGCAAGCAGGAGACTGTAGTGCACAGAGGCAGCGGATAGTAGCCAGCTGGCAGTCACGATGTTGAACACAGGCGAGTTGCAAGCAGGAGACTGTAGTGCACGGAGGCAGCGGATAGAAACCAGCAAACAGACTTGATGAGAAGCAGGTGAGTGAGGTAAAAGCTGAAGTGCACGGAGGCAGCGGATAGCAATGAGCAAACAGTAATGATGATACAGTTGATGGTAGAAGTGGTATGGAACCACAGTAGTAGAAGTGGTTTGGAAACCACAGGAATCAGCAGCGCTGAATACACGAGTAATACAGGAACACCTTCAGAGACTCATGAGGAATGAGACTCCAAGATCAGGCAACGTGGTGGTGACCACAGGTGCTTAATATAGGGAGGTTGCCTGATCTGCCAATTAAGTTAAAGGGGTATACACAGAAGTATAGAAAAGGGCTGCGCATGCGCAGACCCTCAGGATGGTGGACGGCCACGGTTCCTAAATGTCCGGGAAGAGGCACTCACGGTCCGGTGAGTGACACATACTATTCTAGACCCCAAATGTATTTCACTGGCTGCTTCATCCACCAAAATGCTACCATTTGGGAAGACCCTCGTGCCTCCTACTCTGAGGAGAAAAATCCTTTCGTGGTTCCATGCCTCTCGTTTTTCTGGACACGCCGGTGAACACAAGACCTTTGAGATTCTCTCTCGAAATTACTGGTGGCCTTCAATGAGGAGAGACGTCAAAGAGTTCATTGCTTCCTGTGAGTTATGTTCCCAGTTCAAATCCTCCCGCAGAACTCCAGCAGGGTTGCTGCGACCACTACCCATTCCGTCCAAACCATGGACCCATATCAGTATGGATTTCGTTACTGACTTACCACCTAGTAAGAATCATAATACTATTTGGGTGGTGGTGGACAGATTTTCGAAGATGGCTCATTTCGTCCCTCTGTCTGGTTTGCCTTCCTCGTCTATTCTGGCTGAACATTTCATTAAAGAGATCTTCCGTATCCATGGATGTCCGTCGGAGATTGTGTCTGATAGAGGAGTACAATTCGTTTCCAGATTCTGGCGAGCCCTTTGTAAAACCTTGGGCATACGATTAGCACTCTCATCTTCTTACCATCCGCAATCTAACGGACAAACTGAACGAGTCAATCAAGATCTTGAGACTTTTATAAGGATGTTCTCTTCAGCCAATCAAGACAACTGGGTAGAATTGCTTCCCTGGGCTGAATTCGCCCATAACAACATGTACCATGAGTCATCATGCAAAACTCCATTTTTTGTGGTCTACGGTCACCATCCGTCTTTTCCGGAATTTCCTGCCCTCCCGCCCACCCAAGTTCCTGCTGTGGAGACTGCTTGTCAGACCTTCAAAAATATCTGGTCTCAGGTCAAAACCTGTTTAAAGAAGACATCTAACAAATATAAGTCTTTCGCAGATAAGAAGAGGCGGGCTATTCCACCACTAAAAATTGGAGATCGTGTCTGGTTATCTACCAAAAATATTCGTTTGAAGGTTCCTTCTATGAAATTCGCCCCTCGTTTTATTGGTCCATATAGGATCATTCAAGTAATCAATCCAGTATGTGTTAAACTTCTTCTTCCTAAGAATCTTCGGATTTCCAATGCCTTCCATGTGTCTTTACTCAAACCTCTTATCATCAACCGTTTCTCAACTCCTCCCTCAGCTCCGCAGCCAGTTCAAGTTCATCAGGAGGAGGATTTCGAGATTACTGAGGTATTGGATGCAAAAATTTCGCGAGGAGTCCTCCGTTTCCTCGTTCATTGGAAGGGCTTTGGTCCTGAGGAGCGCTCTTGGATCAAAGCTGAAGATCTTAATGCTCCTGCTCTTTTGAAGAAGTTTTATTCCAAAAATCCGGACAAGCCCGGTTCCAGGCGTTCTGTGCCCACCTTTAAAAGGGGGGGTACTGTCACTCACCGGACCGTGAGTGCCTCTTCCCGGACATTTAGGAACCGTGGCCATCCTCCATCCTGAGGGTCTGCGCATGCGCAGCCCTTTTCTACCCTTCAGTGTATGTCCCTTTAACTTAATTGGCAGATCAGGCAACACTCCCTATATTAAGCACCTGTGGTCAACACCACGTTGCCTGATCTTGGAGTCTCATTCCCCATGAGTCTCTGAAGGTGTTCCTGTGTTTCCTCGTGTATTCAGCGCTGCTGATTCCTGTGGTTTCCAAACCACTTCTACCTCTGTGGTTTCCAAACCACTTCTACTCCTGTGGTTCCCATACCACTTCTACCATCAAGTGTATCATCGTGACTGTTAGCTGATTCCTATCCGCTGCCTCCGTGCACTACAGTCTTCTAAGCCACTTCAACTCTATCTCATATCATTGTGACTGTTTGCTGATTCCTATCCGCTGCCTCCGTGCACTTCAGCCACTCTCCACATCTACTCACCTGTTCATCATCAAGACTGTCAGCTGATTCCTATCCGCTGTCTCCGTGCACTACAGACTCCAGCTTGCAACTCGTCTGTGTTTCATCATCGTGACTGTTAGCTGATTCCTAGCCGCTGCCTCTGTGCACTACAGTCTTCATCTCATCTCTCCCGTGTTTCCTCGAGACTGCTGCTATTATTGCCATCCGCTACTCTCCGTGATCAACAGCTCCTGGTCTACTCTGCTCACCCGTGTTCCATCGCTATCTGCACCTGCTGGTTGCTACTGGTTACCTCCGTGTGTCCGCAGAGTCCTGCTGCTGCTGCCAGCGCTAATCGTCCATCTACTGCTGATCCGCTCTCCACGCCTTCCCTGTGTTCCGCTGGTCTCTACCCACCTGTCAGCATTGGATTCGTGTCTCATCCGCTATCCTGCTGCTAGATCATCACCATTCTCCTGGGTCTTCCAAGAGTCCAGTTCCGCGTTCTACCGATTCCTGTGGATTCGTGTCCCTGTTGGTTTACTTACCTGTGCGCTGCACCTACTAGACCTCTGCTTCATCCATCCAGGGACTTCTCATCCTGCCGGCCTCCTGCCGCTCAGGTATCGCTGCACTCCTGTCTGACTGCCTGCTTCTGAACCACGGTATGCATACTTCTCATTGACTGTGCTGGTGTATTGCATATCTTGCTGGACTGTGTTGGTTCTCCTCTGGAGTCTGCTATCCGCTGAGTCTGTTGCCATCATTGACTATACTATCTTGTTCCGGATTACTTCAAGAGACTTTCCATATTTGCAGTGCTGTTCAGTCATTCATATATATATCTATATTGTGCATATTACTGTGGATCGTGTTAGGTGCCGTGTTTACCCTGTGTTGCAGTCTCTCCCCGTGCACCTCCTCACATATATATTCAGTGGTACAACTTGCTAGTAGCAGACCACTGATCCCTGTTTCCAGTATCACCTGTTCCAGTATCCTCTCACACAGCAGTGGTACAACTTGCTATCGCAGACCACTGACTCCCCGGATACCTCCACTTGGATTCCATTCCTTCACTCAGACAGCGGTACAACTTGCTATCCGCAGACCGCTGACTCTCATCACCTCCTCGTTTCTGTTGGACATTCCTCCTCACTATAGCAGTGGTACAACTTGCTATCGCAGACCACTGACTACCTTCACGTGTCCTTGTCCATACAGTTCCTCGTGTACTACTACCTCCAGATTACCAGTGTTGCTAGTCATAGACTTTCCTGAGCATCTCATCATCTGCTATTTACTGTTCCGTGATCACCCTGCTACCAGAGTACCCTATTACCACCTACATTGCTCTGGTAAGCCTACCATCTGGTGATCCCTGGGTAAAGACTCCTAGTGCCCGTGACACACCTGTTTCTTGGATAAGTAAGGTAATTCTAAAGCTAATAAATTAGGAAGAAAACCGTTTAATCCCTGGTAGGCCATCCTTAATTCTCCACACAAACCTGGTTGTCTTCCTCTTCATCTTTGCCTATTGGCAATGCAGCCATCTTCTTTGGGTGTATATTACACCCTCCACTTGTAGTTGAATAGAAAAAAAGCAGCCTGCATAGACTGTGGAATTGGAAAGTAAAAATAAATGGACCACGGTAGTTTGGTGGCTATCTATGCCCCCCCTTCCCCCCGCCCTCCACTTGTAGTTGAATAGAAAAAAAGCAGCCTGCAAAGATTGTGGAATTAGAAAGTAAAAATAAATGGACCAAGGTAGTTGGGTATCTGTCTGCATCAGAACCCCTCTCCATTAGGAGTAAAATAATAAACTATTCAGCCGTTATAGAGTCTAAAATATAAATATAAATTGAGAAAGGCAATTTGGTATCTGTCTGCATCATAATCATCAATATCATCATTAGTGCCCTCGTCGCCTACACAAATCTCCCCCTCATCCTCTTCTAATTCCAAAGTGGCATCCTCAATTGGTGTATCACCAACTACACTCGGGCTGTTAAGGCACACATCAGCAGAACTGATGAAAGGAACCTTCTTTATGGGTACACTGTCACTAATAGAATGCTCACGATTAGACATACCACTGGTGGATGGACTCTCCTCAGGGATTGGTGTCATTTCTGATTCAGAGCATACATTATCCTCTAATGCCTTACTGTTTTCTTGCAGCTCGGCTTTCACGCGTAACAGTACTTGTGCACCACTTTTAGACTCCAAATTACTTGGTTTTGCTTTGTCACGAGTGTCCATACAAGAAAAAGGCTCAGTAACACTTTTTGATCTGCCACTAATAGAGAAAGGCCAAGGCCTCATTCTTTCTTTGCCACTGCGTGTGTAGAATGGTATGTTGCCAATTATTTTTTTTATCGGCAGTTAACTTTTCCTCAGTTACACTTCTGTTGCGCTTCAACACGGTAAAATTTTTTTGGGTGTGTGTTTTTTTGACTGATTTCAAAAGACTGTGTAGTTTGACATCGCCTTTCCCAGTTGACGTACTGGGAACACTACCATCAGGACTGGTGACAGAACCTGGTTGCTGATTCTGCTCATATGTGGACTGCTTAGAATCCATTATGAGCCCAACGCACTTGTAGTGCTACAAATTGTTTTAGATACTGCTGACAAATATGACTTTTGACAGCCAGAAATATTAATGCAAAAGAATGGGGGACTACCCAAAAAGCACTTGGGAGTGCTAAAAATAATTTTTTAAATCTACTGACAGATAGTACTTTTGACAGGCAGAAATATTAATGCAAAAGAATGAGGGACACCCCAAAGCACTTGTAGTGCCAAATATTGAAAAAAAAAAAAAAGACTCCCCTATCCTCCTCTCTTCTCTATCGATTATTATCAGAATTGGAATCAGAATTGTATTGTCTGTCCCTGCTCTAATCAGCCTGTGACTACACTCTGCTCTCTCCCTCTTTCAAATGGCGATAAATTGCTGTGAGGCAGGTATTTATAATTTTCAAGTATCGCGAGAAACGAGCCCCGAGATCCGAGGACGTCACGATGACGTCACGATGACGTTCGGCTTCGATTTGGATTCCGAGCGGTCGGGAGAGTACCGACACTCGTATAGGCAAAGTTCGGGTGGGTTCGGTTCTCAGGGAACCGAGCCCTCCCATCTCTAATAATGAGGAACAACTGCTCTTTCCTCCAAATCCACCCATCTACTAGCATAAGAACATGTAACATTTTATACCCTCTCCCCCCAGATCCTTCCACCATGGCCATGTGCTTCCATGTATAAAATGGTAAAAATAGGCACATGACTTAATAAAAAAACACTTGTTCTGTGGACACGCAGTGTGAGGATGTGCCACAATATCAGGTACAGAGAACAGATGGCTATACACAGTGAAAACTGCATTTTTTTTACTTACTGCAATCAGCACTTTGGTAGATGTCAAATAAATTAGAACTAAGAGACCAGTATGCAGAATTTATAAAGCTCTTGTTTATCAACTCTGGCTTTATTCCTCATAATTATCTATTATTCATCAAGTTTGTTTTTGTCCTTCACGATTTTACCTTCTCCAATCAATCAACTTCAGCTTTTTCACGCACTACATGTCTTATCTGAAAAAGTAGTTCTCTCCTGGGAGCAATCAGCACCGTGACATTTTGCTTGTGCCTTGGACATGGACCACACTTTAGTAGAACTGCGGTGTGACAATTTACAACACCACTCAGAGATAGATAAAGCAGATATTCGCTTCCTGAAGCAAGCAATTTTTATGGATAATTTCTGCTATGAGTTGTTGGTCAGCCAACTCAATCACCTAATGAAAAAATCCAAGAATTTTGTATGTGAGCCTAAAATTACTGCATTGTTGCCTTCTGATGGCAATCCTGAATGGTGCAGGGGATTTCTGACCCATATTCACCTACAGTTTGAACTACTAGCAGCATAGTTTCCCACAAAGTTGATCAAATTGGGACATGACATCTTCCCAATGACATGCCAGACAAATCACTCCACAAGAAGAAAGATCAGTTGATGGGTAACAGCAAAGAGTTTTTGGCCTCCACAAGAATGACCCAGGTTGAGCAACATAGTCACTCACTTGCAGAGTATGTTATTGAATTCCGGGCTCTCGCAGCAGAGAACATATGAAATGACAAGTCGCTACTCACCTCCATTCAGGGAGGACAGACGGACTCCTTAAAAGAGGAGCTCACTTGCTGGGACCTTCTTATTTTTATGGAGGAACTTATCACCATTTTGCATTCAGCACCCACATTCAGGAGTGTCATCTTCACAGGAGACTCACCATTTCCTGTTGTGAGCCTATACTATGACCTGTACAGAGCAGATGTGCCCTGCGAGCTCTCTGTTGTAACCCAGCCTGATTATCCATCTATCTTACCTCTGAAGATGCCTTCATTGCTGTTGCTGCCTGATCCTGTTTTTCGCTTGCCCATTCATGAGCACATTACTGTCAGCCTCCACTGATTGTTCTGACCCCCGACTGCTGCTTACTACAGACCCTGGCTTTGGCCTACTCCCAAGCGGCGTACTTACCTCCACTCCTGCTGCTCATCGGTTTTCTGCCTGCTGCCTTCCTGATGATGGCCTGATGTATTCCTGTCACTTAGTGTACTATTTGACGCAGTCACTCCAAGATGGGGATTGGGTCTTCCCCTCTTCGGACCTTCTCCTCTTCCAGCTGTTCCTGCATACTGTCTGCTGCTCCGATGTCTCCTGGCCCGATGTTTACTGCTGGCTCATGCCCTCTGCTGCCCCACACTCCATCTTCTCAATCTGCCTTGGTTCACCCACACCTGTCCCTGCTATAGGCTGCATCTTGGGCCTGATTTCCTCCACTCCTTCACATTGCTCCCTGGAATGGATTCTCTCCCTGTTGCCCTCCATCAGATGCCGCTGTCCATCCCCTTGGACGCCCAGTGAACCCTCCATCTCTACTCTTTAACCCAATCTTGGTCTCCTTCACTGGATGCCTCATCTGCCCCCTTCCCCCTGTTCTCCGTTCTGTCCCTCCACCATCCCCCACTACAACGACCACATGACCCACTTCAATTACTGGCTACCTCACACATTGCTCCCCTCCTGGACATTATACCTATCCTCCCTGCCACCCTCAATCATCTCTGGACCCTCAAGTACCTCTGACCCTGCACTCTCCCTGTCACCCTAGACTCACTCGACATCTCTCCTAGACTCATCTGCACTCTTCCCTGGACCCACTGGATCCCCCCTCCCTGGACTTACCTGCACTCTTTCCTGGAACCACCGGATCGCCTTCTCCCTGGACTCACCTGTGTTCCTGCTCACCACCCACTACTGCCACCTGAGTCCACCAGCTTCTCTGGACATCCTTGCTCTGATTCATCAATAACTGTGGTCACTCACTACTTGCATCTTATGTACCCTGTCCTAGCTGCCTGGTATTGTCTCTCAATAGTATTACCTTATTGCCTTTTGCCCTGCATTGTATTTTGTTTTTATTTATTACTATTGCTCTTATTTATTTTTATTACTTAGTTTATTTCTCTATTGATTGCCAATTGTTGCCCTCACCTCTGTCTCTACTCTCTGACTCCTTCTCCTGCTTCTTCTGCCCATGTTCTTTTCCCCCTTTGTCTTCCGGTCTCTCACCATGCCTCCGCACTCTGGTCCTATACCCATCCTCTCCCCTAGCCCCCTTCCCTATACTAACTTTAACCCTCCCCCTAGCTCAGCTCCATCAACCTTACCAGCCTCATCCATATCTCTTCACTTCCTTCCCTCCCCTTCCCCTGTGCCCTCTGGAAATCCAGATCCATCCATAACAAACTGTGCACTATCCATGAACTCTTCATCTCCAACTCTCCTAATCTCCTTGCTACCGCCAAAACCTGGCCCTCTTCTGCTGACACTGCTTCGCCTGCCACTCTCTCCAAAGGGGGCCTTTCCATCACCCACTCCACCAGACCTGATGACCGTCCAGGAGGTGGAGTGGGCCTTCGCCTTTACCCCCACTGCATGTTTGGGATCATTCCCACTGCGCCTTCCCTCTCTTTCTCCTTCTTTGAAGGTTCACTCTAACCGTCTCTTCTCCCACATCCACCTCCGTGTCTTTGTCGTCTACAGCCCCCCTGGCCCCACCTCCCTTTTTCTCGAACACTTTGCAGCTTGGCTCCCCTACTACTTTTCCTCTGTCCTCCCCTCCATCATACTTGGAGACTTTAACATTCCTATTGATAACTCCCCTGATCCTGCCTCCATCAAACTTCTCATCTTTTCTTTCTCCCTTTGCCTCACTCAGTGGACTCATCCCCCAACCACTGCCTTGGTCACTCCATTGACCTCGTCTTCTCTCATCTTTGTGCTATCTCTGACTTCTCTAACTCTCCCTTCCCACGCTCTGACCATCATCTCCACTCATTCCCTCTGTTCTCCTCCCCTTCTCCCCCCAGCCTAAAACTACCCTCACTAGGTGCAATCTTGATGCTCTGGATCCTACCTCTTTTTCTTCTACTCTCGAAACTCTTCTTTTTATTCTTCCCTCCCTGGTCTGCCCTGATCAAGCAACCTCTCTCTATAACCACTACATCACCACTGCTCTAGACACTGTCATCTCTCCCACTTCTGTCCACCATCGCCACTTATTTCCCCAACCCTGGCACTCCAAATTTACCCACTTCCTCCAGAAGTGCACTTGAGCTGCTGAACGCCTCTGGAGGACATTTCGCACCTTGACTGACTTCCTACACTTTAAGTTTATCCTTTCTGCTCTCTCCCTCGCTAAACAATCTTTAAGAGCCTCATTTCTTTTCAGTCTTCAAATCCCCAACGCCTCTTTGAAACATTCACTTCTCTTCTCACCCGTCCCACCTCCTATCCCGCTCTCCCTCTCTGCTACTGACTTTGCCTTCTTTTTCTCCTCCAAAATTGAGGCCATCAGACTTGACATCTCCTCCTACTTTCTCTCACCTACCATCCTCTTCACTCCACCTTCCTCCAAGTACCAATTCTGGTACTCCTTCCACCTTACTATGGGTGATGAAGTCCACTCCCTCATTCTTTCCTCTCCCTGACTACCTACTACCTGGATCCCATCCACTATCAGCTTCTTCGCTGTATCTCCCCCACTGTCTGCTCCTATTTAGCTCACCACTTCAACCTCTCTCTCTCCACTCTCTCACTCTCCATTGTTGCCTCTTCCTTTAAACATGCCCTTATCTGTCCCATTCTAAAAAACCTAATCTGGATCCCACCTCCCTTGCTAACTACTGCCCCATCTCACTTCTCTCCTATGCCTCTAAACTACTCGAGCAGATTGTCTGCAACCGCCTCACTAGTCACCTCAGACAATTTCCTCCTTGACCCTCTCCAATCAGGTTTTCACCCCGTCCACTCCACTGAAACCACCCTGGTCAAAGTAACCAATGATCTCCTCTCTGCTAAATCCAGGGGCCACTTCTCTCTGCTTATCCTTCTGGACCTCTCCGAGGGCCTATGATACCACAGACCACTCCCTCCTTTTGCAGACCCTTCTCTCTCTCTGCGTCCCTCGTTCTGTCCTCACGCAGTTCACCTCATACCACGCCAACTGTTCTTTATCTGAATCCACGTCTGGTTTATCCACATTCCCTGTAGGAGTCTCTCAGGGCTCTGTCCTCGGCCCTCTACTCTTTTCGCTTTATTCTCCCTACCTAGGTGCTCTCATCACTTCATTCGGTCTCCAGTATCACCTTTACAACAATGATATACAATTCTACATCTCTTCCCCTGATCTCCCCCCCCCCCATTCAGGGGCATTCCTGGTGTGCCTTATGTTTTTATTAGCTTTCTTTTTCCCTACCCCTCCTCCGCTCACGGGGGAGGGGTGGTGCCGCGAGCAGGGAAGGGGTGGTGAAAAAGAAAGCAAATAAAAACATCATTGGTAGTCAGTGGCAGCAACAGGCAGCCAATCGTGAGGCCTCAGACAGGAAGTGTTCATTTTAGTTCCTGTCTGAGCAGTGCGGAGTGATGCAGCAGAGATCAAGGTAAGTGTGTGTTTGTTGACAAGGGGGCTTGTGTCAGTCTAATGTGTGTGAGAGCAACAGGAGGCTTGTGTCAGTCTAATGTGTGTGAGGGCAGCAGGGGTCTTGTGTCAGTCTAATGTGTGTAAGGGCAGCAGGGGGCTTGTGACAGTCTAATGTGTGTGAGGGCAGCAGGGAGTTTGTGTCAGTCTTAAAATAAAATTATTTTACAGTCGAGCTGGTTACAGGAACAGGGCACTAATAATAAAACATGAATTGTTTTGATTTAATGTCGGACTGTATAGAGGCAGGGAGGCCTACTGTGTTCACTCATTGCTGATATTTCTATATGTCATGTACCTATTCTATTTCCAAACAGGGAACCAACATTCCAGGATCCAGTCAAGCACAACTGAGCTTAGGACCCAAGCGGCAGCAGCAAGTATTGAAAGCGGGAAGAACAGGTAGGAGAGAGCAGGACATTCTGCCAACTGTCCTGATTCTGGTGGGGCAGTCCTGAGATTGGGGACAGACCCACTCAGTCAGGACTTTGTCCTGACTACAGGGACAGTTGGGAGGTATGTCCCACTTCACACTGCTCTACTCATGAAGGGGGAGCTGCATGCACCTAACAGTAGTGCACGCAGCATTGCTCGTATATTTAAAGGGAAATTGGAAGATTTGGAGAGCTATCTAGCACTGTCTAAAACATACATGCTGTTCACGCCCACTGGTGGTGTGCTGTGGAAACCCCCCTCCTCAAATCCTTTGTTTGCCCCTGCCATTCTCTCATGTATCTGACTGCCTCTCCACCATCTCCTCTTGGATGTCCTTGCGCTTTCTCAAAATTAACATGGCTAAAACCGAATTCTCATCCCACCTGGATCTCTCCATCACTGTTAACCACATCACCATCTCTTTTGTCACCCAACTCCGCTACCTGGGCGTCACCCTTGATTCCACCCTATCTTTTGCCCCCCACATTCAATCCCTTGCCTAATCCTGTCGCTTCTAACTTTGCAACATTGCCCGCATCCAGCCCTTCCTATCAGGATGCCACCAAAACCATTATCTATGTACGCACCACTTCCAGACTTGACTACTGTAATCTCCTGTACACCGGCCTTCCCTACACCCACCTTGCCCCCTTTGTTTTATACTCAATGCAGCTGCAAGACTTTTCTTCCTTTCTCGCGGCTCTTCTTCTGTTTCCCATCTCTGCCTTGCCTTACACTGGCTCCCTTTCCCCTACCATATTCTTTATAAACTTCTTACCCTCACCTACAAGGCCCTCTGACACTCCACTGCCCCTTATATCTCCAATCTCCTCTTGTGCATTTAAGATCCAAACATTGTATTCATAGTGAAGCCACTGGCTTTAATCATTTCAGCCAGGCCATTGTGCATTATATTATGGGCCAATTGAGATGCCCTGATATAGAAGGAAATTAAACACAGCCCTACAGCTTGAGACTATATTGAGAGTATAAGAAGGGCAACACAGAACAGTAGGTGTAATTCTATCTTGAGTGATCCTGGTGTTCGTAACACCAGCATGGGCCAGACATTGCAGTGCTGACAGAGAGAACCGTACCAATATAGGGTCTGTGTGAGCCAGCATCCTATGCTGGTTGACGCAGGACTGTCTAGTTGATGGTATTGGTAACACTGCAGGAGGATAAGACTCTGGGGACTCCAGAGAAGCTGTGGAGATTGTTACTTTGAGGTGCTGACTACAGAAGGCTGCTGAAGGGTATACACTGCTATTTACCTTGTACCAGTGAACTGTCTATTGTGCTAGTGCTGTCACTAAACCTATATTTTAGATTTATCCTAGTCTGCCCAAGTGAGTTGAATCCATGGAGTGTAATCACCATCCCAGCTAAGAGTGATGTCCTAACAACGTTCCTTTCCGCAACTTTAGCTGTCCATATCATATGGGATAAACATTGGAACATCAAATGAGCTTACAATTGGAGGCGCCGCATAGCGATCAGTGTATATTCATTCAGACAATCTCCTGTACGGATCCCCAACTCTAACATATTCAATTATACATTTACTTTAAGTATTACTTGCTTATTTATTTTCCATTGTTTCAAATCAATCTCCGAGAATAAAGGAGAAGGAACCAATATGCAGACAATCGCAACCTCACGTGTGTCCACACAGAACATTCCTCCTGCCATGTAGGCAGATATGTTGTAGTAACTAGTAATTTCTTATTTTAATTATATTATTTATTTGCAACAGAATAACCTCAATACTTCCCATTCATAGATGCCATCTCATATAATTTGTTAACATATATTGTATAGACCCAGTTTCTCTTGTATCATAACAATTTTCTAATCATATTTTATTTTTCTAAATTGGATAATTTAGCTAATAATTAGTTTCAAATCTAAATTTTATCTCAATGTACACACTCTTCATCAAATAAATTTAATATATAGATCTGTGTGATTTATACTTATATGTTAAAGATGTGTGTACTCTGATACACTATTTATAATAAAGTGTTTCTAAATTGTAAATTATATCTTACTATCAATGGTGTAAAATCATAACAAAACAATGTGCTGAATAGTTTTGTATGGTGATCTTTATTAATTCATAAATATTTGTGGTAACTCCTGAAACACGCTGTTGTCTGTTGTGATAGAAAGTGATAAAATCATTTTTACATAAGATTTGATATAATTTTAATTAATTTCAAACTTAAAAGTATTTTAGTTAAAATGTATTCATGTATGTTTTTAGTGAGGAATTTGGATATATTACTTTTATATGTTATAATATTTAGAATTTTTGTAAATTTTCATAGTCATACATTTTTCAGATGATAGGTGCTCAGTATTAGTTTATATATTTTTTGATCTTTAATCAGTACATAGGTGGAATATATTGAAACATCAAACAAATTCTAGAACCACAATATGGTGTAATGATTCTCCTTAATATATATTATTTTCTTTAGTTATCCTATTTTTTCTTTATAATCATCACTCTTCTCCATCACACAGTGATTCAAAACCCAGCTCTATGTAGAGAGGGAAAAGGACCTAACACGAGATCAGTGGAAACTCCCCACAAGCCCTCATTATCAGAAAACCTACCCCTCCACTCCAAATCAAGATAAGGTATGTTTATTAGTAGTGACTCTATTATGTTATGGTTATGTTTTCACATAAAATGACCCACTGTTTCGCTTATATATACGTAAACGTATGTGTTATTATGTTATGTTATGTTATTATGACGCGCCAGGCGATTGGGCCATATACCCGATCCCCGTCTTACTTACCTGCTCCTGCCGTTCACTCGGTCTGGGCTGGGCTCCGCCATCTTTCCGGGTCTGCGCATTTGCAGACCCGATCTGTCAATTCCTCTGTCCCTCTCCCTATTGTTTGGAGTTTTGACTCCAAAGTTTAAAAGGCACATCCTCCCTGTTCTCAGTGCCTGATCTTCATGTTACCTTCCATGGGTTCCTGGCTCCTGTTCTATTCCTCGTCCACAGAGCTGACAATCTACTCGTTGTATTGCTTCTCCTCAATTCCAGTGATCCTGCTGACTACTTAACTGTATTCCTGCTGCCATCCTAGTGGTAATCAGTCATCCGCAGAGCTGACACTCTACAGCGCTTCTTCTCTGTTCCTGCATAACCTGCTGGCTATACCCTGCAACATATCATCGCTATTCGTGAGTAACCTGCTGAATGCTGAACTGTATTCCTGCCGCCATCCTAGTGGTAATTAGTCGTCCGCAGAGTTGACACTCTACAGCGCTTCATCTCTGTTCCTGCATAACCTGCTGGCTATACCCTGCAACATATCATTGCTATTCGTGAGTAACCTGCTGATTGCTGAACTGTATTCCTGCCGCCATGCTAGTGGTAATCAGTCACCCGCAGAGCTGACACTCTACAGCGCTTCTCTGTTCCTGCATAACCTGCTGGCTACACCCTGCAACATATCACTGCTATTGGTGAGTAACCTGCTTACTCTTGTGGCTCGTCTCCCTATCATCACGACTGGTCGCTTCCAGTAAGGGCCGCGACCTGCAAGGAGGTGCAGCTAAGTCTAAACCACCTTGCGGCTGGTCCCTGGTGAATACCTTCTCCTTGTTAGACTCCGCGCCTTACTGGGAGTTGTATTAGTTTCAGGCTGGTTCCCGTTCCTTACCATTCCTGCTGCAGAATTGTGTCGCAGATCCGTGACCACTATATAGTAACTCTATTTTAATGCCATCATCTCTGGTATAATAAAATAAAGGATAGTCATCAATTTCTATTCTTTTTGAGATAACTGTAAGGGGACAAAAAGGTATTTATCAGAGGTTCAGTCTTTATTTTATTTAAAATGCCAAAATAGTTATGAAGAACTATATCTGTGTTATGTCCGTCTAGTGGCTATCAATGAAAATTGTCCGCTGTGATTTGTGTGGTTCCAACGCACAAAGAGATTTAATAGCAAGATGCAACAAATAACAATTCAATAAATTAAGTACAGCCAATACATACGCAAGCTCTCTGGATCCAGAATACAGTAATTCAATCCTGAAGTCCATGGTCAAGTAGACTGTATGATGGTCCCAGTGCAAGGTTTATATACAGTTTGTGATACATAAAAAAACATTAGTGATGTCTTGGCAAGTTTCCATTGGTTCAGGTTTCAGGACAGTCCTGTATAATGCAAGTCATAGGTTGGTTCAAACAATGCCGTCCAAGGGTGGGGGTCAACTCTCCAACAGCTGCATACGTGTCTTCCTGCCAAAAAGCTGGTTTAAACTGGTCTATTAACATTATACACACAATATCATTCTGATCATTAATCCTCTGTCATCCATAACTTGCATATGCAAGGTGCGATCGCTTAGCCAATTGTATCGGATGTCTGGTGGTAAAAAGTGGATTAAAATGACACTAAACATGCTATGTTTCCTATATCCTGAACCTTATATATCAACAAAGTGGTTTTAACAGTATTATATTAAACTATTGAATCTATTGCATTCGATTATAAAAGACTGTGTGTTGGAACTTTATTAAGGTGAACTATTTACAAATGAATGTGTGTGTAAGTGTATGCAGAAGTGTTTGCACCTGTTATTGATAAATACACCATTCCACGCCGTAACATGCTATTCGCATATTTTCTGATAAAGTCAATTAGATTCATGGTTATTAATTTGAAAGGACTTCATCCTATTATTTTACTTCCACATCTGTTTATAAAAAAACTGAGAAATTATTATTCTCATTTAGTTCTTTAGGGGTTATCACGTCCATGAGGAAGATCATCTTAGCTTCTTTTTTCAAATTCTCCTTTTTAATGTCTCCCCCCCGCTGATGCCTAATTCAACTTTTTCCATACCAAAGACCCTTAAATCCGTAGGATTTATCCCATGTTTCTTTAAAAAGTATTTTGCTACTGTGGTGAGAGGTTTCATTCTTTTTATATCTAATAAGGCATTTTGAATATTGCCCACATGTTCTAATATCATTTGCTTTAAAGATATACTTGTCACCCCTATATATTTGAGACGCAAATACATGTCAAACAATATATATCTCCACAGGTGTTACAGTTGATAAAGGACTTGGTTTTGTGTTTCTTATTGTATTTATCTTTAAAGGTTTATGTTTCATATGTTGACAAGCTTCACATCTCTCGCATGAATGCGATCCTGTAATTGTAATGGATATTGTTTTCTTGTCTGTGAAATGACTTTGAACTAATGCATCACATGCATTTCTTGTCTCTTACCAACTGACTGGTGTTTAATCTGCTATGGCTTCAACTGAGTCTGGATCCAATTTCAGAATATTGATATGTGTGTATAATATTGCCTGAATATCTTTCCATTGATGAATAAATGTTCCAATGAATCTAATATTTAGTTCACATTGCCGACGCGGCAATATCCCGGGTATATGAACCTGTGATATTGCCGGGTGACAGCCTCCCACCCCGGCAAATTATCGGCTCTGACCTGGTGTCCCTGGCAACATTACAAGAGGAGCTTTGACAGGCTCCTCTTGTGATGTTGATTTTTTTAATTTTTTACCTTTCAATAGTTTTCAGTGACACCCGGGTTGAAAAACCCGGGTCTCGCCATTCAGACTGGCATCTATCAGGGTCAAACAGAGGAATAATCCTTCAAAAGACCCAGGTTCAATTCCCAGGTCATCCGACCCGGGTAGATGCAGGGGACCTCGTTCACACTCAGCCTCGACCCAGGTTGTCGGGGCGATAACCTGGTATTTTCTTCCTTTTCAACAATATATTTTCTCTAAGGATAGAGAAGAGATTCTCTATCAATAGTTTCCACTATTTGGGATGTTTTTCTTAGAAGTCTTTTGCTACATCCTCTTTTGACTAGTCTATTTTGTTGTTCTTCAGCTCTTTCCTTGAAGATATATTGATTTCCAGTTTCATTTTATTCTTAAAAATCTCCTTTCGGTAGTCCTTTAAAAATGGGAACTAGTGGCATGTAAAATGCTATTCGCAGCAGTTTTTTTGCTGTAAAAGTCTGTGATAGATTTTCCGATTTGCTGATGGTTAGACCTAGCTGGATCTATTTCAGATGTTAATCTTTAGTTTATATTGTTTTCATTTAGAATTTTTTTAAATTCCTATGTTTTTTTTCTGCTTTCCAGATCAGAAGCACACCATCTGTATAGCAAAGCCATATAGTGATGTGTTCTGTATATTTCTCCTTTCCAGATGTAAATACTTTTTCATATTCCCACCATCCTAGATATATAGATTTGCATAAGTCGGGGCACATATTGTTCCCATAGCCGTGTCCTGCACTTGTAGGTAAAATTCTTTCATCGAAAGTGAAGAAATTTCTTGTTAAGATAATTTCTAGTAAATTCAGAAAAAATGTGTTGTGTTCATTGTCGGTCTTCATGTCTAGAAAGTATTTTACCGCTCTTATTCCCACTTGGCCTTCGATATTCGTATATAACAATATATTGACATAACCACATATTAGTATTAACAGTGATATTTTACGACTCCTGTACAATGTAATCCCGGCAGCGGGTTCGACCTTTGCCGCCTTAAAACCGGCAATCTTACTCTGTCCATTGGTAATGTAATTCTGACTGGAGAGATTTTACATAGTTACAGTTTACATGTGACACCCATAAAGTCTGTGGAGAATGTGGTATGTATATTATATAGAAAGTCTATATTTACTCCTTGGTGCTTTCATAGTACCCGAAATTGTCACATCACTCTAACTTTTGTTGGCATTATTGCTGACAAAAAAAACTACACTACCCGGTATAAGTAGCAACTAATAGTGATGAATGACATATATGCATCCCAGAACAAGTGTTTGTAAGTAGGAAAAACAATAAAAATGCATTTTGCATACAGTGCACACTAAGAACATCCTGATTTATGGATGTCATGTAAAAAAAGTGTAATTTTTCTTTTAAATGTATTTTTATTAATAATTTTTGAGTTGTTTATTTACTTAATAGATTTTTTTTGGTATGCGTTTTGATGGGACTTTATATTGCATTTATACATGTGTGTATCCTGCAGTCTGTTCTGTCTGACTGCATATGGCAAGTTAAATATAATGATCCGCTTGTACTTGAATATGAGCGGATGGGCGAGCAATTGACGTTCAATTTTTTGTGTTCGTAGATAAGCAGGCCCTAAATGTCTAGCTGTCAAATTTCAAAGCTATAAGTTTCAGCGCAGCATCAGGTCTACCAGTTCGCTGATATTTTAGATATTATTTTATTGATAAAGGGGTGGAGATTTGCGCTCACCTCCTATTGGATGCAGGAGCTGCAAACAGGACCAGGGATCCCTCCCTAGTGATACAATGGCAAACAATATTTTCCTGTGAGCTCACTGGCTAAATAATTATGATACCAATATATATTGTATAGTGTGTCAGATATATATTAGTTGGTAACCTCTAATGATTGAATACTACTCGATAGTTTATAAGGTCTCTTTATTGATCCCTATCCATATATTAGCTAAGAACAGGCAAAGAAGCATTTAATAAAACAAATGTGGATCTAATATTACATGTAGTTATGCTATGTTAAAATTCAATTCAGGATAGAGCTGATAAATAAACAGTACTAGGCCTGGTAAAACATATAGCGAGTCCACCAATGGACAAGCTATTTTGATAAAATGTGACCTTTTAATTGCCTATATATAGAAAATAAAATAGAAATAATAAAAATAAATAAAAAATATATAGATATCCTAGGTGTACAGTGCTAGACAAACGGGGTTCAAATCAATTGAGACATCTATAATGATGTTGCCTGAAATCCCCAGGCTGGGATGATATGATGTTGATAATATAGTGTAACCAGATATCTCAATACAATCATGCAGTGGTAGTTATGTCCATTAAATGAAAGTTCAGATTATGATGAGTAATCACATATAAATGGATGAAGCAGTGGTATCAGTTGTTGCATGAATGTAGCAATCCGGACCCCAAGGTCACTGCAGTATTTATTGTGGATGATTAATTATGATGAATAAAGTCTTGGCTGGATTATTGCTTTGATATTGCTGGGTACTAAACGATAAGGAATGGTGAACAGATCATCTTGTGTTCAATATTATGGTTCCCCATACAATTAGGGCTATACTTGCGATTGGAGATGTATTGCCAGGCTTGGATGTCCCGCTCTGGAGTGGGCGCGAGTGAGCTTGTGTCAGTGTCCAAGTAGAATCCACATAAGCGGGTGATCAGTCCCGCTAATGTGGAGATGGAGCAGCGGTCCACGAGCAGCATGCGGCACGCTTCCGGTTCTAACTTCCGCGTCTGAAGTCACTTCCGGTCGGGTTGCTATTGGCCAATAGACGGATGAAGGCGGAGGCCCAACGCGTTTAGTCTTAGAAGACTTTCTCAAGGGAGATATTCCAATATTGGTGGGTGTTCCTTTATAGAGCTTCTAGTGATGTAATAGTCTCTGATTGGGTGATAGCGCTGTTGATCTGTCTATGGTCCATGGTTTGCCTAATCGTTCAGATATTTAGGCACTCAAACTGTATGAACCCTGGGGTTCATAATACGGAATTGACCTGTAATGTGATGGATTTGAGCAGGATATCTATCAAGCTTTTGTTTGCATGCATATAACATATATCTCGGGATAACTTGAATGGTAACCCGCTACTATGCAAAAACAATTAATATATGTATGTCTGACAACTGGAAATGTGGTATAAATTGGAGGGTTACTAAATAGATACATCTGCAAATTATAAACTCACGCAAGGTATATATGTTTTATTATACTAATCTTGAATTGACATCTTGGCATGCCTAAACAGTTTGTTTGTGAGGGTGTTTACTAGGATTAAATCCATGTGTACATATGGATTTGTACACATAGTGACTGGTCCATATGCTGGAGGAAATACACAAAGTGTGCATAATAAATACAATATTATGCGTAGTAAAGGACATTGTCACTCACCGGACTGTGAGTGCTTCTTCCCGGACATTTAGGAACCGTGGCCGTCCTCCATCCTGAGGGACTGCGCATGCGCAGCCCTTTCTATACCTCCAGTGTATGTTCCTTTAACTTAATTGGCAGATCAGGCAACCTCCCTATATTAAGCACCTGTGGTCATCACCACATTGCCTGATCTTGGAGTCTCATTCCCCATGAGTCTCTGAAGGTGTTCCTGTGTTTCCTTGTTTATTCAGCCCTGCTGATTCCTGTGGTTTCCAAACCACTTCTACCTCTGTGGTTTCCAAACCACTTCTGCTACTGTGGTTCCCATACCACTTCTACCATCTACTGAATCATCGTGACTGTGAGCTGATTCCTATCCGCTGCCTCCGTGCACTACAGTCTTCTAATCACTTCAACTCTACCATGTATCATTGGGACTGTTAGCTGATGCCTATCCGCTGCCTCCGTGCATTACAGGCTTCAACCACATCCACTCACCTGTTCATGATTGTGACTGCCAGCTGATTCCTATCCGCTGCCTCCGTGCACTACAGGCTTCAACCTGCAACTCGTCTGTGTTTCATCATCGTGACTGCTAGCTGATTCCTATCCGCTGCCTCCGTGCACTACAGTCTTCAACCTGCAACTCGTCTGTGTTTCATCATCGTGACTGCTAGCTGATTCCTATCCGCTGCCTCCGTGCACTACAGTCTTCAACCTGCAACCCGTCTGTGTTTCATCGTGACTGTTTGGCTGATTCCTATCCGCTGCCTCTGTGCGCTTCAGTCTTCAGTCCTTGTCAACGCTCCCGTGTTTCCTTGAGTCTGCCTCCACTATTGCTACCCGCTATTCTCCGTGATCAACAGTGCCAGTTCAACTCTGCTCCGGTGTCCCATCGTTACTGCACCTGCTGGTTGCTATTGGTTACCTCCGTGTTCCCGCAGAGACCCGCTGCTGTTACTTCTCAGCGCTACTCATCCATCTACTGCTGATCCGCTCTCCACGCCTTCCTGTGTTATCCTGCTGGCCTCCTGCCCTTCAGGTATCTCTGCACTCCTGTCTGACTGCCTTCTCCTGAACCACGGTATGCATACTTCCCATTGACTGTGCTGTGTATTGCATACCTTGCTGGACTGTGTTGGTTCTCCTCTGGAGTGTACTATCCGCTGAGTCTATTGCCATCATTGACTGTGTTGGTTCTCCTCTGGAGTGTACTTTCTGCTGACTCTACTGCCATCATTGACTGTGTTATCTTATGCCGGATTACTTCAAGAGACTTTCTATATTGGCAGTGTTGTTCAGTCATTTATACATTTATATTGTGCATATTACTGTGGATCAAAGTCAAGGTGCCCGTGTATATATTGTGTTGCAGTCTCTCCCCGTGCACCTCCTCACATATATATTCAGTAGTACAACTTGCTAGTGGCAGACCACTGACTCCTGTTTACAGTTTCACCTGTTCCAGTATCCTCTCACATAGCAGTGGTACAACTTGCTAACGCAGACCACTGACTCCCCGGATACCTCCACTTGGATTCCATTCCTTCACTCAGACAGCGGTACAACTTGCTATCCGCAGACCGCTGACTCTCATCACCTCCTCGTTTCTGTTGGACATTCCTCCTCACTATAGCAGTGGTACAACTTGCTACCGCAGACCACTGACTACCTTCACGTGTCCTTTGTCCATACAGTTCCTCGTGTATTACTACCTCCATATTGCCAGTGCTGCTAGTCATAGACTTTCCTGAGCATCTCATCATCTGCTTTTCCTGTTCCGTGATCACCCTGCTACCAGAGTACCATATTACCACCTATACTGCTCTGGTAAGCCTATCACCTGGTGATCCCTGGGTAAAGACTCCTAGTGCCCGTGACAGTAAGATCAGGCCATGACAGACCCAGATACGGAACCTACTGCTAAAGAGATGCTGCAGCATCTGGTCAGTCGTGTGGAGCAACAGGATGCTCGCCAACAGCTGTTACTTCAATGTTACCAATCGTTAACCTCCCAAGGAACATCTGGACAGACTGTTACAGCTAGTATTGAAGCTCCTGTGCTTTCCTCCGTTTCCCCAGTGCCATCCCAGGTGTCTACAGCTCCTACGCTTCACCTGCCTACTCCGTCAAAATATGACGGGGACCCCAAAACTTGTAGAGGTTTCCTTAACCAATGTTCAGTCCATTTTGAACTCCAACCTCAAAATTTTTCTACCCATCGTTCCAGAGTGGCCTATCTTATCTCATTGTTTTCTGGACAAGCCCTGGCTTGGGCCTCCCCTCTGTGGGAAAGAAACGATCCAATTCTACAAGATAGTGCCAAATTCATTTCCACGTTCCGAAGTGTGTTCGATGAACCAGGTCGTGTGACTTCCGCTGCTTCCAGCATTCTTCGTTTGCGACAAGGCTCCCATACAGTAGGACAGTATGTCATTCAATTTAGGATCCTAGCCTCTGAACTTCAGTGGAACACTGAAGCATTAGTTGCCGCCTTCTGGCAGGGGCTCTCCGATAAAATTAAAGATGCACTGACTACCCAAGAGCTTCCTTCGTCACTAGAAGATTTGATCTCTCTTTGCCATCGTGTAGATATGAGATTTCGTGAAAGAGAGTCTGAGAAAACAACGGCTGTCAAAGCACCTCTTCGTTCAAACCCTCAATTTCGTCCAGCTCCATCCTCTGTGATTCCCATGGAGATAGGACGTTCCAAATTATCTTCAGAGGAGAGGAGACGAAGAGTAAAGAATAGACTCTGTATCTATTGTGCTGATTCCACACATATGCTCAGCTCTTGCCCTAAGAGATCGGGAAATGCCAGGCCCTAACTAGTTCTGGAGAGGTGAAGTTAGGGTCCCTGGAGTCCTCTCCATTGTCTATGAAATCTAAAGTCTGCGCTTTCGATGTTACGATTTCCTTTGCTACTAAATCCTTTGAGTCACAGGCATTGATTGATTCCGGAGCAGCAGGAAATTTCATTTCTAAATCACTAGTGAATCAATGGTCCCTACCAGTGATCATTTTAAAAACACCCATTACTGTGACGGCTATAGATGGATCACGTCTCATCAATGGTCTCATCACCCAGAGTACGTCTCCAGTAACCCTTCAGATTGGTGTACTACACCATGAAGAAATTTCGTTTTTAATTCTTCCTGTTACGACAAGTCCGATTGTCTTAGGCCTTCCATGGCTTCAATGTCACTCTCCCCAGATTGACTGGCGCACCCCTCAAGTTACGTCTTGGGGGCCTGAATGTCACCATCGTTGTCTCTCTCAAGTTATTCCTCTTAAAGTACAGCAATCTTCCATCTCATCTTCCTCCCCGGGACTCCCTCCTCAGTATGCTTCATTTGCCGATGTGTTTGATAAAGCTCAGTCTGAACGCCTTCCTCCTCATCGTTCTTGGGATTGTCCGATCGACCTTCTACCTGGCAAGACTCCTCCCAGGGGTCGGGTCTATCCTCTCTCGTTACCTGAAACTCAAGCCACATCTGAGTACATACAGGAGAATCTCCAGCGTGGGTTCATTCGACCTTCCACCTCTCCCGCTGGAGCTGGGTTCTTCTTCGTCAAAAAGAAGGATGGATCATTACGCCCTTGTATAGATTTTCGTGGACTCAACGCCATTACTATCAAGAATCGGTATCCCATTCCGCTGATCACTGAGCTATTTGATCGCATCAAGGGAGCTCGGATATTTACTAAGTTGGATCTTCGTGGTGCCTACAATTTAATTAGAATCCGTTCCGGTGACGAATGGAAGACCGCGTTTAACACCAGAGATGGGCATTACGAATATTTAGTAATGCCCTTCGGGCTGTGTAATGCCCCCGCGGTTTTCCAGGGTTTCATCAATGAGATCTTTCGGGACTTATTATATGTATGTGTCGTTGTCTACCTGGACGACATATTGATCTTCTCACAGGACCTGCCTTCTCATCACCAACATGTGGCAGAGGTCCTCTCCAGACTACGGAAAAACTCATTGTTCTGTAAATTGGAAAAATGTTCATTCGAGTTACCCCAGATTCCATTCTTGGGGTATATAGTTTCCGGAGTTGGCCTGAAGATGGATCCAGACAAAGTAAATGCTGTACTACATTGGCCTCAGCCAACTACTCTTCGTGCCATCCAGCGTTTTTTAGGTTTTGCCAATTACTATAGACGCTTCATTCAAGACTTCTCATCCATTGCATCTCCCATTGTGGCCTTAACTCGGAAAGGGGCTAATACTAAGCAATGGTCATCTGAGGCTCTCCAAGCCTTTCAAATCCTCAAAGAGTCCTTCTCGTCTGCTCCCATTCTGCGACAACCTGATGTGACACTCCCCTTCTTCCTAGAAGTAGATGCCTCTAATGTGGGCTTAGGAGCTATTCTCTCCCAACGCTCGGAGCAACAAAAATTACATCCTTGTGCCTTCTACTCTCGGGGTCTTCTGCCCGCAGAGAAAAACTATACTATCGGGGACAAGGAGTTGCTGGCCATCAAAGCTGCATTAGAGGAATGGAGATACTTGTTGGAAGGAGCTCGCCATCCGGTGACGATCTTCACGGATCATAAGAACTTGTCATATTTGCAATCTGCTCAATGCTTGAACCCTCGTCAAGCAAGATGGTCTCTTTTCTTTTCCCGTTTTGAATTAATTATAACCTTCAAACCAGCTGCTAAGAACAAGAAAGCTGACGCTCTATCTCGAGCTTTTGTGACGTCCTCTGATGTAGAAGAGGTTCCCAACCATGCTATTCTAGACCCCAAATGTATTTCTCTGGCTGCTTCATCCACCAAAATGCTACCATTTGGGAAGACCCTCGTGCCTCCTACTCTGAGGAGGAAAATCCTTTCGTGGTTCCATGCCTCTCGTTTTTCTGGACACGCCGGTGAACATAAGACCTTTGAGATTCTCTCTCGTAGTTACTGGTGGCCTTCAATGAGGAGAGACGTCAAAGAGTTTATTGCTTCCTGTGATTTATGTTCTCAGTTCAAATCCTCCCGCAGAACTCCAGCAGGGTTGCTGCGACCACTACCCATTCCGTCCAAGCCTTGGACCCATATTAGTATGGATTTCGTTACTGATTTGCCACCAAGTAAGGATCACAATACTATTTGGGTAGTGGTAGACAGATTTTCGAAGATGGCTCATTTCGTCCCTCTGTCCGGTTTACCTTCCTCGTCTACTCTGGCTGAACATTTCATTAAAGAAATCTTCCGCATCCATGGATGTCCGTCTGAGATTGTGTCAGATAGAGGAGTACAATTCGTTTCCAGATTCTGGCGGGCCCTTTGTAAAACCTTGGGCATACGATTAGCACTCTCATCGTCTTACCATCCGCAATCTAACGGACAAACGGAACGAGTCAATCAAGATCTTGAGACTTTTATTAGGATGTTCTCTTCAGCCAACCAAGACAACTGGGTAGAATTGCTCCCTTGGGCTGAATTCGCCCATAACAACATGTACCATGAGTCATCATCCAAAACTCCATTCTTTGTGGTCTACGGTCACCATCCGTCTTTTCCGGAATTTCCTGCCCTCCCGCCCACCCAAGTTCCTGCTGTGGAGACTGCTTGTCAGACCTTCAAAAATATCTGGTCTCAGGTCAAAACCTGTTTAAAGAAGACATCTAACAAATATAAGTCTTTCGCAGATAAGAAGAGGCGGGCTATTCCACCACTAAAAATTGGAGATCGTGTCTGGTTATCTACCAAAAATATTCGTTTGAAGGTTCCATCTATGAAATTCGCCCCTCGTTTTATTGGTCCATATAGGATCATTCAAGTTATCAATCCAGTATGTGTTAAACTTCTTCTTCCTAAGAATCTTCGGATCTCCAATGCCTTCCATGTGTCCTTGCTCAAACCTCTCATCATCAACCGTTTCTCGACTCCTTCCTCAGCACCGCAGCCAGTTCAAGTTCATCAGGAGGAGGATTTCGAGATTACTGAGGTATTGGATGCAAAAATTTCGCGAGGAGTCCTCCGTTTCCTCGTTCATTGGAAGGGCTTTGGTCCTGAGGAGCGTTCATGGATCAAAGCTGAAGATCTTAATGCTCCTGCCCTTCTGAAGAAGTTTTATTCCAAAAATCCGGACAAGCCCGGTTCCAGGCGTTCTGTGCCCACCTTTAAAAGGGGGGGTACTGTCACTCACCGGACTGTGAGTGCTTCTTCCCGGACATTTAGGAACCGTGGCCGTCCTCCATCCTGAGGGACTGCGCATGCGCAGCCCTTTCTATACCTCCAGTGTATGTTCCTTTAACTTAATTGGCAGATCAGGCAACCTCCCTATATTAAGCACCTGTGGTCATCACCACATTGCCTGATCTTGGAGTCTCATTCCCCATGAGTCTCTGAAGGTGTTCCTGTGTTTCCTTGTTTATTCAGCCCTGCTGATTCCTGTGGTTTCCAAACCACTTCTACCTCTGTGGTTTCCAAACCACTTCTGCTACTGTGGTTCCCATACCACTTCTACCATCTACTGAATCATCGTGACTGTGAGCTGATTCCTATCCGCTGCCTCCGTGCACTACAGTCTTCTAATCACTTCAACTCTACCATGTATCATTGGGACTGTTAGCTGATGCCTATCCGCTGCCTCCGTGCATTACAGGCTTCAACCACATCCACTCACCTGTTCATGATTGTGACTGCCAGCTGATTCCTATCCGCTGCCTCCGTGCACTACAGGCTTCAACCTGCAACTCGTCTGTGTTTCATCATCGTGACTGCTAGCTGATTCCTATCCGCTGCCTCCGTGCACTACAGTCTTCAACCTGCAACTCGTCTGTGTTTCATCATCGTGACTGCTAGCTGATTCCTATCCGCTGCCTCCGTGCACTACAGTCTTCAACCTGCAACCCGTCTGTGTTTCATCGTGACTGTTTGGCTGATTCCTATCCGCTGCCTCTGTGCGCTTCAGTCTTCAGTCCTTGTCAACGCTCCCGTGTTTCCTTGAGTCTGCCTCCACTATTGCTACCCGCTATTCTCCGTGATCAACAGTGCCAGTTCAACTCTGCTCCGGTGTCCCATCGTTACTGCACCTGCTGGTTGCTATTGGTTACCTCCGTGTTCCCGCAGAGACCCGCTGCTGTTACTTCTCAGCGCTACTCATCCATCTACTGCTGATCCGCTCTCCACGCCTTCCTGTGTTATCCTGCTGGCCTCCTGCCCTTCAGGTATCTCTGCACTCCTGTCTGACTGCCTTCTCCTGAACCACGGTATGCATACTTCCCATTGACTGTGCTGTGTATTGCATACCTTGCTGGACTGTGTTGGTTCTCCTCTGGAGTGTACTATCCGCTGAGTCTATTGCCATCATTGACTGTGTTGGTTCTCCTCTGGAGTGTACTTTCTGCTGACTCTACTGCCATCATTGACTGTGTTATCTTATGCCGGATTACTTCAAGAGACTTTCTATATTGGCAGTGTTGTTCAGTCATTTATACATTTATATTGTGCATATTACTGTGGATCAAAGTCAAGGTGCCCGTGTATATATTGTGTTGCAGTCTCTCCCCGTGCACCTCCTCACATATATATTCAGTAGTACAACTTGCTAGTGGCAGACCACTGACTCCTGTTTACAGTTTCACCTGTTCCAGTATCCTCTCACATAGCAGTGGTACAACTTGCTAACGCAGACCACTGACTCCCCGGATACCTCCACTTGGATTCCATTCCTTCACTCAGACAGCGGTACAACTTGCTATCCGCAGACCGCTGACTCTCATCACCTCCTCGTTTCTGTTGGACATTCCTCCTCACTATAGCAGTGGTACAACTTGCTACCGCAGACCACTGACTACCTTCACGTGTCCTTTGTCCATACAGTTCCTCGTGTATTACTACCTCCATATTGCCAGTGCTGCTAGTCATAGACTTTCCTGAGCATCTCATCATCTGCTTTTCCTGTTCCGTGATCACCCTGCTACCAGAGTACCATATTACCACCTATACTGCTCTGGTAAGCCTATCACCTGGTGATCCCTGGGTAAAGACTCCTAGTGCCCGTGACAGACATATTGCTGGTCTAATATATTCCCTGCATATATATGTACAGTAGATATAAATCTATGCATAGTTGAAAGCATGAGAGTGATCTAATGTAGTCCCTGCATATAACAATACCTAATTCACGGGATGTTCACATTGTGCCTCCATTATGTAGTAAATATACATTGTCATGATATATTTGATGTTTAGCGTTGTGATGACAATGTTAGTTATAATACTACTAATGCCGGTACGCTTCTTTGCACGATCACCTGCCTATAAATGCCAGTATAAACATAGTCCAAATGGAGAGGCAAATTTCCACTGCACTAGGTGTTCTCGGGTAGTCTCCTATCCCGTTACTTACCTAGCTCCACCTTGCTTGGCTTCCAAGTTCGGGTGGGTTTGGGCATGGCCAGGGTGGTATGGCCGTGGGGTTTGGACCTCTCTCATGGATAAATGAAACAATACCTGGCCTGGCAAAGTGTCGTACAGATGGCACTACCGTGGGAGGACAATTCAGCACATCAATGCAATGTGAGATCTAATTCTTTGTTTAATCCATTAGGAGTAAGGGTTTTGACAAAGTAAATAGCTCTGGATTCCTCCCTATTAAGTTTGGGTATTATATTACCCCCTCTCCAGTTTTGGGCCACTTGTTTAATACCAATAAAGGTTGTGCCTTGATGGCTGCAGTTGTGGGTGTCCTTATAATGTCTGGATAGGTGGTGATTTTCAAACCCTATCCTAATATTTCTTAGATGTTCCCTGATCCTAATTTTGAGGGTCCTAATCGTTCTGTCGATGTACTGTTTGCCGCATTGGCATTGCAGTAAATATACCACATTGGTTCTATTACAGGTGATGAATTTTTTGAATTTTAAAGATTTTCCCATTGGAGGTCGATGTATATTCTAGGACAGGTTTGGTACTCCTGCATTTTAATGTTTTACAGTTGGAACATGTTCCACAATAGAAGAAACCTTTTGTGGGTATCTGTTGACTAAGCCAGTTAGAATCTGTCCGTTGGATATTAGAAGGAATATAGCTAGATGTGATTGAACTTTTGATGTCAGGGGCTTTTTTGAAGACCATTTGCGGATACTCAGGAAGTGTCGAACCTAATACTGAGTCTTGCTTAACAATGTGCCAATGCTTGTTCAGAATTCTCTTGATGTGGATTGCATCTCCTGAATAGTTTGATACAAAGTAAATGGGTTCTGATGGGTTTGTTTTGGGGGGTCTGGTGTCGTTTGTCTCTGGTGTGTTTTTGTACTTCAAAAGGTCATCCCTACCTGTATCTTTCACTCGCTGATAAGCCTCATCTACATGTTTATCATTATATTGTTTTTCTGAAAACTGTTGTTTCATGATATCGCTCTGTGCAATATAATCTTTCATATTTGTGCAGTTGCGGCGTAACCGCGTAAACTGGCTAAAGGGAATACTCTTTAACCAGTTAGGGTGGTGATTGCTGCTCGAAAGGATAAAACTGTTCACATCCACTTGCTTTCTAAATGTACGGGTGGCTAATTGGTCATTTTGAATAAAAATCTCAAGATCTAAAAATTCTATTGATATACGATTAATTGGCTGTGAATTGGAGACCATACTGGTTGTCATTGATCTGTTTTAAAAATTGGGATAGGTCATTCTCGGATCCGTTCCAAATAATCAGCACATCATCAATATATCTTTTCCAAAGCACCAGGTTTGCCGCCCAGCTATTATTCGCCCAGATGTGGTGATCTTCCCAGTAGCTCATGTATAGATTTGCATAGCTGGGCGCAAACCTGGTGCCCATAGCTGTCCCCTCTAGCTGAAGGTAAAACTGATCATGGAACCAAAAATAATTATGGGTTAAAATAAAATTAATATTAGTGAGAAGAAATTCGGTTTAATGACTATCCAAGGAAGGGTCGTTTTCTAAAAAGTGTTTGACACTTTGTAATCCCAGCTCATGTTTAATTACTGTATACAATGATGATACATCGCACGTTACCAACCAATACTCTGGTGTCCAGGTAATCTCATCTAACAGCTGCAGTACATGGGTGGTGTCTTTCAGATATGCTCTCTGTTTCGTGATATAGGGTTGAAGAAATGTGTCAATATAGTGTGATAAATTGGCTGTAATTGATCCTATGCCCGAAATGATCGGTCTACCAGGTGGGTTAGTGAGATTTTTATGGATTTTTGGGAGGTGGTGTATTACTGGAATTATTGGGTGGGGATTGTATATATATTGATATTCACGTAAATTTATAATGCCGAGTTCCTGTCCATGTTTAAGGATGGAAACTAGTTCTTTCGAGAATAAATCTGTTGGATTATGATCCAGTTTTTGGTAGGTATTACAGTCAGATAGAAGTCGGTTGGTTTCATTGACATAATCTTCCTTGTTTAAAATAACAATACCTCCCCCTTATCAGCTGGTTTAATTATGATCTGGTCTAATTGTTGTAGCTGGCTGAGGGCTAACATCTCTTTTTTGTTTAGATTGACCTGTAAATGATGTTTTCGTATATCTAATTTTTCCAAATCTGCTAACACCATTGTTTTGTATGTGATAATTTCATTGCTTTTAGTCTGCTTGGGATAAAATTGAGATAGTGGTTTGAGATTTGTATGCTTATACACTCCTGGAGTGGAAGCATGCTGTGCTGATTTCTCTAAAGGGGTTTTCTGAAAGAACCTTTTAAGTGTTAGTTTTCTGATGAATTTATGTACATCAATGTAAGTCTCAAATTTGTTCAATCTGTTGGTGGGGGCAAACTTAAGTCCTTTATTTAAGACACTAATCTCATCTGTAGACAATGTATGGTTGCTAAGATTAAAAATTCCTATTGGTTCAATTGTGTTCCTGATGTCAGAAGATGGGTGAAGGATGTACCCTCCCCTGCATCCTCTTCGAGTTCTTTTACCTTTCTTTTGAGGGGATGAGATTTTGTTTGTAGATATTTCTCTGTGAATCTCGGCCCCAGGCCTAAAAAATTACTTAGTTGTGAGATTGGGTTTTGGGATTCTACATCAATGGTAGATGAATCATGAGGAGTGGTATGAAACAATGTGGGTTTACTCAATGGGGTAGAGTAAAGTGTCATACTCGTATTTATTGTAGGGGAATGAGATTGGGGATCTGGCTGGGTGCATTTAGGTGTCATTAGTGAATCTTGTGTAGTTATAGGGGATTCTATATGTACGGTAAGATCATGTTGCCAACCATTTCCAAATGATTTGATGGCGAGTCTTTAATACTCCAGACTTGATTCGATACATGATGATTGTGAGGTATCTCCTGTGGTGTCAATGGTACACCTAGTGCAGTGGAAATTTGCCTCTCCATTTGGACTATGTTTATACTGGCATTTATAGGCAGGTGATCGTGCAAAGAAGCGTACCGGCATTAGTAGTATTATAACTAACATTGTCATCACAACGCTAAACATCAAATATATCATGACAATGTATATTTACTACATAATGGAGGCACAATGTGAACATCCCGTGAATTAGGTATTGTTATATGCAGGGACTACATTAGATCACTCTCATGCTTTCAACTATGCATAGATTTATATCTACTGTACATATCTATGCAGGGAATATATTAGACCAGCAATATGTCCTTTACTACGCATAATATTGTATTTATTATACACACTTTGTGTATTTCCTCCAGCATATGGACCAGTCACTATATGTACAAATCCATATGTACACATGGATTTAATCCTAGTAAACACCCTCAAAAACAAACTGTTTAGGCATGCCAAGATGTCAATTCAAGATTAGTATAATAAAACATATATACCTTGCGTGAGTTTATAATTTGCAGATGTATCTATTTAGTAACCCTCCAATTTATACCACATTTCCAGTTGTCAGACATAAATATATTAATTGTTTTTGCATAGTAGCGGGTTACCATTCAAGTTATCCCGAGATATATGTTATATGCATGCAAACAAAAGCTTGATAGATATCCTTCTCAAATCCATCACATTACAGATATTATTTTAGCCAAATTTGAATTCAGCTTTCTGGGTCAGCTTTTTTTTTTTTTTATATTTTTTTATTTTCAATGGTCAATCAAGAAAATGCAAACATAAAGACGATAATAATATGTAACAAACATAGTAAAACCAAAACAGTAATTGCAAAGTATCGAATTCGAAGAAGACATTAGGCAAAACAATAAAAAAAAAAAATAGATAAACAATTTAGAAAGCGATATTAAAGGTAGAGTGCAAAAACAAAAAGGATTGTAGGGGGGGAGGCGGGTAGGGGTGGACAACGCAGTTAAACAATGTGAATTTTCAGAGGGTAGTTAGAGTGTAACGACCCAAGAGCTGAGGGAGAGGCGTCTATTGGGCAGGCTGCGGTCATCGCACATGGGTCAGAAGTTAGAATAAGATCAGGTTGGGGGGGAAATGCGTTTTCCATGCGGAGCCCAGACTTGGTTGAAGACATGGCCTCTATCTTGGAGGTAGTACGTCATCTCCTCCATGGCGGCCACATGCCAGATCTGCTTTTTAAGGACCAAAAGAGACAGAGGTGAGGTATTTGTCCAGTTAAGGGCTATAAGTGATCTGGCTGCTGTCAGAATGTGGGCAGTTAGTTTCTTGGAGAATTTGTCCAAATCTTGGGGAGGGTAACACAAAAGAAAAATCCATGGATCTTTTGGGATGGCGCCTTCAAATAGGGTGTTTAGGAAACTATGGACTGAGTCCCAGAAGGAGGTGATCATCTGGCAAGTCCACCAAATATGAAGCATTGTGTCCCTATGGTCACAGCCTCGCCAACAATAGGGTGAGGAAGAAGGAAACATTCTGTGGAGTCTTGTGGGGGTGTAATACCCGCGGTAATAGATTTTGTAAGAAGTTTCCTTCAGTTGATATTGAGCATGTAGCTATCCCCATTCTCATGTCCTCCCAGGTCTCCGTCTCCGTCTCATGAGGGTTTGGAGAGGGAAAGGCTGAAGTGAGAAGAAAACCATATATTTGAGAATCATGCCCTTGTCCAAGGAGCGACGCCTACAGAGAGACTCGAAGGGAGTAAGATCCCTAAAAACATATGTTGGCGGTAGGGATCGTAAGAAGTGGTTAATTTGGAAAAATTCAAAGGGACTGAGGGTTTGGGACGGGGATTGGAGTCTGCAAGCGAAAGCCATCGGCCTTGTTTGGAGAGATCCACTGGGAATTTAAACCCTGCATGAGTCCACCTGAGGTGTATTGTGGTGGCAGAACCAGGAGGAAACACCGGATTGTGCCAGATGGGGGTTAAAGGGGATGTTGCAGTTGAGTTTTAGTTTGGAAGAGTGGAAGTCCCAGAGCATGGTATCAAATTTGATGGGAGGGAGCAGTTTAACAGCAGGCGGACAGCGAGAAGGTGACAAACCATAAACCATAACCCTGTATGCTAGGGTTAGATCTGATTTGGGAGGCCAGGGGGTAAATGTATCAATCTCCGGTTTTGAAACCGCCGGATTTACTAAAGCCCAAACCGCCATCACGGCCAGAAATGACATTTTTCAAAACCACTTCTTTACAAACCGCCACCCGATTTTAACAATGATGAACATACAAACAGCCGGATTTACTAAGCTGGGGTTTTCAAAACCACCGCAAAACAGCCATCCAAATGGCCAAAATGAAAGAGGTGGTTGCAATAGGCGAGATTGATCAAACAGCATGCTGTTTGAGCTATTTTGCCATTCAGAACATAAGAGAAAGCACCTTTGATATTTTAATCATTTGAAAAATAAAGGGACAAAATAAATGTAATATTAATTTATGAGAGAATCGTTTTTTATATATTTTTTTTTAAAGGGACACTATTATAGCATTATATTATGTAGAAAATGTGAATATATAATATTATTAACTGATTGTTAATGGTGGATATAATTATTTATGTTGCACAATTTGTCATGACATATTGTCCAAATAATATAATAATTAAATAATTTTATTCCCTTAATATAATGAAATTTTTTTATTCCCTCATAAGTTAATATTGAATTCATTTTGCCCCTTAATCAATAAATAATGATTGTCAACATAATTTAAATGTCAATAGTGCTTTCTCTAATGTTCTGAATGGCAAAATAGTTCAAACAGCATATTTAAGCTATCAAGCCATTCTGAAGTAGGTATTAAAACTGTCCTGTCCTTTCTTTTGGATGGCGGTTTTGTGGCGGTTTGGACAAAACCGCCAGCGGTTTAGCTTTTTCAATCCGCCATACATTGCCAGTCACTTTAAATTGAAGCCTCAAGCCGCCCTATAGTAAATGCGGCGGTTTGAACCACTAAACCGCCGGCGATGGGTGGCGGCTTCAAACCGCCACCAAACACGATTCTTAGTAAATCTAGCCCGATGAGTTGAGAAAGTGTGCCCTCCTGTGACTATTCTTTTAATATAGCAAGAACAAAACAAATAAAAAAGCATAAAAAAAAACCTTCAAAAAAGTGTACTTCTAGAAAGCACTGTTTGATATTGTTGTAAATATTGTTATAATTAATTGTTAAGAGATCTCATATAACAGGGTCCCTTACATTTCAAGCTTTGGATAGAGTAATCACATCAAAACACATGCAATAAAATGAGTATGGTTATGCTTATCAGAGGCGAACGCAGGATTTAGAAGGGGGGGTTTCCGCCCCCCCCCCCCCCCGGAAAAAAAAAAATAGAGCGAGAGAACAGCTCCATTTCAGCGAGTCTGAATTCTACAGCAGCCGCGGCGCTGTCAAGAAGCATCCGCGGCAGTGCTGTATTCAGCCTCGGACTGGCCTGCCAGGGAGCCGGACTATCCACCGGTAGGCCCCGACACCTGATAACCCCACCCACTTCCTTGGTGGGGCGGAGCAAAGTAAAGATAGTTCTGATCGATTTTCATTAAAACAGCGAGCTCAGACTGACTACTATGATAGTTGTCCACCGCTGCTGTCTGCTCCCCAGCCTCCCAGCTGCTGCTGAGAGCCTCTCTGTGACAGCAACAGCTGTCAAATGAGATCGGAGGTGAACTGCAGGGGAATGACTCATGTGATCATATGATCATGTGATTGTGTCTCTGCTTCTTAGATCATCAACGTCCTACTGCTGCTGTAAAAAGAAGAAAGCTCTACTATTAAGAGATGCTGTGTAAGTATTTCTATTTCTCTCATCTTCCAATTATTTGTCCTACTTTATGTAAGTGGAAGTAGACGATATCTTATGTAAAATACTGGCACCTGAATATTATTCAGTGTGTATGCACTGCAGTGCTCACCTACACATTGATGACATAATTGTTTTAGAGAATGCCAGTTATTCCAGTAGGGGAAAATGGATAAAACGCTATCAGATATATATGAGTATATGTTAACAAGTGATTCTTTAAGAACTAATCTAATACTAACATGTCACCAAGGACAGGTTGACAGAATAATGGAGGTGTGGAGAGCAGTCACTCCATATTGTTGTTTCTCACAAGTATCTGAAGCTTTCATATCCAAGCAAGCTGCCCTGATAAAGCATCTGCTGACATGTATTTGTATAGATGTGTATATATATATATATATATATATATATATATATATATATATATATATACACACACACACACACATAGATATACATAATCTCAAAGTTTTCTGGTATACAGTGGTATACAGATAACTAGTTGTGTGTCTATGTGTATATATATATATATATATATATATATATATATATATATATATAGCTCAGTGGTTCCCAAACCGTGTGCCATGGCTCCCTGGGGTGCCTCGGCAATCTCACAGGGGTGCCTCGACCAGGGCCAGTGGTAAGCAAGGCGGGGGACTACTTGGTAATTATTTTGGCTTAGGGGTGCCTTGAAAAAATTATGGAGGCCCTAAGGGTGCCTTGAACTGAAAAAGTTTGGAATCCACTGATATAGCTAGCTATCTATATACCATTGTATACCAGAACACTTAAATTATATATAATTTAAATTGAATTATTTCTTATTTTATAATGCTAATATCATGTTAATATTAAAAATAATGGGACCAACAAATAAACGTTCATGTTATTTCACACAATAGTGCCCCCAGTTCACATTATGCCACACAGTTGTGTCCCAGATCATATTATATCTCAAAACTGTGCCCCCCAGTTTTATCCATCATAGTTGTGCCCCCAACTCGCATTAACCCTCATAGTTGTGTCCCCATTTCATATTATACCTCATAGTTGTGCCCCCAGTTCATGTTAAATCTCTTAGTTGTGAACTCAGTTCATGTTATGCCTCATCGTTGTGCCCCCATTTATGTAAGCTACTTTTGCATTTGAAGATTTTACTTGATTGTCAGCAAGAAGATAATTTTGCAAGAGAGAACAGATAAAATAATATAGTAAATGCTTTCAGGTATGTGTGAGCAACTACTCATTTTGTCCTTTGTTCTGATGCAGCTTAAACTCCTTTACTTGATATTAACGGTGCTTTGGTAGAATTGTTTTTAACTAAACAGAACTCGTTCAGCAGCAGCGCTCAGCCTCTCATTGTTACAGGGAGAGGAGAGGGTAGGAGGGTTAGTTTCTGACAATAAAAAAGCACTACTTGTAAACATAAAATTATACTGTTAATGGGGAGGCTGTTAAACTAAATAAAAAAATGTCTATAACTGTATGTTACAACCATTATGATGGTTAATTTATATGCTTTCATTTAAAAGCTGCTGTTTAATTTTCTATTTCTAATGTATATTTTTGTATTTAATCATACACGTGTTTATCGGTATAAATAAAGGTTATTTATTGATTGATACACATTTCATCTCTATTTTCTTTACATGAAACATGTGAAATTGACCTTATTTGCAAGGTCCGCTTTTTCTTTATAGACTACACTTGGTGCTATACACTGTCCTCCGTGGGCAGACCACACCCCCTTAATGACTGGCCACACCCCCTCTTGCAGTTGGCCACACCCCAATGTAGTGGGCCCCGATCACTGCATTCCCCCGGTGGGCCCTTTATGTCCCAGTCCGACACTGGCTGTATTATACTACAATACAGCACTGCCGCGGACGCTTCTTTGACAGCGCCGCGGCTGCTGTGGAGTATCGTTGGTTCCCGGAGGGGAGGGGTTTCTGGGGAACCAGAACCCCCCCCTGCGTGCGCCACTGCTTATTGCCTCTGTTGTTAGATACAACAGAGTGAATCAGCTGGAGAATATAATGAGCAGGACCTCTATGCTCTGATCAGCAGTAACAATAAAAGTGCTACTTTTATATATAGTATATAATGACTGGGTGCTCATGAGGCGAAAGCAGTTTGCATCATCTTCCACAATCCCTATAGCCTATTTTGACCATATAAATTTGTATTTAATTACAGAGTTTCTGCTGACATAGACAAAGCACTATAATAACTGGAGCCAATCAGTGAAGATTTATTGTGTATTGTCGCATCAGCCTCTGCAGACATATGTTCAGTGAAAATGTGAAAAAATATACCCCAAGAAGGGGACACCAGTCTTCCAAATGAACTGCCTTACAGCATTACAAAAGCTTTGCGCCTTCAGGCATTCCAACAAGTGGCAAAAAAAACCCGCCTTCCAAACCAATTTCAAATATAGAGCATTCAATAAAAATAGTAAAGAGTGCTTGCACAAAAAACAACATATCGTTGGATGAGACTTGAAATGCAGTGGCCTTGAGATCAGTACTAACATCTGGCAAGTTAGTGTTTTTTAACACTCAGAGGTTTGTCTTGCTTCTGTTTGCACAAGATGTTCTATAATAATGCTGAATTTACTGTCACAAAAAGCTAAAAACATCTGAAAAATAGTACGACCAGGTTATGTGTAGCTTGAAACCAAATTCTACTGTTATACTCACCAGTTCAAGTCAAATAACCCAAGTTTGCAATCTGTTTACAGTTAAAAAATTATGATAAAAATAAAAGATCTTTATTAGCACAAAAATCATTTGCATAAATATATATGAAATTTAACATAGTATGCATTATTCCGGTGGTAGTCAGAATATTGATGCTGATTACATCGACAACACTTACCCTGACATCTTCAGTCCGGACTGCTGCTTCCCGACAAGGATCCATGACGACTGTTCTGTGAAGTGACTTCAGCAAATCACGATGAAGGAAGACGCTGGCGGGACTTGATGACGTCAGTGAGATAGGCGATGCTGTTAACGCTGCTCTTAAGGGGGCAATATAAGTATGCGGCTATGTAACTGTACAACCCTTTCTAAAGTACATTGTACATAGTCTCATACTTACATTACTCCCTTAAGAGCAGCGTTAGCAGCGTCGCCTATCTCACTGACGTCATCAAGTCCCGCTGGCGTCTTCGTTCATCTTGATTGGCTGAAGTCGCTTCACAGAACAGTCATCATGCATCCTTGTCAGACTGAAGATGTCGGGGTAAGTGTTGTCGGTGTAGTCAGCACTGTTATGCCGTACCACACCCCATTATTCAAATGTGATTTAGTGAATATTGCACAATTTGTCTCTCTTGTTGAACCTATGATATGAGGGTGCACATTTATTAAAAAATACATGATCTCCAATCATATCCGCGTACAGTTATTTCCAGTACATGACTATGGCAGTTTCTTGTTCATACCTGTGATTAAATCCTCTACCTTCTGTCGTGCAAGCAAATCCTTCCCTCGCTTCAGTAAAAGTTCGATTTGCAGAAGGAGGGCTTTCCCGATGTCTGGAGAGGTGTCAAAATCATTGCAGATCATTTTGAGAAAATCAAATCCCACACAATCCCTGTAGAGAGATATAATATAAAGCTTGAAAAAAAAATCTAGTATACTTTCATTTCATAGACAACAGTTGCAATAATAGATAAATGATTTTAACTATATTTGTGGAAGGGGGTGATGTACATATTTGACCATCTTTAACATTCAAACAAGCAACAGATATGTGATTTAGCTTTCCCATCTCCTTCTATTGAAGTGTCTTTGCTCATACATCTGACCTTGCTGTAATAGTCTCTTAATTGCTGGCATTTTAATAGCAAAGAAACTTTGTAATGTAAGTTATAATTTTTCAGAATTTTTTTGTAATCTTCTAGTGTTAGTGTGGCTTTAACTACTCACTTTCTTTATTACAGATTTAAAATTATGATAATGCCATATCTCCAAATGGTCCAGATTTCGGAGGGACATCCCGATTCACTGACCACAAAAGGGGTGGGAACTAGCAGGAAAGTGGGTGGGGGTTTCCTAAATATCCCCATTTGTGGGTGGGGTTTGGTCAGACTGGTGGGAGGGCTTATTTTAACCCACTTTCAGGATTATAAATGTTGGGACTATGATAATGCTGTGTCTTGTGACATACCATTTAGGGCTCATGTAAAGTTGGAGACATTTCCAAAACTGAAGCACATTATATGTGTATGCACAGTAAAAGGTAATATGTCCCAGTCTCTATGCAGACTGAGATGTATATGGCCATTAAGCCTCTCTACGTGTAGAAAAATGGAATGGGGAGGGATGGGACGGGCTTGGTAGCTCAAGTACAGTAAGAGAGTCCCTCTCTGTGTTAATAGCACTAGGGCTATTTCCACACGCTTGGGCGGTGGGTGTGGGCTAATATATTAAATGAAATGGTTAAATCATGAGGAACCCTAAATACCAGCATGCCCTGCCTCCAGGGCCCACTGGGACTTGTAGTGCAGCAAGAAATTGTAAATAAAAACACACACCTTACTTAAAAATAAATTTAATTTAAACTTTTTGCCAAGGTGTTAGCAAATAGGTTGGGTTCGATCATCACTTCACTGCTACAGCCGGACCAGGTTGGCATTATCCCAAATAGGCAGGCCTCTGACAATACTAGAAGAATAATCGATTTGATGCAAGTGGCTAATAATAAGTCCCTCCCGACTCTGGTGGTTGCCCTTGACACAGAAAAAGCTTTTGATAGGGTGGCTTGGCCATTTATGCAGCTGGTTGAAATTGCATTTAGGGTGCTTTCTTTAGAGGAGTCTCAGCCTTATACCACAATCCATCTGCCAGGGTCCTGGTGAATGGACTCTTGTCCATTTGACATTCATAACAGCCCTCTCCCCTCTAATTTTCTCATTAGTTATGGAACAGTTTGCGGCACGCATACGCAATAATGTAGACATCTTGGGTATTAACATAAGTGCCCGTACTCACTAAATGATGACGTGTAGAGATGTGCCCCGTTGTGCCCATAAAGAGGGCGAAGATGGACCTTGCTGCTGTGCCCGTGAAGAGGGTGAAGGAAGCATAAAAAAAAATCAACTTACCGCTCGTGCGATCCAGCGCTGGTCAGTATTTCTCTTCTTCCGCAGGTCCCGTCAACAGAGGGAGGATGAGCCAATCAGGGCTCACCTTCCCCTGCTGGCCAATCAGCGGCCAGATGAGTGAGCCAATCCTGGCTCACCTCCGGCTATTTAAGTTATTGGCGCAGCGGCGAGCCAATCAGTGCTCGCAGCGGCACCGAGTGATGATGTTGTGTCGGTGGTTATTTAAGCCGCCTGGCGTAGCCATATTTTCAGAAGTTCGCCGGTGGAGAGAAGAGAGGACGTCGTGGGATGTCCGGAGTTAAGAAGACAGAAGACGCCGGCGGAAGTAGCAGGGTGTCCTTGTCAGGGCAAGGAGCTACCCTGCCACTGGAAGAGAGCACCGGAGACAACAGCGGGGAGCCCTTGTAAAGAAAGGCTAAGGGCGCCCCCGCCCAGAATACAGCTTCAGGACAGTGCCAAAGACGCCGGCGGGGAGCCCTTCAAAGGGCTGAGAGCGCCCCCGGCCAGAGAATCGTCGGAAGCCCCGCGCCGAATGGGAGAAGAGGTGCCTCCGGTTGGAGGGTCTGGAAGACCTGGAGAAGATGTTTAGTATTTTAACACACTACATACACTATCTTTCATTTTAATTTTTATCTATATTTCGCCGCTTTATTTGATGTTTTAATATGAATCCAATAAAATTTAGTTTTAATTGATACTATTTCTTTGGGGACCGGAGTGCCTCTATTTACTCTTTTTCTCTCCCTGTTTTTGACTATGATCAAAGTATACATTAGAGTGCACCCCATCTTTTCTGTGAGGTTACTTTAAGTACCCATTATAGATGAATGGTCCTGAATTGTGTGCGACCATACCTTCTGTTTTGTATAAGACTTGGAGAAGATGTCGGGAACAAGCAGAGTATCCTCCGGAGCAGGTAAGTATACTCCGCATAGATAGGTCGGGCACAAGACCCATGGTCACTGTCGGGCTATAGGCCCGTAGCTGCAGATAGGGGCACAAGCCCCAGGGTTAATTGGGCATAAGGCCCATATAGGTAGGGACTGAAAAGGGCACAAGGCCCTAGACGGGCTCAGAGCCGATAGTCAGAAGGGCACAAGGCCCTGTAGTCAGTGGGGCTTAGAGCCCATAGTAAGGACACAAGGCCCTAGGTAGTAAAGGGCCCAAGGCCCTGTAGTTAGTGGACAGGAGCCCATAGTCAGGGCACAAGGCCCTGTAGGTAGCTGGGCCTAGAGCCCATAGTGTGCAAAGGGCACAAGGCCCTGAGGTAGAACGGGCATGAGAGACCATAGTTAGAAAGGGTGCAGTCCCCATGTTGTGTGAGTAAGCTAGGTGATAGTCCTAGGTAACAGTAGAGCAGAAGGCTCCTATCAGTGCTATACTAAACCGTCTGATTAGATAACAGAGGTGTGTATTACGTGTACAGCAGCAGAGTCTTATTCCGCCTGTATGGGGAATACTGTACTGTGCATTGTATTTGGTTGTGCTGTGTATGTTTATTTACAGGTGTAAGACGTCAGGCCCCCATTAAAGGTAGGCTCTAGTTTCCTTACTGTTTTCCTGTTATAACCCATGTCTGTGAGGACAAGGGGTAGTTAGGAGCACACATACAGTTAGGGAAGAACACACGATAGTCTTCCCGTGTCATAGGTCCCTGGGGTTACGCTGGTTTCCAGAAGCAGTGATTGGGCAACTCACTGGCAGGGAGCACAGCCAATTTGAGTTCCAGGGTGCATCCCGTGGTTCCATTTGGGTGTTCCAGTCTATGTTCCGGCAGGGTCCCTGGCGGTTCCGGATTGGGCGGTGTTCCGCTTGGGTGAAGGCGGCTGTTTCGAGTTCCGGTAGTGACGACTGGCAGTTCCGTGTGGAAGCTGCCACTCCGGTGGTGCGCTGCTCCAGTGAGCCTCAATCGTACAGCTAGCGACTGATCCTTGGGATTCCGTGAGTCACCCCATAGTGAGAAGATAGTCTTCTCGGTACGACATGGGTGAGGGTTTTAGGAACAGCCCTCCTGAATAGAACGTAAACACCAGCTAGTGTTCCCCATAAGTAGAGGGAGGAGGCGTAGGAAGTACACTACACCCAGTTTTAGTAAGGTTTAGTTCCTGACCATTAGTTAGTTGTAGGGTCGGGCTGCCTGTTGTTAGTTAGTGTCAGTTGTGTGGGTTTGTACATACTAGCCTCACTTGTAGAGTAGAGGGAGGCTGTGTTGTCTGTCTTTCACAGGTGACGGAGAGGAGGAGAGCAGGGACCGGAAGTTGGAGTGCCCGGTGAGTATAACGCTCTTGTCCTACTTCTGGTTAGGCCCTTACCGAGAGGTGAGTAGAGTATTTGGGGCTGAACTGTTCCTGGTCCCAAGTACTCGTAGTCCCTTGCCCTTGGCAAGAACAAATCAAGGTGGCGGAAAGCGAGATTGACTTGAGTGTCTCTGCTCATTGCCGAGGTCTTGGACAATCCTTCCCTGGTAGGCACAGCCTTAATTTCTGTTTCTTCCATAGAGGGAAGTGGAGTGAGGTGACAGAGGTTTGGTTGCTGGGATAGGACAGCGGCTGGGGTGGCTCAGAAGCGGATTAGGACAGAGAGGAAAGAAAAGAGGCTTAAAGTATGATGCATTAATCACTCCATATCCGCATTAATTATCCAACAAAAATAATTCTATATTGATAAAACTTAACCTTTTATTGAATTAATTATAAAATAAACAGCGAAATATGTAAACAGATTAAAATAGTGACAATGAAATGTTGTATAAAAACTGGCTATGCCATATATGTCTCTTGATATTCAAACAGTGAGGATAGTGTTAAGCGCAATAAATTATTGCTGTTCAAATAGATAATATCCGAGAGTTTAACTCTTCTCTGATATACAGAACCCCTATTTCATTATACAGTTGCAGCATAAGTATTGTAAAATTATTATGCAGGTTAGATATAGATCCTTTTCATGTGGTTTCGTGTTGCATATATTACAGCACTAATACTATGATTGCGAGCCGCTATGCAAACAGATACAAATCTCTCACATGTGGGTTATTTCTCGTATATTGTCACTGATATAGTTAAAACTTTGTTGCAATTGTTGTGCCAGATTGTATCAAGCAACGTCTGGCCTGAGTCATCTGAGGAACATAAAGAACGGCAGTTTGTCTTTTGTGCCGTGTAAATTCCAAAGTTTACATTCGGTAGTATCCCCGTGTGTAATCTGGGGGGGGGTTAGTTATACATATTTTTTACATTATGTTTAACCCGTCTTTTGTATTTTATATATCATCATTAAAAATCCTTAGTCCTTTCAATCATTGTAATAAAAGTGATTAGCGGCTTATAACTAAATCACTTTAAAAGGCAAAGAGAATAAGCGAATTCTCCGTGGAGTAGAGACTCCAGTCTACTATAAAGTTGTATATAATATATAACTATTTGTATTTGTTTATTTGGATTAAGTTATAGATTTGGTCTTTGTATATTTTCCCCAAGGAGACTAACCCGCTTAAATGTTATGCCGATAGTATCACAGCAATGAGATTACTAGCGAATATTAAATTAAAAGATTACTCCATACAGGATACTATCTTTGATGGATCTATTCTTGTATGTAAACTGCAGCTGCTACTAAATTAAATGGACATTTATCTAGGCATAGTCAGTGAAACCGAAACCAACGCGCGTTTCGCTGATATGCTTGTTCACGGCAAACCCGTTACTCTGTATGAGCGGGGTTATTAAACTCTAGTTGACCAATCAGTGATTACTACTACGATCTCTCCTGATTGGTTATGGATCCGATATGGTGCTACTATATACCTTATATCTTTTATGATAATGGTATGTCATTTGTGAGTATTTTCTTCCGCTTAATATGTAATGGGAATTATAAGGTTTAATATACGGTTTTTGTACAGTCATTGATAATAAGGGATTTTGAAATATAAGTAAATGCCTAACAATTATTAAAAGAACCTAAATAGAAATTATATGCGAAGAAGGATTAAATTTATACAGACATAAGTAAAGATAAATTAGAATTATAAGTGAATGATGTTCAAGTTATTATAAATTATTTTTTCTTTACACTCAAAGGAACCTTTAAATTTACCCTTTAAATTATTTTTATTCATAATGATAATAAGATGAAAGTGTACAATACAGTGAAGATCAAGCTATCTTGAAATATTATACATAAATACACAGATTATCTCTAAATTATAAATATAGTGCATAATATGTATACAGTTAACCTCAAGTGAAGGAATGTGTGAAATATGTGTTACAAAATAATTAGTGGGTTATATGTTTTTGAAAATTATTATAATAGAAAAAATATATACAATAATGAATATTAGTGTTAAAATAAAATCAGAGACCTAAGGTCATTATTTTTAAGTTAAACTGTGCATACTATTTTATGATTTTATTTAAATTTTAATGTTATTATTGTGATAATTGTGCTAAGATGTGTTGTGAATACTTATTCTTATATGTGTTTATATACTATCATCTGTATAGATTCCAATATCTAAAATTGATAGGACAGCAATTTACTATCCTATTAAACTATACCTTTAGAATTAATCGATACAATATGTCTATAGTTAGTATGACATATTCCATGTATATGGTTTTAAAATTTCTATTTCTTCGCAGATATCTATTATTTATATATTATTATTTTCTAATTTTGTTAACAGATCATCACAGGTACAAGCAACCCATCTCAGGTATGTATATAAATATTTATTTTCTTTATTTCTTTTTATGTGTTATTTATTTTGTGTTATTACTTTTTATTTTGGGACCATTCCAACCAGATCAGTCCTTTTTCCAAGTATACAAACTGTGTTTTGAGGAATCGTAGTATAGATCTACTGGATCTTTTACATATTTTTCATTTCTCCTTTTTCATCTGTGGAATGATTCCAGCATAGACAATTCACTCGAGATATGTAAATAAATATTACATTTTAAAGAAACATAGTGTAGTTTAGATTTTCATTTAAGCCTATTGGTTGCATAGAACTCATTAGGAAGATCATTCTTGCTTCCCTTTTAAGTAGCTCTTTTTTTATGTCGCCCCCCCCCCCCCCCACCTAATGCCTATTTTGACTTTTTCCATACCAAAGGCTATCAGTTGATCAGGATTACTCTGATTTTTTTTTTTTTTATCTTTTAAAGTGTCTAGCCACTGTGGTTGGTTTTCAGTTTTCTAATGTCTTGTTCGGCATTTCTAATATTGCCTGCATGTTCCAGTAATCTCTGTTTTAGAGGTCGACTGGTCATCCCTATGTAGTTAATGTTGCAGGTCAAGCAATAAATTACTGCTCTTGTATCACAATTTATGAATGATTTGATTTGGTAATTTTTGCCATATCTATCTGTAAAGTTTTTTGTTTTTTTTAATAAGCTTGCAAGCTTTACATTTACCACAGGCATGGCATCCTGTAATTTTATCAATAGTTGGTTGAATCTCAGTCCTATTATCGAAGTGACTTTGCACCAGAAGATCCTTCAGATTTCTTGATCTTCTCCTGCTTGTGGAGATCCTATCACCAATGATTTCTGATATATCAGGATCTAGTTTTAAAATGTGACTGTGTTTTTGTAGTATATTCTGTATAGCTTTCCACTGGCTATTGAATTTACTGATGAATCTCACTTTTTCATTAGAAACTTCGGTTTTTCTTTTTGGAAAAATTAAGAGATCCCTATTGATTTTTTTTCACTTCATTGTATGATTTTTTAAGGATTTTATGACTATATCCTCTCCTTTCCAATCTCATTTGGAGTTCTTTGGCCCGTAGTTTGAATATATTATCCTGGCTGCAATTGCGTTTAGTTCGTAAGTATTCCCTTTTGGGATGCCTTTAATAGTAGATGGTAAGTGCGAACTTGTTGCATGGAGAAGGCTATTTGTGGCGGTTATTTTTCTGAACATATCCGTGGAGAGTTCCATGTTGTCTGTTACATAAATTGTGAGGTCCAGAAAATTGATTTTTGTCTGATTTATATCGAAAGTTAATTTTAGATTTATTTCGTTTTTATTTAGTAAATCCATAAATTCAGTGAACATATCTTTTTCACTCTCCCAAATTAGGAAGATGTCATCAATAAATCTAAACCACATCGTTATGTGTTTTGTGAATTTCTCATTTTGCTCAACAAAAACCACCTCTTTCCCACCACTCCCAATAGATGTTAGCATAGGTGGGGGCACAGGTTGTGCCCATCGCAGTGCCTCTCAATTGTAGGAAAAACCGCTGATCAAAAGTAAAATAGTTTCTTTCCAAGACAAATTTCAGTAAGTCCAAAATGAAGTCATTATGGTCGGATTGGATCTTCATCTCCAAAAAATGACGGACTGCTTGGAGTCCTATCTGATGTTCAATACAACTATAAAGGCCTTCAATGTCGCAAGTGCAAAGCCATTTATTATTGGTTACTAAGATGTTTTGTACCTTACCAATTATATCCAATGAATCCCGGATATAGGAAGGCAATGTGTAAACAAATTCCTTGAGATGATTATCTACGTACATACTAGCCTTTTCCGTGAGATTCTCTATACCGGAGACTATAGGTTTACCAGGGGGCTTTTTTTCATTTTTGTGGATTTTAGGTAAAATGTAAAATGTCGCAACTCTCGGGTTTTCTGTCCATAAAAAGTCAAAATCTTTCTTGGTTATAATACCATCATCAAATGCATTTGTGATCAATTCCTGGTATATTTTTAAGAAGGACTCTGTGGGATTAGATGATAATTTTTTATAACATTTATTGTCGTTCAATTGCCTATACACTTCAATCCTTAATTTCTGTTTGTTCCGTAGAGGGAAGTGGAGTGAGGTGACAGAGGTTTGGTTGCTGGTCTGCTGGGATAGGACAGTGGCTGGGGTAGCTCAGAAGCGAATGGGAGGTGGTCATCTTTGAGAGGTAAGATATCTGTGTGCGTCTGTCCTGTACCCCGCAGGCGCTACAGACGTATTGCTAACGTTGACCAAATGAATGAAAAGACCGGAGTAAAGTCTGAGAATATAGAAAGAAGGCACTCCAGTCCATGATCAACCTATATATTCTCATTACATGGTAAATGCGCCTTTATTCTAGAGATTAATGTTGGCAAAATATTTAAAACAATAGAAAGTAATGTGTCATCATGCCCCAATGTATGTTTCACCTTCAACTTTTTCGAGAGGACAAAGATGAAGGCGAAATGCACGTTGAGGCGGGATGACGTCACTTTTGATGTTACAGACCCGGAAGTGTTGACCGATAGCGGATGTGTAGCCACATTAATCGGCAGCAATTTGTTTGCTTAACTTATTATCCTCTTTCAAATGTAATGTAACGGAGCGCTATATATCCTATATAGCATACTATACTTTGGTGCATGTACAGTAGCAGACAGAGTTGATTATTAGGAAGTATAGGAACACTTCCTGTTGTTACAATAGCCCTTTCTATTTAAACAAGACCCGTATAGGGGTATATGTTCTATTCATACATATAGGATAATATAAGGCCAACTATAATCCCATTAAAGATTTGTGATAAAATTTGGGTGCACAGCCTATATTAGCTGGGACAAAACAGCACTCTCAGCCATTATAATAAAATCTTTTTTGGAAGTGATTTAGTATTGGGATGAACATGGATCTTAGATTTAATATCATACATATCTAACAACAATCACTTAGTGAGAAAATACCAGTCTATTCAGAATTAATGATATCTCCAACCTAAAAACACCTTGCTTATTTTAAAATTACTAATTAGTGGACTGGATTGCCTTCTTTCTACATACTCAGACTTTACTTTGGTCTTTTCGTTCCTACTGCTAAATTATATGGGAAGAGCACCCCCTTGATATAGTCGGAACAATATTTCAATTTATTTTTTAATATGGTCAGTCCCATTCCATGTGCGATAACAAACTTTTTTTATATAACATTAACTAAACTCATCATCACACTTCCTAATCTCCTTCAAGAGATTGACGAATATAGTCTTTTATCTAGCTATACGTTTAATGTGGACATATCTGAAATTTTAGATTTGAACATCCTTGGAGACCCTCCTTGCTTTGAAATCAAATTATAACTTTAGATGGCAGACTCATAAACTTAAATATTTGGGTATAAACCTAACCAAATCCTATAGTTATTTGTATAAAGCCAAGTTCCCTAGACTTATAGATTCTATTAAGTCCAACATTGCGAAGTGGTATAAACTTACTCTTTCATGGTTCAGGCTCTTTCCCTGTCACGAACGCCCAGCCTGTCCAAGATACAGCAATCTGAACAGCTGGCCGTGACTGACGTCACCTTAGTCACTTAGCAATGAATACCCCTTTTCTGCCACCATGAAGGATTTATTATGGTGTCCTTACGTTCACCAAAACCACTTATTAATGTTTCACACTTAAATCACATACACATATAACATGAGCCTCCCTGGGCTTCATAAGTTCACAAAGAATCATGGAGAACACACTAGATTAAAAAATTTTAATCTGAAAAATGTTTCCAAGGTTTAATTACAAAAATTAATAACAAGACATACAATATATTGCACAAGTAAGTTTCAGAAAATAAAATAGGAAATAAAATCAGAGTTACTACTTACTAGATGAGACCTGGTGTGTGAGGGAACCCAATTGAGGAAAATGGGACATTTCAGTCTTGATAGACCCCCTCATCAAAATGCACATGTTATTGTCTAAATCAGAAGATTTTAAACCCTTTTTCACATAACTCTCACCCCCCACCTTTGGAGTTTATCTGTCAATAAGGACAGATTGATCTCCCAAATGTCACAGGGAGGTAGGGAGGTCCTGAGATCAGAATGTTCACAGGGCCTTGAGTTCTCACCTCTGCTCTGCTTGAGTGGCTAAATGGTTTACAACTTTGAGCTTCAAACTCCTCCAAGACCCTTATCTATCCCGGGCCTGGCTAGTTTCAAAAGATTAATGACAGTTGCATAAATTCAAATTCATGTAAACTAGCAAAGCACACGTTGAGATTACATTACAAGATTACATACAATATACATTGTCATACATGAATTCAACAGAAAATAACAATCAGTCATTAGTTATACTACATAATCATCACACTCCTCATCCACATTCCCGCACATGTACTTAAAAATCTTCAACAACATCTATTCAAATTCATATGGGCTGGTAGGAAACCTAGGGTCCGTATGTGCATATTACATAAAAATAAAACCAGGCAGGATTAGGTGTTCCAAATCTCCTAAAATACTATGAAGCCACACACTTAATTCAATGCATTCTCTTGCACTACTTCCAACAACAAACGGTATAGACGACCAAACTGCTTAAAATGTATTCACCATATACTTTACTTTGGGTCTCTCCACACTTTTAGAATAAAAGTACCCAATGATACAATTTTCATTTGAATGATCTTTTAGCCCCTTTGTGAAACATTCTCTCTTTTACTCCAGGATCATCCAAAACAGATTTAGACTCCCTCACTCTGTATTTTATTAATATTTTCAATTATAATTTTTTTTCCACTCACTCCTTGTGCCACCGACAGAACTTCAGTGGTCTCCCTCGGAGTCTCTGTGCCAGGAATGGTCCTACATCAAAAGGGCTTATTTCAACTTTATATCAATTGATATTAGCTCACAGGCAACCATTGAAAGAACCCCATGAACTAGAGGGATGAAGGGGAGATCCTGGACCCGAAAGAGTGGAATAAAATCATAACTAATTTCTACAGTCATGGCCAAAAGTTTTGAGAATGACACAAGAATTGGTTTTCACAAAGTTTGTTGCTTCAGTGTTTATAGACCTTTTTGTCAGATGTTGCCATGGTATACTAAAGTAAAATTACAAGCATTTCATAAGTGTCAAAGGTTTTTATTGACAATTACATTAAGTTTATGCAAAGATTCAATATTTGCAGTGTTCACCCCTTCTGCATCTCGCCCTGGTATGCTGTCAATCAGCTTCTGGGACATACTGACTGATGGCCGCCCATTCTTGCTTAATCATTGCTTGGAGTTTGTCAGAATTTGTGGGGGGGGTTTTGTCCACCCGCCTCTTGAGGATTGACCACAAGTTCTCAATGGGATTAAGGTCTCGGGAAATTCCTGGCCATGGATCCACAATTTTGATGTTTTGATCCCCGAGCCATTTAGTTATCACTTTTGCCTTATGGCAAGGTGCTCCATCATGCTGGAAAAGGCATTGCTCATCACCAAACTGTTCTTGGATGGGTGGGAGAAGTTGCTCTTGGAGGATGTTTTGATACCATTCTTTATTCAGGGATGTGGTCTTAGGCAAAATTGTAAGTGAGTCCAATCCCTTGGCTGAGAAGCAACCGCACACATGAATGGCCTCAGGATGCGTTACTGTTGGCATGACACAGGACTGATGGTAACGCTCACCTTTCCTTCTCTGGACAAGCGTTTTTCCAGATACCCCAAACAATCTGAAAGGTATTAAAGTAATTTTATCGTTTTAAAATAAGCATTGCCCAATCAATTGAATGTGTGTCCAAAGCACAAAGTGATTTATTTTAGCAGATGTAAATAGTCAACAATTCAATACATTATTATATCATGATAAAGTACAGTACAGCACAGCCAATACCAAAAGATAAGTACATACCAAATGCAATCGCTTGCGCACGCTGCGCACCCACCGGACCCGATGGACAATATTCTGTATAGAATATTGTGTCAGAGTTGACTGAGGCCCCAGTGAGATGCAGCTAATATATATACAGTCAGTGTTTCATTGTGAACAATAGAGATGATGTAGATTGTTTCTATAGGTCCAGACGTTGGGTGGGTCCAGGCCAGACAGGTAATAGGTTGATTCAATCTAAGGAATCCAAAGGTGGGGGTCTTCTCTCCAGGGGGTCTGCTCCTTTTCATAGCCAGTATCATACAAAGGTTTACTCTCTAATATCAATAACTAGAGTATGCAATGTGCGATCTCTTCACCGACTGCACCGGACAGCTGCTGATGATTAGGGCTTCAATATGATATCAGGCATGACACCTTTCCTATTACCTAAACCTTTAATAACACTACAATGTACATATAATCAACATATATATATATATATATATATATATATATATATATATATCTCTATATATATATATATATATATATAGACTAATAATGAACCGAATACTATCTGCTCCTGAATTACAGTGTAACAGAACCAATATGAAATAATATAAATAACTAACTGTTGTAATGCGAGTGTGTGCGTGCGTATTTTACCGTGCGAACGTACCACGTCACGTAACACGTGGCGTACGCTTCGCAATACGCACGGCAAACCAATATTAAACCAATATACTTTCGTTCATCCAATTATACGACTTTGACAGTCCACCCTTTGATAGTACAATAAACTATCACCTTAAAGATGTTATAAGCAGGATCTCAGTACCATGTTTCATTGTTATGTAATACAAATCCCCCTTGGTGTATGTCCACGCTGTTTGTAGATCTAAACAAGTTATCATAAGAGAGAGAGTCTTAATCCTCTAAACGACTTCTTCTTTTACTATAAACCGTACACTTCTGGAGCTTGGAGATAACCTTTTGTATGCCCTTCAAGGGTGCAATAAAACACTTAATACATTATTTGGAAAGGTACATGGTACAGTAGAACGTGTATCAGCTATACAGAATTCTCTACTACAGTTCTTCAAGTTTAACAGGTTCTTCTGTCCAACGCATGTCTTTAAGCTCAGAATACATTTAAACACTTCATGTTCATCACTAGCATCATCCTATGTCTATCAATAATGTCATATGCAATCTCCTTCAGCTTGCGTTAATATACACACATCTAATAATGTCACCAGTTCTTTTCATCAACACTTGTGGGCGGGCTATTGTCTGTTCGTTCTTCCCAGTCTCTCAATACTCAGATTTAACAGTGATCGGCTTGCAAAGCATTGGGAGACTTCAGACTAAGGGATCTAGGTGTCCTACTTTTTCCCCTAGTGACCTCCCACCCATAGTTCGGGGTACCTCAAGAATATTTAGTGGAAAGAGAACTAGTCCTACTTGATATAATCACTGAGGCACGCGTGAGCACGCCCAGCACTTTGTTTGGTCTAAAACCTTACCCTCCCAAGAATGATAATCATTCTCAAGGATGCCTGCTCAAGTCCGAATATTACTGGACTGGCATCGCTGGGGTGTGTCTCTTTTTTTTAACTATGGGGTCGCCGTACTTACGGACGTAATGCTACTCAGACAATAGCCCCTCGTACTTTCTCCAAGCTCCAAGGTTTCTAAATTTTCCTTTACCCCTGAATTGAATAGAGTAATTGGCCGGACTGATTATGCTACTAACTTCTTCCTCCCCAACACCTCCTTATCATTACCCGAACCAGTCTCTGTCACCTGCTAATAATCAAAAGAATTAACCGTCCTGAGAAGAGAGTGAAATGAGAGAACACAAAACAGGAAAAACTACAAGCTTCATGCTGGACAACAGTCTTAGCCTTTGGCTCAGGTGCTTCTAACTGCATTCGAGGCCTTCCAGTACAAACTCATGAGTGCCCTTGGACCCTTCTCTGAGTGTTGGCCCCTCTGCAGTGGGTGGTATGGGCACCAGTGTGTCTCTGCTACCCTTGAAGCCGTGAGGCTGGTAGCCTACACCTGGTACCTGTCTGGCAAATAACCTAAGCTTAAGAAATTACTGCTCCACAACTTACTCTCCTGATCCAACATCCTGACAGTTAGTGTGACCTTTCAGGAAACAGTGTTTTGGACGTTCTCGGTTGCTGTCTCACTATTTACCTTCTCTCAAGGTCTAACCTAGCCTCCCAGTTACAATCTCATCTCACGAGGGGTTAAGAACATTTCAAAAACTGACAGGTTAGGAGTCTGCCCAGGGGTGATCTCTTGGTAGCGGGAAAGGACTAGTGGCACTTCAATCAAGTTCCAACTCTTATTCTATTCAATTCATTCTACCAAGTACCACTACTTTATGTTCACACTGGTTTATGGCTAATTGAAAGTATGTGATTTGTTACCACTACTCATACATTATACATCTATTATCAATAACATGAATACCCCTATCATCTATTATAACTCTAGGACTATCACATTAAATAACAAAAGCTTTGAGTATGATACAGTAATACATTAGACACATTTCAATACACCTCTACCCAGTCATATTTCATTGGTACACCTGTGTATACTTGAGGATCCTGCATGGTGGTAATTGGATGACGTGTATTTGTTTCACCTGGAGCAAAACCCATCAGCAGGAGGGATATGGGATGCTCTATTGGTCTATCTTGTCCATCTCTCCAGAGTCCACCAGACTCCTCACCACATCTCTTCACCTTCCAGACAGTTTATCCCTCGGGTAACACAAATCTTCCTATATTAACCAATATGTGTATGCGTGCATGTGTGTGTGTGTTCACCTTTTTAAAACTAAAACAATACAACGAAAAACAAAACAAAACATAGATTTGTTAGCTGTCACATAAAACCCTGCTGTCTATTTGACAGCTATGTTCTCCCTGGTGTGACAGCCCTGTATGGTTGTGCGTGTAAGTGTGGACTTTACTAGCAGCTACTTCAGTTGGTAACTGTGTCACTGTATAAAGTCCTCTATGTAGTGTCCTAATCATGTGCTGGTATTGCTATAAAACGATTTCTCGGTCACCTCAACATCGCCCTCTAGACTAGAAAAATGTTAAAGACCAATGTATATCAATCGATTTTCCCTCTGCCAACTCACATGTCATTCTCAGTACCTCATATTCAGCTACTTGACTAAGTGGGAAAGGCAAAGGGGTCTCTTTCTATAACACTTTCTTCAAATATAACAGTATCCAATACATGTCTGTCTAACAGTGAAAAAATATAAAACATGAAAATTCTACATTTTCTAGGGTTTCACATTATGTCGTATCTTGTGGTAAAAATCCTACTCCAATGTTCTATACAGAGATGCATATCTGTATGCTTAACCTCTAGCAATCTTCTGTCCTCCTGTCCTGCCCACCCTTTGTGCATCCATATAAAGGCACATTTTTGTACAGGAGGCACGAGCCAAAACAAAAAAAAAACAAAACAGGTATGCAATCTATAACACATGAATCGTATTTCCACAACAGAACCTTCTGCTTAAAAAAATCAGCAGTTTCTATACACATGAAAACAAAATCCCTGACTGTTTCTGTATCTTATGTCAATCTAGTGTGTGTATCTCTGAATTTGTCTTATGTAAAAACATAAAAATATGTTTTAGCCCCATTGTTGAGACTGTCTGATTTTATCTCTACCAGAGCAGAGAGAGAGAGGGAGAGAGAGAGAGAGAGAGAGAGAGAGAGAGAGAGAGGTAGAGAGAGAGAGAGAGAGAGAGAGCGGGAGAGAGAGAGGGAGAGAGAGAGAGAGAGAGAGCGGGAGAGAGAGAGAGAGGTAGCGAGAGAGAGAGAGGGAGAGAGAGAGAGGGAGCGGGAGAGAGAGAGAGGTGGAGAGAGAGAGAGAGAGGGAGAGAGAGAGAGGTGGAGAGAGAGAGAGAGAGAGGTAGAGAGAGAGAGGGGGTGGGAGAGAGAGAGAGAGAGAGTGAGAGAGAGAGAGAGAGAGAGAGAGAGAGAGAGACTAGCGTTTGTGAAAAGAATGAGAAATAGGAAAGCAATGAATGATGGGAATACAAAGGTTTGAATACAAACATACATGTAGAAAGGGAGATTTTTACAACAAAATGACAGCTGGATTGGACTCTGACTCTATGGGGAAATGGCTGTATTCATTCCACTGTTCCCCTTAGCTATTTGCTAACTATGACCCCTCCCCATACTTGACTAGGGGTTCTTAACAGTGCAATCCAGTGTCGTCCGTCATTTGTTCATTAAGAACTCGGTATCTCATTGACTACATACCTTTTCAACGGACTTTTCTAACTTATAATAGAGAAATGTAAAAATGTACTCTTAGTGACTCATATTTTCTCTGAAATACATAAAACGATATTTTGGAGCAAAGTATGTACATACTTCATTGTTGGATAATGATTCTCAGCCAAACAAATTATCACGAGTCACTGCAGCCTAAAACAAAAGAGTGTTCCAATTGTCTATTGTTAATTAGTCTTTCAAGAGTAATTCTTCTATTTCTCTATCTCACCCCTTTTAAACACTTGTCTATACTTCTTTTGTGTCCCCTTTATCTGTGAAAAGAAAAACAAGATAGTTATCTTAAAACAGCAAACAAAACAAACATTTCTATTCTTTGCCGTCGGCTAGTGATTTAGGAAAACAAACATGTGACAACATAAAACGAACAAACAAAATCAACAAAGATTACTTTTAAAAATATAAGTTTCTTTCTACATTTTGCACCTTAATGCTCACCACAGATTAACTCTAGAGTCGGCTATATTTCTCCCCCAGGAATTGGCTGCTATGAGGTGCACAGGAAACTGTTGAGAAGTCTCAGAGACTTGTGTGCGCCGTCTCTGTGGGTGTCTATGTGATTCCCCCTTAGATGGGCCAAGTCCCTTTGCTTCTGCTCTTGTCATTGTACAGTCCTGTGCTTGGTGTCCTATTTTAGTGCATCTAAAACACTTTCTCAACTCATGTTGTTTCTCTTCTTTTTTACAATCTCTTGCGAAATGGCCTTCTTCGTTACACTTAAAACACCTGATTTTTCTATGTTTCTTATTATGTGGGTTGTATGCTGGTGGTCGTGTGTGCAGTCCCTCTAGTGCTGGGATACTTACAATCATTACCCTATCACTTAGTGTCTCTTTCTGTTTATTCATACTTCTATCATGTTCTATAGCTGACTCCCTGAGAACACGTACAGTACTTCCTCTCCAGTATGGTAATGAAGTTTGCACCCTTTTTTTCAAGTTTTCCCTGAGTCCATCCATTAGAACGTGAACAGCAACCTCTCTGTAATCTTCATTATCTTTTATGTCTGGTACCCCAGTATATTTGACCATCTCCATCAGAGCCCTGCAAAAGTAGTCTGTTGCATTTTCACTATCTTTTTGCTGGATACTAAAAATTTTACTCCAGTCCACTATCACTGGGAAATATATGGCCAACTGTGTGATTATATTTCTAATATTGTTCTGATTATCATTCTCGGTTAAGGATTCATCCTCCTTTAACATACAATCATTAATGAACTTTTGTATATCAGTATTGAGAGGAAGACAGGCCTTCAATAATACTCGCCAATCTTTATTAGTTGGCTCATACACATTACCATAATATCTAATAAACTGCTGACATTTGGTCAAATCTTTCCTAGGATCAGGGAAATCAGACAAAATTGAAAATGTTTCAGACCTAGTGCATGGATCATGCTTTGCTACATGTTTTAAGGGAACATCACTATTCCTGTCTGCTTTCCCATTGGGAACTGCTGCTGTGCAGATTGAATGTAAGTCTACCAAATCACTAAAACTAGTTGCTGAAATTGCTGCTGCAGTACAATGGATGTCTCCCCCTGTGTTAACCTTTTCATTATTCTCACCACTTTCAGCAGCTGCCCCTGCTGGTGGGACCGTTCCTCTTCTTTGTCCTGAAACATTACTTTTAACGTTACTTAAAACAACATACAACTTTACTAGTTACAGTTTTTACATTTTTGGTATTGGCTGTACTTCCCGCCCCAACCGAATTTATCGGGGGCGTGTTTGCGCTCAGTTCGCCACGCTTTGCAACGCACACTTCCGGAATGCTTGTTTCCGGTACGCTTACTTCCGCTGAACACGTGTTTTTCCTTACACTCACTTCCGCTGTGCGTTCGCTGCTCTGCCACGTGTTACCTTCCATTTGCCACGATTTTAAACAATGATTATGTGCATTTCTCACTTTCGTTGACTTAATCAACCGTACTTTATCTTTTACGGTATTTAGCACCTTTGCATTAAAACTCCCTGTTGTTGGGAAAGGCCTATCACATTCTTTGGTCATTTCGACCCACGTGTCACAATACACAGTTGCGTATGCACCATATTTTGCACACATGAGAAACCTCGCTGACTCAATAAGACCTTCCTTAGGCAGTAAACTGGCAATCTCTAGCGTATGCCTAGCACCCATGTTGCACAATATACTTTCTACCCGGAACACAGACACACCGCAATGCTCTGTTCCTTCCGGCCAAATGTGAAATACAGACACACCGCAATGCTCTGTTCTTTCCACCAAATAATTTCAACTCTGTTGCTATACTCACCGCTAGAGATCTATAATGCTCGGTGAACGTATTTCCTGTTAGCCGCGTTCACTCGCTTTTCTCGCACCAGGCGAGGATCCCTAATACAGAAATATCACTGTGGGCCCCAAGGGCTATCAGCTCCTCGATACCCTGGCTCAACCACAAAAATCTGCTGAGTTTATTATCGCTGGGAGCGCAAAGTCGATACAATCAACCTGCCTTTCCAGTATAATTCCTCCTAGCTGCTTCACCAATTCGCACTAACGGTGCGATCGGATCGCACTGCCTACCAATACTAATTATTAGCAAACCTTGCGATCTATTGGTAGCGCTTTTGCGAAAACTTCGTTTTCGCATTCGGTATACCTGCCCTGTATACCGTCCTTCAGTTGGGCAATCCGCCTCGTCAGACAGCAACTGAGCACCTCAACAATAAACAGTGTATCTACATTACAAAATCGCACACTATACACCTTTTCTGCGCAGAAAATTGAAAGTTCCCAACAACCGTAATAATGTCTCAGAGGCTTTCACAAGTAATTATACTATGCATATAATAACTATCAAAACAATTGTTCAACCACGTGGCAAATCTACCGGAAGTTTGCGTACGCACAGCAGGAAGTACACATACGCACAGCAATGCAATACACTTTAAACCATTAAAACGACAATAAAAAGAAACATTTTTTTTTTCTTTCTTGTCCCTAGATTCTAATTAGCGTTCCTTCAGTCTATGCAACAACGGACATTCGGTTTCGCAACACACAGTGAACCACAGGTATTAGACGCATTACGTTCTTTCCTGCTTTATGCGACGCGTCCGTCCATCCACCCTTTGTTGAGGAACCGAATATCGTAAGCGTTGCATACCTGCCGGTAACGTAACTCCTAACTCACGAGCCCCCAAATTATTAAAGTAATTTTATCGTTTTAAAATAAGCATTGCCCAATCAATTAAATGTGTGTCCAAAGCACAAAGTGATTTATTTTAGCAGATGTAAATAGTCAACAATTCAATACATTATTATATCATGATAAAGTACAGTACAGCACAGCCAATACCAAAAGATAAGTACATACCAAATGCAATCGCTTGCGCACGCTGCGCACCCACCGGACCCGATGGACAATATTCTGTATAGAATATTGTGTCAGAGTTGACTGAGGCCCCAGTGAGATGCAGCTAATATATATACTGTCAGTGTTTCATTGTGAACAATAGAGATGATGTAGATTGTTTCTATAGGTCCAGACGTTGGGTGGGTCCAGGCCAGACAGGTAATAGGTTGATTCAATCTAAGGAATCCAAAGGTGGGGGTCTTCTCTCCAGGGGGTCTGCTCCTTTTCATAGCCAGTATCATACAAAGGTTTACTCTCTAATATCAATAACTAAAGTATGCAATGTGCGATCTCTTCGCCGACTGCACCGGACAGCTGCTGATGATTAGGGCTTCAATATGATATCAGGCATGACACCTTTCCTATTACCTAAACCTTTAATAACACTACAATGTACATATAATCAACATATATATATATATATATATATATATATATATATATATATATCTCTATATATATATATATATATATATATATATAGACTAATAATGAACCGAATACTATCTGCTCCTGAATTACAGTGTAACAGAACCAATATGAAATTATATAAATAACTAACTGTTGTAATGCGAGTGTGTCACGGGCACTAGGAGTTTTTACCCAGGGATCACCAGGTGGTAGGCTTACCAGAGCAATGTAGATGGTAATAGGGTACTCTGGTAGCTGGGTGATCACGGACCAGGAAGCAGCAGATGATGAGATGCTCAGGAAAGTCTATGACTAGCAGCACTGGTAATATGGAGGTAATAGTACACAAGGAACTGTAGGACAAGGACACGTGAAGGTAGTCAGTGGTCTGCGGTAGCAAGTTGTACCCCTGCTATAGTGAGGAGGAATGTCCAACAGAAACGAGGAGGTGATGAGAGTCAGCGGTCTGCGGATAGCAAGTGGTACCGCTGTCTGAGTGAAGGAGTGGAATCCAAGTGGAGGTATCCGGGAAGTCAGTGGTCTGCGATAGCAAGTTGTACCACTGCTATGTGAGAGGATACTGGAACAGGTGATACTGGAAACAGGGATCAGTGGTCTGCTACCAGCAAGTTGTACCACTGAATATATATGTGAGGAGGTGCACGGGGAGAGACTGCAACACAGGATATACACAGGCACCTTATATACGATCCACAGTAACATGCACAATATATATAAATGACTGAACAGGTCTGCAAATATAGAAAGTCTCTTGAAGTAGTCCAGCACAAGTTAACACAGTCAATGATGGCAATAGACTCAGCGGATAGCAAACTCCAGAGGAGAACCAACACAGTCCAGCAAGATATGCAATACACCAGCACAGTCAATGAGAAGTATGCATACCGTGGTTCAGAAGCAGGCAGTCAGATAGGAGTGCAGCGATACCTGAGCGGCAGGAGGCCGGCTGGATGAGAAGTCCCAGGATAGCTGAGGCAGCGGTCTAGTAGGTGCAGCGCACAGATAAGTAGACCAACAGGGACACGAATCCACAGGAATCAGTAACACGTGGAACTGGACTCAAGGAGGGCCCAGGAGAGTGGAGATGATCCAGCAGAGGAGTAGTTGATGAGATATAAATCCAATGCTGACAGGAGGGTAGACCTGCAGGACACGTGAAGGCGTGGAGAGCGGATCAGCAGTAGATGGGTGATGGCGCGGTCAGCAGCAGCAGGACTCTGCGGTACACGGAGGTAACCAGTAGCAACCAATAGTTGTCAGTAGCGATGGAACACGGGAGAGCAGAGTAGACCAGGAGCTGTTGATCACGAAGAGTAGCAAATGGCAATGAGAGCAGCAGTCTCGAGGAAACACAGGAGAGCTGAGAAGAGACTGCAGTGCACAGGGGCAGCGGATAGGAATCAGCTAACTTGTCACGATGATGAACACAGGCGAGTTGTAGGCTGGAGGCTGTAGTGCACGGAAGCAGCGGATAGACATCAGCTAACAGTCACGATGATGAACACAGGCGAGTTGTAGGCTGGAGGCTGTAGTGCACGGAAGCAGCAGATAGACATCAGCTAACAGTCACGATAATGAACACAGGCGAGTTGTAGGCTGAAGGCTGTAGTGCACGGAGGCAGCGGATAGGAATCAGCTCACGGACTTGATGAGGAACAGGTGAGTGGATGTAAAGTAACGGTTGGAGTGCACAGAGGCAGCGGGTAGGAACCAGCAAACAGTCACAGAGAAATATAATAGCGTGAGGTGGATTAGAGGACTGTAGTGCACGGAGGCAGCGGATAGGAATCAGCAAACAGTCACAGTGAAATATAATAGCGTGATGTGGATTAGAGGACTGTAGTGCACGGAGGCAGCGGATAGGAATCAGCTAACAGTCACGATGATACAGATGATGGTAGAAGTGGTATGGGAACCACAGAGGTAGAAGTGGTTTGGAAACCACAGGAATCAGCAGCGCTGAAAACACGAGGAATACAGGAACACCTTCAGAGACTCATAGGAAATGAGACTCCAAGATCAGGCCACGTGGTGTTGACCACAGGTGCTTAATATAGGGAGTGTTGCCTGATCTGCCAATTGAGTTAAAGGGACATACACTGAAGTATAGGAAAGGGCTGCGCATGCGCAGACCCTCAGGATGGAGGACGGCCACGGTTCCTAAATGTCCGGGAAGAGGCACTCACGGTCTGGTGAGTGACAGAGTGTGTGCGTGCGTATTTTACCGTGCGAACGCACCACGTCACGTAACACGTGGCGTACGCTTCGCAATACGCACGGCAAACCAATATTAAACCAATATACTTTCGTTCATCCAATTATACGACTTTGACAAAGGGGATTCATCAGAGAAAATGACTTTACCCTAGTCCTCAATAGTCCAATCCCTGTACCTTTTGAAGAATATCAGTCTGTCCCTGATGTTTTTTCTGGAGAGAAGTGGCTTCTTTGCTGGCCTTCATGACACCAGGCCATCCTCCAAAAGTCTTCGCCTCACTATCCGTGCAGATGCACTCATACTTGCCTGCTGCCATTCCTGAGCAAGCTCTGCACTGGTGGTGCTCCGATCCCACAGCTGAATCAACTTTAGGAGACGGTCCTGGTCCTTGCTGGATGTTCTTGGGCGATCTGCAGCCTTCTTGACAACTATTGAACCTCTCTCCTTGAAGTTCTTAAGGATCCGATAAATGGTTGATTTAGGTGCAACCTTACTAGTAGCAATATCCTTGCCGGTGAAGCCTTTTTTGTGCAAAGCAATGATGACTGTACATATTTCATTGTAAGTAACAATGGTTAACAGAGAAAGAACAATGATTTCAAGCATCACCCTCCTTTTAAAGCTTCCAGTCTGTTACTCTTACTCAATCAGCATGACAGAGTGATCTCCAGCCTTGTCCTCGTCAACACTCTTACCTGTGTTAACGAGAGACTCACTAACCTGATGTTAGCTGGTCCTTTTGTGTGCAGGGCTGAAATGCAGTGGAAATGTTTTTTTTGGGATAAAGTTCATTGTCATGACAAAGAAGGACTTTGAAATTAATTGCAATTCATCTGATAATGCTTCATGACCTCCTCCCACGCGGGTATCCAAGACTTCGCCCGCGCTGCCCCCCTCCACTGGAACAAGCTCCCTCCCTCCATCAGAACTTCCCCTAATCTGTCCAGTTTTAAACGGGCTTTAAAAACCCACCTTTTTCTTAAAGCCTTTCAGTCTCCCACTTAACTCCCTACCTTTTCTGCTGCCTCTCCTCCTTCTTTCCCCTTCCCCGCCCCTGTCCCCCTATTCTCCCTCTCTCCCCTGCGTCTCTCTGTCTGTCCACCACTTCCCTTAGATTGTACGCTCCTCTGAGCAGGGCCATCTCTCCTCCTGTTTCCACCACTTCTAACTCTGCTCTCCAGCTACTTTGCCCTCCTCCTCGAGGACCCTCCTCCCCCCGTCCCCTCTGGGGGTCTCCCTGTCTTCCGCGCCCTCCTTCTTGGGCTCCGTTGTTTGCCGATCCTCCCTCCCCCTTTCCCCGCCCTCTCTAGCTGTGCATTGAGCTTACTGAGTTACTGTGCTTACTGTTTACTGTACTGTGCTGTCTCACCTTGTATTGTAATTCCTTTTGTCCCTGTAAGGCGCCACGGACACCTTGTGGCGCCCTATAAATAAAAATTAATAATAATAAAATTAATAATAATGACACTCTGGAGTGTATGGAAATTGCCACCATAAAAACTGAAGCAGCAGACTTTGTGAAAAATAATATTTGTGTCATTCTCTAAACTTTTGGCCATGACTGCACAAGTCCTTGATCGCAGTAAGGATAAAAGAAAATTCTTATAAAAGTTTCTCCAGATGGTTCTGACCCACCTGCGGTCCATTTTTCTGAACTCATCAGATCTATGTTGGAGATTGCGTATTCAAAAGAGTACCCTGCTGCACATATGGTGGTCATGTCCTAATATAACAGAATATTGGGAAGTGGTTCATAATCTGATTAAATCAATATTAGGGGACACATGTATCAAGCTGAGAGTTTCTGGTGGATTTGAAAAGTGGAGATGTTGCATATAGCAGCCAATCAGATTCTAGCTATCATTTGAATCCTCTGACAGACTTAATGAGATTGTAAACCTTTTGCCAGAAACCCGATATTCTGAGACATATTAAAACAAAGCACATCTGGAGTAAACGTTATGACTGACAAAAGATCAGAAACCCTTAGATTGTACGCTCCTCTGAGCAGGGCCATCTCTCCTCCTGTTTCCACCACTTATATCTCTGCTCTCCAGCTACTTTGCCCTCATCCTCGAGGGCCCTCCTCCCCCCTCTGGGGGTCTCCCTGTCTTCCGCGCCCTCCTTTTGGGCCCCGTCATTTGCAGATACTCCCCCCGCCCTCACTAGCTGTGCATTGAGCTTACTGAGTTACTGTGCTTTATGTTTACTGTACTGTACTCTCTCACCTTGTATTGTAATTCGTTTTTGTCCCTGTACGGCGCCACGGACACCTTGTGGCGCCCTATAAATAAAAATTAATAATAATAATAATAATACCTTGTATGTTCCATCAGAAGTTTTACTGTGTTCAGGTACACATCCAATGACAGTTCATGACGCAGCATTTCTATGGTTGCTGCAAGTCCACAAAGACAAGTTCAAGTCAGTGTAAATATATTTCACTGTATACTAAAAATACTTTAGCTACATTAGCAAGGACCTCTTACCCATGCCAATGACATCATCAGGCAAACAGCAATTCAAAAGGATTTTCATTTTCAAAAAAAGACCAGCTGGATGCAAGTGTTTCTGGAGAATCAGAAAAAAAGTAAGCAGACCATTCAAGACTGCAGAATAATAAACCGACAAAACCTTTTTCCTATAATGTGGCCTTATTTACCCTCTATTATTTTAAACTAAACAAAGAGGACTAGACAAAGGTGAAACTTGAGAATTCTCAATTGAGAGAGAGGATTATTTAACAAGGTGAGAACCTAATCCCAGGCAGCACCATAAAGGGAGATGAAAAGTCTACAAGTCTCTGCAATACAATCTGCAATACATGCAAGCGTTTCCGAATCTGCTGCCTGCTTCAACTCACACACTCTAACTACACTGCCTGTCATGTAATTTCAGAAAACATGGCATTGGCTTATAATTAGACAATTTCATGTGTACACACTCAGTTGTCACAGTGTTGCTGGGCCATGAACAGGAGCAAGCAAGAAGAAACTAAAATGAGTAAGACTACTATAGCCTGCTGGGCATTACATTCACTGCATTTTTTATTTGGCAGTGCTTATAAGTTAATGATGTGCATATTATTGGACATTATTGCTGTGCTTATAAGTGCACATTACTACTACTGAACATATTAATGTGTATATTGTCTTCAGGACTTTGCCCTGGCTGCTCCCCTGCTGTGGAAAGATCTTCCACGTTCCATCAGGTTAGCATCTACTCTCAAAGACTTCAAGCGTGCCCTTAAGACTCATTTCTTTATTTCTTTATTCAAGTCTATCAGTCCTCCTCCTAACTTCCTTGTCCTGGCTCTCTCCCCCAGTTAGTACCACCCTATTTGTGTCTCCCCCTTCCCTTTAAGATGTAAGCACTCATGAGCAGGGCCCTCTTTCCTTGTGTGCTCCTTCTACTGTTCCTTCGCCCTCTGTACCTCTTGGCCTGTTCGCTAGCCCTGTTTTCCCTGTCCTCTTAAGCTTTGGCCTTCTTCTCGCTGATTTCTACCATCCCTTTCACTATCTGTCCCAGAAATAATCTGATTTGCTTTACCCTGTCACATGTGTTTGCATACATTTTTGTATCATGTTGAGTCTTAGTTCTGTTTTCTGTATATGTAATGTACGGCGCTGCGGACCCTTTGTGGCGCCTTATAAGTCTAAGATAATAATAATAATAATAATAATAATAATAATAATAATATTAATGGGCATTATTGAGGGGCTTATTAGTGAGTATTACTACTGTGGTTTAAATACTACTATTGTCAGGAATATTGATGGGTATAAAACTAGGGGGTAAATGTATCAACCTGAGAGTTTTTCGGCGGATTTGAAAAACCAATCAGATTCTAGCTATCATTTATATAGTACATTCTACAAAATGATAGCAAGAATCTGATTGGTTGCTATAGGCCACATCTGCACTTTTCAAACCCGCCGGCAAACTCTCAGCTTCATACATTTACCCCTAGGTGTTATTGAACCTTGCAATAACTAGACATTTTATTGGCCATTATCATGGTTGTCTGTGTTGAGCATATAACTGGATATTACTACTGCTGTACATACTGTTGGATATTACTAATCCTTTACATACTATTAACATATTATTACTGTTGGGCATGTCACTGGATATATTACTACTACTATTGTGCCATTAACCTGGAAGGGCAGCACAGTCCCCCTCACATTTTACTAATATCTAATAGTGGGGGCTGCTGACAGATGTGGTGTGGCACACATACCTCGCTCCAGGCACCAAAAAAACTAGAATTATCTCAGTTCATAGCCATAATCTTAAATAAGGCAAGATTGCCTCTTAAACCAATGGAAAGAGCATTCAAATTACCCAAGAAGTGTTACAGCTATGAATTTTAAATATAGATACTATATTTTATCACTATAACTATAATTTAAAAAGGCTTAGTTATTATACTTAACAAATACCTCTTCATACTTAACAAAGGACTGTCCATGCAATTGTCATATTAAGTAGTCTAAACTAATCCATTCAATTTATAGGACACAAAATAGAGTAAAACAAGGCATAATACCTCATTAGCTAATCTGATGGCACTAAGTGCCTTGTCTTGATGCTGTCTGCAGTCCCACTCCAGGTAGACTGTGGCAAGCAGCCTGAGTATTTTGGCCTACAGGAAAAAGAAGCAATTAAAAATGCATCTGTTCCAAAAATAATTTAAGTACGTAAGCTTATATAAATTGAAATTATTAGAAAAGACAGTATTGCATCTCTTTTATGCATTATTCATTCCCTGATTCATTGTAATAGACTTGCATCTTAATATAGGACCGTCTGGCGTAACACAATTAACTTTCATGCAATCATCTCAATTTTCATTTAAGAAAAGTGTTAACCATTAATTCAACATCATTTTGAGGGGATTACACAACCCTTCATTTGGCCAAGTGTATGGTGGGACAATCCCTCTGAAATTAGGTGGTTTCTCCTTGTCATGGATCTTCTCTGCAGGTCACACCATACTCAGCGAGTGACTAGTGTTTTTAATATATATTTAAAGGCTAGAGGTGGCTACACACATTGTCCATTGAAGTGGCTGCTACTTTTACTGTGCAATCTGAGGGTTTTCCTGATTTTTAAATGTTTTTCCCTTGATATCAGTAGACTATCATCGGGTTAACACTGGTCCTCATACTCTGCTATGTCAAGTATTGTATAATGCTCCCTAATTACAGTACACCACATTTCTTTATATCTCAGACGTCTGTTGCCATTCGTTTATGCTAGTCTAAAAATATGCATTCAAATGTATTAATACCATTTATGTCACCCACATTATAACTCCACCATTGCTATATAAATAGTTTTGGCCTTTGTTTTTATTTGCCATTTATAAAAGGGAGCACTGCATTATCTTTGGCACTGTTGTGCATTAGTACTCTATTACCTGCTGAAAAGCCTTTCAAAAAAAACTTCCAAAGTATCTGCTAACTTCTGTCTACAGTCTCAGGCTAAAGAGACACACACAAACGAGCTTAGAGTTAGATGTAAAACACACATTTCCATACTGCACATGTACATCAAAAATACAAACTCATATAGTAAATAGCTTGTGTAGTAAATAGTTTTTTGCAAGTTGCTGTCTTGTATCTTCTTAAGCCTGGAAGCAGACTAGGGAGAGGAAAAGCGTAGGCAATGCGCAGTTTAGGCTGTGTTCATATAATTCCGCCACAATTAGATGAGAATGCATCAACATAGAGGCTATAAAAGACCCAAATTATGGGTACTGTGAAAGTCAAATAAATGGATGAAGTAAACTAAATAATTAATATTGTTTTAGTTTAGTACACCACGTGTTATGACACAATCGCACAGATTAATAACACACACATTTACATTTGCACTTACACTTGTAAATAATATATATTTATTAAGGTTCCAATCCACATTTATTTATTAGTAAAATGTATTAGAGATTATTTGTACATAAATGATGATATATTAAAGGTATCTAAGGCTCAGAATATAGGAAATGTATGTTTATTGTCATTTTGACCTACACTTTACCATGAGGAATTCGCTAATATCGGCAAAGCGATTGCTTACTGTGATCGCTAGTTATGGAAGATAAAGGATTAATGCTCAAAATTATATAGTGTTTGGAATGCAGTTTGGTAAAAACTGGATTAGGTCAGTTCCCTTAGGCACAACATGTGCTCAGCTGTTGGAGTGAGCTGGCCACACCTTATCAGAGGAATCCTTTGAATTGACCTATGACCAGCAGACAACTGGAACATTGTTAACCCTGGACCAATGAAGACCTCTCTAAGTGTTATCTGTGTACATAATAATATCATCAGTTTTTTAAACTGAAGCTGCATATAAGCAAGCTTCCCTGGGCCATTGTTCTCTACTTTCCTGACTGCAAAACTACATTGACCTGGGCCCAGGTGAAGCGCTAGTGAAAATGTAATTTATTCGGTTTTTATACTTTCCTGTGTTATTGTAATATCTTTTTATGTGTCATAATGGCTTGCTGTAAATCCTGCTATATTATGCAATTAAATATCTGTGCGTTAGAACCACAATAATCACATTGAACAATGTTTAATGGCAAGCGATAAAATTAACATAACAGTACTGGTGAGCTGGTGCATCAACACGCAGTAGCAGGGGTGTATTGGAAACTTAAAGTGGCCCTGTAAAAAATTCTGAAAGTGGCCCCACGTAGGCGGGACCAAATAAATGGTAGACGGGGTAAATATTAGGTCGAGTTACCACACCATTAGCCCTTAAGCTTAAGAAAAACAAGTTTAAGAAAAAAAATAAGTTTGAAATATTTATCTTACAATATTCTGAGACTGTTTAATATGAAAGTTATTGACCTCAATAAAAAAATATTGCATAAAAAACAATGCAATAAATGTGCTATGTATGTGTTTTATATATTGTACTGCTTTTTTGACAAAGATAAAAAGTCTATTTATAAAGTGATTTATAAATTACAAAAACAAAGTTACAAAACATAAAATATTAAAAATAATAGAACTTAAAAATTTTAAAATAAATAAAAACACACATAAATATGTTTTAATTTTCCACCACTTTTTTCCTTTATGTAATGCCCCAAATTAAAAATATATTTACTTGATTAAGACACTGGAAAACCCCCAATTTGCCTCCCAACAAAAACAAAACAAATTTTCCATATTTGAGTTAAAAGTAAAAATATTGCAGGCGATGGTATGGTAGTCTAAATGACTGAAAAATGGTTTGGGCCTTATAAGGCGCACATTTGGCACAGACCTCTGGCAGAAAAGAGGTAAATATGATATCACTAACCATAGGTCTGTGTCCAATTTAGCCATATCTATGTGAGGCCATATTAGAAATGCTTGGACATTTGGTGCTCTGGTTAAGCACTAGGTACTATGGACACAATTACAGAAAATCACTGCACACATATGCCAGTCATGAAAAAAATCTGAAGATTACAGTAAGATGTTTATTGGATCCATCCCTTATAAAACTATGCATAGGATTACTACAGTAAGTGTCGTAAGGAACACACAATGAGATTTGCAGTCAGTTAGGTGATTTACAGATATTCAATATATTATATTGGGAACCAGCTGTTTTCTATCCTAGAATAAGGGCACACAAACAATTGGGGTTCCAAAATAATATCTCATTTACAATTGGAAATTCAACTAAACAAAATTAAAGAGATGTGAACCACTGGTCTAGACTTGAAATGGCTACCAACTATGATTATTTTCATGCATTACAAGTAGAGATGTTCACTGACTCCCATGTTCTGGTTTTGGATCTGGATTAACTTCGTGTTTTGGTTTTAGCAAAACCGCCCTTGCGTATTTTGGATCCCTATTTTTTTTTATAATACCTATTTTATTTGCTAAAATCACATAATTTTGCTTTTTTCCCCCCTACATTATTAGTAACCTCAATAACACTAATTTCAAGTAATTTGCAGTCAATTTGGACCATCTCACAGGTCACAATATTATTTTCATACACTTTCAAACAAAGACTGCAGCGACCTAGCTGAATGCTAAGCGACAGAGCAATGACTCTAACACACGGCAGTTCATAGCACATCTAGAAAACATTGCCACACAGCAGTGTCAGTGAAGAAAAGTGGTGCAAGATGAAATTGTCCTTGGATCATGAAAGCAGTTATGGTTTATTTGATCGCTCCACCCGTTCCTTGGATAACTGTGGTAATTCTACAGCTAATACATGGCGACGAGCGCTGTCACATTTTTTGGTCAATTCTTTTAGACCAGACCAGATGTCAAAATGTTGTGCTGAGTCATCTGCATCATCCCTGGGTCTCTTGGGAAAGCTAAGTTTTTCCTAGCAGCATTTGAGTGAGAAACTGAAGGAGGAGATGCCGTCCTGTAACGTAACACTTGAGCTGTCATCTTGCTCACCAGGAGCTCCTTGCATCTCTTCAGATCTCGGTCAGTTAGAAACAAAGATAGGACATAGCTCTTAAAGCGAGGATCAAGCACAGTCGCCAAAATGTAGTGATCCGATTTCAAGATTTTGATAACTCTTGGATCCTGGCAAAGCGAATAAAGTACTTGATCTACAAGTCCGACATACTTAGCGTAATTGCTTTGTTTAATTTCCTCCTTCAGTTTCTCAAGCTGCTTTTCCAAATGTCTAATTAAGGGAATCACTTGACTCAAGTTAGCAGTGTCTGAACTCACTTCACAGGTGACTACTTTGAATGGTTTTAGCACCTTGCACAACACGGAAAGAATTCTTCACTGCGCTTGAGTAAAATACATCCCCCTCCTTTGCCAATGTCATGGCTTGTAGAGTAAGCATGGATGGCTTCTCGCTGTTCCTCCATCCGCAGAAGCATATACAGGGTGGAATTCCTCCTTGTCACCACCTCTTGCTTCAGTTGGTGGAAGGGCAAATTAAATTGCTCTTGTAGCTGTTGCAATCTCCTACATGCTGTTGCCGAATGCCGGAAGTGTCCAGATATTTTACATGCCACAGACAGCATCTCCTGCACGTCTCTGTCATTTTTTAAAAAGCTCTGCACCACCAAGTTTATTGCCATATGGACGTGGAAAGCAATCAGCGAGATAGAGGTACATAGTGGTGGAATACTAAGACACTAAGCTTAAGGTCAGTGATGGCATTGTAGTAGGTAATTCTGAGGAAGTCAAGCCAAAGAGAAAGTAGGATGGATCTTTCAAATGCTTCTTAAAAACTCACCTTTTCATACTTGCCTACCCAACATAAAACAATTCCCTCTTTACGCTCCAGTTGCCCCTTAATCTCGCTTCCCTCCACCCTTATCTTTTATGTTTACATCCCTGATCCTCCTGAACGTTAACTCTCACAAGTATGGCCAATTCTACCTCATATCCTGTTTCCTTTTTTCTAGTTGTGTCTTGTTATGTACTTGCTTTATCTATTGTCTCTAGTATTAACTTTTACTGATTCTATTTTTCTCTTGTCCCTTACCTATCTGTATTTTTATCTGTTTATTGTTTTGTTGATTTTGCTGTGCTGCAGATCTTATAAATAAAATAAGATGATGATGATGATGATGGGACAGATTAGAAAATGATATTGAGTAGAGGATGGGGAGGAAGAGGGCAAGGGGGTGAAAATAGGATGGCAAGAAGGGAAACATACAGACAAGGTTTTTGAAGGGATTGCAGAGGAGGAAGAAGCATGGGGTGAAGTAGGAGAGACTTATCAGTCCAGATGGGCAGTGTCACAAGTAGAGGCGGTAGGTTGCTTCATGGAGGAGTACAGGAAAAAATCAAGACACAATGCTTCATTTCAAACCGAGAGCTGTTTTCATGAAAAACTTTGAGCTGACGGATGTCCTGGAAGCTATGTGGCCAGTGGCGGAACTACCATTGGTGCAGCAGGTGCGGTGCATCGGGGGCCCACACGGGGAACTAGCGAGGTGTGAGCCCCGATTCCTTCCTCCCCGCTTCCCTACACTGGGGCCCACAGTTCACCATTAGCCCTTACCACATCGGTTTTTGGAAAGGCAAATGCAACACGCAATGGTAGGCAGAGTCAGCCTGTCACAGCTGGCAGAGCCGACACACAAGTAGGCAAAGCATTGCAAACCAAAAAACTCCTCAGAGATGCTTATCTATCTCTGGATAATTTCAAAAGATTATTGCCACTTGCATAGGTTCAAACTCATGTTATTTAGCAAAGCACACATTGAAATTACATTACAAGATTACATAAAATATTCACATTGTCATACATGAATTCAACAGAGAATAACAATCAGTTATTAGATATACTACATAATCGTCATAGCAGGCTTAAATGTTTTTATCAAAATATGAACCAATATCTCATATTTTCATTTTGCCAGATACACACAGATGTGCAGTGATAAGGATAAGTGTCTTTTGTTTTGGCAGCAGCTGCTTATACCTTATGCTCCTAAGACACAAACATAATTATGGGTCTTAAAAGAGGGTTATGTTCCAAAAATTTATGCTACTAAAATTAAGCCTCATTTTGAAAAAACCCAATCAGATGTTTAACAATTTTCCCAAAATTCCCATAATGTAAGCTTTAAATTTTACTTCTTACCTGCATCTCATGTCCTGTGCTGTACCGCTTATCTGCCTTTCCGATCTCATAACTCTGGCTGCAGTGGAAATTATAGAATATAATCAACTAGTATAGAAACCATTAAATAATTATTTTGTACACATACACATTGAAAGTGGTAGCTTTGTTTAGATCTCATATATAATGCTTGGGTATAAGATTATGATAAATATTCTTCATACCTTGAGTCATTTTTTAAATTTGAAACTAATGGATATGTTTACTAAATCCCCCTTATGTGCATACACTATTGTGCATTCTTTTGTTTTTTTTGCTTATATGTTTTCATGCTTCCTACTGCTGGATTAATTTGAAGAACATCCATTCATCAGTATTATCTAAGTATATTTACTTTATCACCATTTTCTCACTTGACTCACTTATGTGCATACGTTTGTAAGAGAGATAAACAGCGCTCAACTTTAACCTAATTTGTTTTCTCACATTGTTTAATACTATTAAATACCAACATACGTTTTCTATACCCTGTTACACTATCGTTCCTGTTTATCATTGCTGTATCATGTCCTTTACCATTATTTGCTCTTGTCGATTTGCTATGCTAACACCCTCTGTGTGGTTTAGAGACAGTCCCTTTGTTTACATCTCACACCATGCCTACCCCTCTCTGCCTACCTTATGATACTCTTTTATTTATCTGCTTTTTTATTGTAAAGTGTGTAATAAATGAACATTTCTTTCTCCACAATAAGAACATTTCTTTCTCCACAATAAAAATTACTGTGGATGACGTAAGCTGCTTCTTTATGGTTATTGGTTCTCTTAACGAAAATAAATTAACTCTTGCTTCTATTTATGACCCCAATTCCTCCAAACATAAATTCTATAATGACTTTTTTACTGAAATCACAAAAGTGTCGGAAGATGCAATCTTAGACAGATCACTTAGCACTTGTCAACTAGCTAATCCAACTCAACTGAAACTAGTCGATTTACTATAAAAGGAAAATCCACGGTGTGGATTTTGAATAGGCCCACCACACTCTAAAATTGTTGTGATTCACAAAAGGACAAAGATGCTACGCTATGCACAAATTATCGTCCCATTGCTCTACTTAACATTGACTTGTTTATAATATAGTGTGAATATCTTAGCAAAATAGACTACCATATGTAAAACTATTCCCTGCCCAACCCATTCAAAACAAGTAGGCTTTATCTGAGGTCATCAGCCCTCGGAAAATACTAGAAGAATTATTACCATAAACACCTTCACACTACTAAGACCCTCTCTTTAATTTTGACCTGGGACTCTGAAAAGGTGTTTAATAGAGTTAGTTGAACTTTTATGAAAATCAATTTGCTTCATATGGAAATTAGAGGTAATCCCCTTCGTGGCATCTTATCATTATATCAAAACCCCTCTGTGTTTCTTTCTGGCAAAAGCTTCTTATCTAGCCCTTTTCATATATTAAATGGTATTTGGTAAGGGGTAACTATCAAAATGCTTCCTAGATTATTATATTTAATTCAGTCTCTCCCTCTTAGAGAAACACCATTGGATAAAAATGAAAATTTTACATTGGCATGTCAAGGATTGTGGACTTGGTCTCCCAAATGTTAATAAAATATTATATGCAGCCCATATCTAACAATCATTTAAAAATATGCGCCATCTCCCACCAAGTTATGGGGTGAAGTGGATTTGTTACAAATTATATCGAGTGATTCCTGCCTACTGTCGCCAAAATCCCTTAGATCCTGACTGATAAAAGTACATCTCTAAAGAAGCTTTTTCCTGTAGTCTTTGGGATCGGGCTACATCTTTATTTAACTTAATTTCAGCACACCCTCAATATGTACTCTCTGGAACAATCCACGCTTTTCCCATGATATGAACACAAATTTATTCTCTACTTGGACTCAAAAAAGGATCAGATTCTTTTATTATCTGAGTTGTTTAGACACATTACCGTTATTCTCAGACCTTCAAGCTAGATTACATCTTTCTAAAGAACATTTTCATCAATAGTTACAAATATGGCATTTTTATAATTTAGTTTATCCTAATCATCTAAAAGACTTCTCATCAAATTTGGAATCTTTGTGTATGTTTAACTCAACTTCTATAGGTTTGATTTTAATTTTCATTTATATTATTTATATTATATATGGTCTCTTGTTCCCTCCAGAATTCATGTCTTTTCTCCATCATCGGATCATTGTTGTTGAGGATGTTCTCAAATGGGTAATTTTGCTGGTGGAGTTTTCCTAAACTGGTAAAATTTATGTCCAAAACTAAAAAAGTCATCACTCATCTTATTCAAAATGCCACACTTTCACAGTTCAATTTTGTAAGTAGACACCATTTGTACTTCTCCTTTACCTCGGCAGTTCCTAATAAGCTCTAAGACGCTTTGAAAAAGCAGCAATTTTCTAATTTTTCCAGACTATTTCAATCCACATTGGATGAATACAAGAACTCTCCATAACCCATGTGCTAATATCTTTTTTTTATAAAGTATAAGTGTTTGAGTTGTATAATGAGCCATCTATATATAACTAATATAGATGAATGTTGTCAAGTGTTCAATAATGCTGTAAAGGCAGGTCCCTAGTATACCAAAGGCATGGTGAAATATAGCTTATTTTAACATATTGTACTTGCCCTGTTTGTGCTTTGAATAGCTATCTGGAGCCCCATTAATTGTGCACAAACCCTAATTAAACATAGTAAACATTTCCTGCCACTAGGGGGAACCAAAGCATCACATAACATATGTTAGCTTATGAAAAAAAATGTTTAAGATATACTTTTAGAATAAAAATTCCCTCACCTGCAGCCAGTTACATAGTAAAACTTTAGTATAACAATTCAGCATAGGACAAAAGATGCCCTGCATCAGTTTTTACCATTACATTGGTATTAATATTTTTTAAGGGGTGTGAGTATCTGCATAAACATAGATTTCACAGAAGCCTGTTTTAGACAAAATGAGGCCCTGGGCAAATATCATGTTTGGGCCTCCCCAGTTCCGCCGAGAGGGGGGGGAGCGGGTACATTTTACCCAGGCCCGGCCATGCCAGGGGGCCCGGGCCGGTCCCTCTCTGCTAATTAAAATTATTTATTTATTTTTTTTAATTTTCTTTCTTGCGTTTTTTTTTTTTTTCGTATTCGTTGGTGGGGGGAGCTGGAATAAAAAAAAAACAAAAAAAACCCGATACTCACGTGATCACGCAGCGCCGTGTCCCTCCTCTCCTCTTCTCCATTCACACTGACTGCCGGGCGTGACGTCATCACGTCCGTCAGTCAGTGAGGAGCGCCGCAGCCAGCATGAAGAAAGAAGACAGAAGAGGAGACAGATGAGAAGAAAAGAAAGGAAAGAAGTTGACAAAACGTAAGTAAAGAAACGGAGAGGCTAGGGGAGGAAAACAGAGAGGGACAGTACTATAAAGAAAGGGGAGAGAGAAACAGGAGGAAAAAAAGCAGAGAGCCACAGGGGAATAAAAAAAAAGTGGGAGAGAGGAACAGAGGAGGAAAAAAAGTGGGAGAGAGGAACAGAGGAGAAAAAAAAGTGGGAAAGAGGAACAGAGGAGGAAAAAAAGTGGGAAAGAGGAACAGAGGAGGAAAAAAAAGTGGGAGAGAGGAACAGAGGAGAAAAAAAAGTGGGAAAGAGGAACAGAGGAGGAAAAAAAGTGGGAAAGAGGAACAGAGGAGGAAAAAAAAGTGGGAGAGAGGAACAGAGGAGGAAAAAAAGTGGGAAAGAGGAACAGAGGAGGAAAAAAAGTGGGAAAGAGGAACAGAGGAGGAAAAAAAAGTGGGAGAGAGGAACAGAGGAGAAAAAAAAGTGGGAAAGAGGAACAGAGGAGGAAAAAAAGTGGGAAAGAGGAACAGAGGAGGAAAAAAAAGTGGGAGAGAGGAACAGAGGAGGAAAAAAAGTGGGAAAGAGGAACAGTGGAGGAAAAAAAGTGGGAGAGAGGAACAGAGGAGAAAAAAAAGTGGGAAAGAGGTACAGAGGAGGAAAAAAAGTGGGAAAGAGGAACAGTGGAGGAAAAAAAGGAGAGAGGAACAGAGGAAAAAAAAAGGTTTGGGGGCTATTGAATGTTGGGGTGAGTTTAGGGAGAATGAGGTCTATTTATTAAATGTGACTATGAATTATTTAATGGCAGTGATGGTTGCAAGAAATAGGTACTGCTGGGGCTGTTTGCAGGAAGGGAAATAGGTTTATTTATTAAATGTGAATAGTATTATTTTAATGTTGGGGCTGGAGGAAGGCCTAATTATTAATCGTGAGTGCTATTGATTTAACGCCAGGGCTGGCTGTAATTTTCTAAATGTAGCCATTTTTTTTTCAAAATAGGTCCTTCAACATTCCTGGATCCGGACAAGCCACACCTAAAGAAACCAGCAGCCACAGGTGGAGAAAGTGAGAAGAACAGGTAGGAGAGAGCAGCACAGTGTGTGAAATGTTGTGATTCTAGTAGGGACAATGGCAATTTTTGGTGAATGTTGTGCCCAATGTAAGGTGTAGGCCAAGACTGAACTGTTTGTGTACACACTGCATTCTTTGTATACTACACTGTGGTGGTAGATGTCCTGAAAGTCAGGAGTGCTTGAACACATGTGACGCTCCGGCGAATTGAGAGTCTAGCGATTTTGATGCTAGCCACGCCCCAACGGCGCATTTGCCACGCCCCCAAATTTTGCACCGCCGTTAGGCTAGCCATGCCCCAACGGCGCATTGCCACGCCCCTGAATGTATTACTACACACCAAAAAAAATTTGCGCCGCCGATAGGTGGTGCAAAAATTTTTGGGGGCTTACTCGACTATGAGGGGGGGCCCCATGAATTTGTTGTACCCGGGCCCTGAATTCCTCTTGGCAGCCCTGTCGGTCAGAGGTGCCTCACGGCACGGTTCAGTCAGAGGTGCCTCATAGTGTGGCTCGGTTAGAGGTGCGTCATAGTGCTGTTCGTTCAGAGGTGCCTTATGGCACTATTTGGTCTGAGGTGCCTCATGGCTCTTTTCAGTCAGAGGCACCTCATAGTGCTTCTCGATCAGAGGTGTCTCATAGTGCTGCACAAGCTCAGTTGTGTGCCTAGTCCGGGCCTTTCGAGTTGTGTACCCAGTCCAGGCCTACTGCCAAGTGCGCCCATCCTTAGTCTTCTGATATATGTGCTCAACCTGAGCTTCCCAAGTTGTGTGCCCAGTTCAGGCCTTATGCCAAGTGTGTCCATCTCAGGTCTTCTGACTTATATGCTCAACCCAAGCTCTCCCCAGTTGTGTGCCCAATCAGAGCTTTTCAAGTTGTGTGCTTTGTATGAGCCCCCAGAAACAGATGCTCAGTCCGAGTCCTTAAGGATATGTACTCAGTCTAAATCAGAGCTATCTGCTCCATCCAAATTCAATACCTCTTGTTCTGCTGCCCCAGTCGGGGAATCCTGCCCTGCTATCACAGGCGGGGACCCTTGCCCTGCTGTCCCAGTAGGGGACCTCTGCCCTGCTCTAACCAATGACTTCTGCAATGTAGTTTCTGTGATAGATTCCTATCCTGAAGTCCAAATTGGGTACACTGTTTTAGCTGGTCCAGATAATAACTATTATTCTAGCACTGCCAAGACACCTGTTGTATCTGCCGCCTCTTCATCTTCTTGTGGTTCCTAAGAATACTAAACCTAATTCTCCAAGATACCTACTAACTCATCATCCAAAGTTGCCAAGACTGCTGTTACATTTTCTGTTCCAGCATTCTAACTACCTAGCTTCAATGGGGACATTGCACAATTCGGGATCCTTATTAAGTTTTGTTTATTTTATTTTCCCTCTGTACCACATCTTGTTAATAACCAGCATAAGCAAGTATAACTTTAGAGTGAAAGCTCTGGAATGGGCAAACACCTTTTTTGAAACCAGTGATCCCATTATTTCAAATTTGAAGTTTTTACTGACTCAGTGATTGTAGAGTTTGCCCCATCACTTGCAGATCCAACCTGCTGTTCATCTGTGCCATTTTCAATGTCTCCAGATACCCCAACCTTGCAGTTAGTTTTATCTTCTGTCCAAGATTAGCAATCCTTTAAGACCCAGAAAAACAAAGGGAAGAAGAGGAGAGGGGCTTTTGGGTATCAGCTTTCCTCAGGCGTGGTTTCTATACATTTTTCTTCCTTTCGATATCCTCTGGTATTAGACAATGAATTTTCAGCTACTTCCTAAATTCTAGTCTGTGATTCTGACTTTTTCAAATAATCATGTCCTTGTTTATTGGGGCTCTGTTTTCTAGCCTTAAAAAGGGGGTACTGTCACGATCTGCCTCTGTCTGCAGTACAGCAAGGGATGTCCCTTATCCCCTTTACTATTTGCACTGGAACTAGAGCTATTGGCCATGGCTATTAGATCAGACACTAATTATTCTGGTATAATTGTTCGCAATCATGAATGCAAATTAGCCTTGTTTGTGGAAGAGATGATGCTATTGGTATGCCGCCCTTAAAAATCAATTCCTTCAATAGTCAATTTAATTTTGAATTATGGGACTTTTGCGGAATATAGAATCAATTTTCATAAATATGAACTTTTAACTATTGCTGGGAAAACGCTCACCCCGAACAGACGCTTATATTGTCAGGCTTCAAATGTCTATCTCAGAAATATAAATACCTAGGTATTAATATACCCACTTACCTCAGTAATCTATATAAATAAAACTATCTGCCAATTATTTAAAAAATGTAATCCATTTTATTGAACTGGAAAAATCTACCCCTTTCACTGTTAGAAACACAGTCCTCAAATCATTTATCTTCCCCAAATTGGCATACCCGCTGGAGATGCTCCCGGTTTGCCTCACTAGGTTTGATGCACACAGATGCACAACTTTATTTACAATTTTCTTGTGGAGGGGTAAACAACCTCGAATTAGGAGAGCCAAGCTCAGATGTACTAGAACACATGGTGGAATTGTCTTTCCTGATATAAATGCATTTATGTACTCAGCACTCTTTAGGTGTGCCTCGGGATGGTTATTAAGACAGGAGTACTTTGTCAATGTAACTTTAGAAAATTACTTATTTTACCCTAACTGTCCCACGGACCTCATACATCTCCTAAGATCACAGTCATCTAAAGGGGTTATGAACAATATCCTTTTTCATGATACGTATAAATCATGGTTGTCCATCACAAGGAAATTAAATCACACACATACCACTACTAAATATATACGGCTATATGGGGAAACCCTGTGTTTTCTCCAGGCATGGACAATAAACTTTATTGTTTGTGGAGATCCAAAGGTATTTCCCTACTCTCCTTTCAGCAATTTAAGAAAATGAGATTGGAATGCTAAAAATTCTCATTACGTGTCACATCTATTTACACGACTAACTATAACTAATACATACTTTGTGGCTTCCAGTCTGGATATAATATGTTTATATACATTACCATGACATCTCACTCTATTATTATTGTTTGGTATTTATTAAGATTCAAGGATGGCAAATCCTTTGGAAATAGTATTAACTTGATCTATAGTAATTCATTGTTTTGAACATGTTTTGTGCTTTATGCTCTTAGAAAACACAATTTTATTGTATGTATGCTTTGTACTATGTTTGAAATGCAATAAACAGACATTTAAAAACAAAAGAAACTCATATCATCTGGTTCAGTTTTGTCAGATGGTATCTTACTCCTTTATGTCTCCTCGTATTGCACCCTTTCCTGTGAACCAGACTCTTTTCACATCGCTCCTGTTTACTCCCTGGCACTGTTGTGGATGTCTCTGACTCTGGCTGTAATATACTAGTCACCAAATAGAAAGTGTTCCTACACAATGGCCACCAGAATCTAATCACAATATTGTAGAGATGGTCACTGTATATTACACCCTACACTTATAGTCAAATATATAAAGAAATGGACAAATGCAGTTTGGTTTCTGTTTGTGTCAGACCCCCTCTCCACTAGTAGTAAAATATGAAACAATTCAGCCGGTATAGACTGTAGAATATAAATAGAAATGAACAAAGGCAGTTTGGTTTCTGTTTGTATCAGACCCCCTCTCCACTAGTAGTAAAATAGAAAAAATTCAGCCGGTATAGACTGTTCAATATAAATAGAAATGGACAAAGGCAGTTTGGTGTCTGTCTGTGTATGACACCCTACCCTTATCGTGAAATTGACAAAACAGCAGCCTTTCACAACTGTACGTGATAAAGAAATGCCCCACGTCCCTTTCCTATTTGGGGGTAGATTGCACCCTACACTTAAATAGAAAGTTTTAAAAAGATGTTATCGTCATCAACTTCAGCTTCATTCTCTTCCCTCATCAGTGTGTACATCATCATCACAGACTATCAATTCATCGCCGGTTGAATCTGCCATTAGAGAACTGTCAGTGCTTGGATGTCTTTGATGGTAGAGGCCTTCCTCGTGGAAGATGTAGTTTTTTATGAACATCATTTTCTCCACATTTTTTGGAAGTAACCTCCTACGTCGATCACTGACTAGGTTGCGGGCTGTGCTGAATACTCGTTCAGAGTACACACTGGAGACACGGTGTGCAGCTTAGGTATTGCAAAGCAAGTTTGTACATGGGATTCCAAATGGCTGCTTTTCTTCCCAGTAAGAAAAGGGACTGTCTGACATTTTCATATCAATTACCTCTTGAAAATAATCCTCCACCATCCTTTGCATGTTAATACTCGGATTGGATGGAGTTATGGGCAAGGTCACAAATTTTTTTGAAAAATCTTTCAAACCAGCCCAGATGTTAAACTGTTCTGGTCTGCCAAATGCGTCTTCCCTGCTTCGCTTTGGAAAATTTTATTTTTTACAAGCAGCAGCTAGTTGAGAAACTGAAGGATCACATGTCGTCAAGCCAAGGCCCAGTTCAGCGGACAACTTGCTGAGCAATAGCTCCTTGCAAAAGTTCACATCTCGCTCATTTTGAAGCAAAGACTCAATGTAGGTCTTAAACCTTGGATCAAGAACAGTGGCCAAAACGTAGTGATCCGAGTTCAAGATTTTAATTACTTGAGGATCATTGTGAAGCGAATTAAGTACTTGATCTACAAGGCCAACATACTTTGCGGAATTGCTTTCTTTCATCTCCTCCTTCAGTTTCTCAACCTGCTTTTCCAATAGTCTAATTAAGGGAATGACTTGGCTCAAGCTAGCAGAGTCTGCACTCACTTCACACGTCACAACTTCAAATGGATTCAGCACCTTCCACAGCACAGAAAGGATTCCCCACTGTGCAAGAGTGAAATACAAACCCCCTCCTTTCCCAATGTCATGGCTTGCGCAATACACTTGGATGGCTTTGCGCTGTTCCTCCATCCTCTGAAGCATGTACAGGGTGGAATTCCACCTAGTTAACACCTCTTACTTAAGTTGGTGGCAGGGCAAGTTAAACTGTTCTTGGAGCTGCTGCAATCTCCTACATGCTGTAGCAGAACGCCTGAAATGCCCTGAAATTTTACGGGCCACCGAAAGCATCTCCTGCACCTCAGGGTTATTTCTTAGGAAGCTCTGCACCACCAAGTTGATAGTGTGAGCAAAACAGGGAATGTGATGGAATTCACCCAGCTGTAATGCTCGCGCTATATTGTTGGCGTTATCAGAAATTACATATCCTGGGGAGAGTCCAAGTGGTATAAGCTATGTATCAATCACATCTCTTAATTTTCGTAACAAATTGTCAGCTGTATGCCTGTTAGTGAAGCCAGTGATACAAAGAGTGGCCTGCCTGTGACAAATGTTACGTAGTGGTGTACATGCTGCTGCTGTTCCTGCTGGTGAAGGCGAATGACCAACCCAGTGGCCTGTCACAGTCATATAGTCTTTGGTTTGCCCACTTCCATTTGTCCACATATCTGTGGTTAAGTGGACAGTGGGCAGAATGGCATTTTTAAGCGCAATTTGTACATTTTTACACACTTTTTGGTATAGTTGTGGAATAGCTTTACGGGAAAAATGGTGTTGCGCTGGAATTTTGTAATGCGGACACAAAACATCAATTAACTGTGAAAAACCAGCTGCGTTTATTGTGGATATTGGATGCAGATCTAACACTAACATAGTAGCCATGGTGTCTGTGATTTGCTTTAAGACTGGGTGACTGCTGTCATATTTGCTTTCCCTAGCAAATGATTGTTTCACAGTTAATTGTTGTAATGTAGGACTGCTCTTTTTCTTGCCCTTCTTCTGGGATGAAAATTCACCCCCAGCAGCAGCAACAGCAGCAGCAGTGGGACTAACGCTTTCTTCAGAGGAATCAATTATAGTGCAGGAGTCATCCAGCCTTACTAAGTGGGATGCAGGGCTAACTCCGAGCGCTACTGAGGATATTGATGAGAATGGTGTTGTGAGTGTATTTTGTAGCCATCGGGATGTCGGTGACCGAAGGGTCCTAGCTGATTATGGAGTGTTTGTAATTTTTTTGGAACAACTTTCAGCTTTTCCAAACACTTTGCCATGAACTCTGGTCAAATGACGTAACATGGATGAGGTTCCAAGTTGGTTAAGGTCCCTCCCTCGACTGACTGTGGCTTGACATACACTACAAATGGCTATACAACTTTTGTCTGGATTTGAGTAGAAATTATTTCACACATAAGAAGGGGGTTTTTTTGTTTTATGCCCAGGCATGACAATGGCCTTTTTCTTGTCACGTGCCAAAACTGCTGCCACTGGTGCAGGACTTACACAAATAACCTCATCCTCATTAGCGCCCTCGTTGCCTACACAAATCTCCCCCTCATCCTCTTCTAATTCCAAAGTGGCATCCTCAATTGGTGTATCACCGGCTACACTCGGGCCCTTCTTTATGGGTACACACACTATCAGAATGGTCACGATTACACATACCACTGTTGGATGGACTCTCCCCAGGGATTGGTGTCATTTCTGATTCTGAGCATATATTTTTCTCTACTGCCTTACTGTTTACTTGCAGCTCGGCTTTCACACGTAACAGTAGTTGAGCACCACTTTTGGACTGCAAATTATTTGGTCTTGCTTGGTCACGAGTGACCGTACAAGAAGAAGGCTCAGTAACATTTTTTGATCTGGCACTAATAGAGAAAGGCGAAGGCCTCATTCTTTCTTTGCCACTGCGTGTGTAGAATGGCATGTTGGCAAATTTTTTTTTTATCGGCAGTTAACTTTTCCTCAGTTACAGTTCTTTTTCGCTTCAACATGGTAAAAAAAAATTTGGAGTGTGTATTTTTCCCTGATTTAAAAAGACTTTTTTTTCAGAGGCTTTACCACATGACGTACTGGGAACACTACCATCAGGACTGGTGCCAGCACCTGCTTGCTGATCCTGCTCATATGTGGACTGCTTTGAATCCATTTTAATGAGCCCAAAGCACTTGTAGTGCAAAATATTAAATATATAGTGCTGCTAGATAAGACTTTATGCAGCCAGAAAAATTATTGTTTCACTGGGGAATATGAGACACCCCAAAGCACTTGTAGTGCATAATATTCAATAGATAGTGCTGCTAGATAAGACTTTATGCAGCCAGAAAAATTGTTGTTTTCACACTGGGGAATATGGGATACCCCAAAGCACTTGTAGTGCAAAATATTAAATATATAGTGCTGCTAGATAAGACTTTTTGCAACCAGAAAAATTATTGTTTCACACTGGGGAATATGAGACACCCCAAAGCACTTGTAGTGCAAAATATTCATTAGATAGTGCTGCTAGATAAGACTTTATGCAGCCAGAAAAATTTATGTTTCACACTGGGGAATATGGGACACCCCAAAGCACTTGTAGTGCAAAATATTCAAAAAAATGCCTCCTCTATCCTCCTCTCATCCTGCTGTAACAATTGTTAGAAGAATTGCTAGCAGAATTTCAATAACAATTATAAGAATAAGGTATACAATAATTGCTCTGTCCTTGCTCTAATGCTGCCCGTGACCTAACCCTGCTCTCTCCCTCTGTCAAATGGCGATGGATTGCTGTGGAGGCGGGTATTTATGCATTTCAAATATCGCGAGAACCGAGCTCTGAGATCCAACGACGTCACAATGACGTTTTGCCTCGATTTTGAATCCAAATTGGCGGGAGAATACCGAACCTGCTTGGCTCGGTACTCGGGTAGGTGAAAATCGGGCGGGTTCGGATCTCGGGGAACCGAGCCCCCCATCTCTACAATATTGTGACACTTGTCTCAATATATTGGAAGAATTGCTATATATTATCTACCAGATGGGCTGTGATGCTAAACTAAAGCCACCAAATTGTAAATAAAGCTACACACGAGCCACCAGTTTGCAATAGTTCCATACTTTAGCCACCTTTGCATGGTCTCTGCATTATACAAATGCTAATAAAATTGATTTGTAAACTGGACAACCAAATTGGCATTTTTGCATAGTTGCCATCATAATGTGCTCTGCTTTGTATGCTATCTAATATAATTAGCTTCGGTTTGTATAATTTCCACCAGAGAGAAGTCTGTATTTTAGGCACCGGAATGGAAACGTGCAGGCCCTGTTTATCAGGTTGTAGGAAGCACAAACATGTCTGATATTATCCCTGTCAGCAACTTTTTAAGTATCAATGATCAAATGCAAAGAAACATGCTCTTTTTAGTTTTATAGATAACTATCCTAAGTATTTTCATTGCTCTTTAAGAAGACAGAATTCAAAATCCATAGCAAAATGTATGTTGTGAAACTAAATGAAAGGCATTGTAGTTACTCCTGAAGAGATCACGCTTTTTCTCAAGATAAGAGAAGCGGTCTGACCAGTTTTACATTCCTTGCCTGTAGAAGATTAATAATACATCATTTAATAGCTTTGGCCATACTTTATAGATACAATCTAAATGAGTTTTTCCATCACTGCAAGAAACTTAGACCGTCTCCTTTGAAATAAACTTAGTCTGTCAAAATGTCCTGACAAACCAGAGACCTTGCACAATATCATTTATGTCACTTGAAAATTACAACAGACAAATGACAAAATACTTGTACCTCAGCCAGAAGGAACTCTGCTCATATCTTTTATCTTCATAAGTCTCTACTCCAAAATTGTAGCACAATATGGACAGGTATACAGCCTGAAAAACAAAATTCTTGAGTTGTTATTCTGCAAACAATATAATTAATCATTAAATAACGGATTACTATGACTCAAATCTGAACTGTATTTATGTACAACAAGTATTGTATTGTTTCAAGTATAATAGCACACAGTTGACTCTGGTTACTGGAATGTGATACATTGCACTTTACTGTGTACAACAGGCTGCTTCTGTGTTATGAGTTAATATAACAGTTCCTTTCAAACCAATCTTAAAGGCGACACGTTTTTAAAGCATCAAAAAGGATTTTGTCTAGATCAGTGGTGGGCAACAGGTGGCCCAGCAAACATTCACCTGCGGCTCCAAGTCTACTGCTTCCAATCTCTGGTATTTTCTACAAGCAGGGAATAAGACTGAATGAGAGCAGCTGGCTTCCTCATCATGTGACTTATTCTACACACTACAGGGAAGTCATGGAGCAAAACCAATCATAGGATGAGGGGGTAGGGGGAGTTACTGCAGTTCATTCTGGACCACAGCCTCTCCATCCTTCTGATGAGGACTCCAGCTGTGCAGGTGTGGGGAGGTGTGAGCGGCATGTGGGAAGGTGTGACAGGTATGTGAGGGAGTTTCAAAATATATGTGGGGGCATTTTGTGGCAAGTAAGGGATGAGGACATGTGGGGCTATTTTAAAGCAAGTGGCAGAATTGTGTGACATGTGGTGGAACTTTGGAGCAGGTGGGCGTGCCAAAATTGTTTTGAAATCAAGGGCACTGTGCGGCCCTTTTGGAGGTTGGACGGATGCACTGCAGCCCTTGAAGTATATTGGGTAAATCCTGGTTTAGATGATTGAGTTTTAAAAACAAAATATATATATGTAATAACATTTTCTATCATCTCCTCAAAGTACAATGTCAAAGACAATGTTTTTTTATACATTACTAAAACGCTGTTTCTTTTAAAAAAGTACTTCTTCATATATCATGAGTAAAAATATTTTTGTACTTACCATTAAATCTGATTCCATTTAAGGAATGAAAGCTTGACCTATAGAGTGCTCTGGTACTGGAGTAAGCACTAATTCTAAACTTTAAATCTGTTTAAATTCTAACTCCTCCCTACTATACCCCTTCACCAATTGCTCCTCAGTTATTAACAAAGCTCATAGGATATTTCTGAAATAACCAATTAAACAAGAACCATACTCAACCTTAAAACCGAGGGAAAAGGGAATACAGTGTTCCTCAAATGGAATCAGAGAAATGGATTTAATGGTAAGAACAAAATGCCTTTCTTCCTATATGGGGGACTGCTAACCTTTGGGACATTCAAAAGCTGTTCCTAGAGGAGTATAAGCTCAGAAATAGCTGGGTGCAAAAACTTTTCATCCAAAGCTGTCATCTTTGAATACAAAGACACTGAACCTGTAAAACTTGGTAAAAGTATGGATTGAGGACAAGGTTGTTGCCCAACACAACTGTTCAATCGAGACTCCATGCCGCGCTGCCCAGAAGGAGCTCACTGATCTGGCACAGTGGGTTGTTAGGTTATCAAGAACCAATGTCCCCCTCTGAAATATAAGCCTGGCGGATTGTAACATTAATTACATGTCTTTCCCGGGATGAACGGGAGCGTTGTATAAAAAAAATACCTTTGTCTTTACTGTGGAGAAGCCGGTCACCTGTTGTGGATAGAAGGGTACTATCAGGTGCCGTCCTAGTTGTTCCACTATGAAGCGGGGATGGCCGCCTGATAGTTCCGGCTGGAGGCTGGGGGAAGTGTCCCGTTGCCTTCTTTGCTGCGGCGGTCAGTGTGCCTGACCGCCCCTCTCATCTTCCTATCACAGCTCGGCTGCCTCTATTTAAAACCTGTTCTGGCACCATTAGGGTGCCAGAGTATCAGGTCTCCTGTTCTCCAGCATTATTTGTATTGTTCCTACTCCTGTTTTGGTTCTAACCCAGCTTCCCCTGACTTATCTACTGGATTGTGCCTATTTGCCTCTGTTGTGACCCGGCTTGTCGACCATTATTCTGGATTTCGTTATTTCTCCTATCCTTGTGACCTCGGCCTGTCTGACTTCTCTGTGGATCTCCATTTGGTACTAACTATTCCGGTTTGGTTTTGACCCGGACCGTTCTGGCCATATTGAATCCTCAGTGCGCTCCGAAGCCTGGCAGACCCAACCACTCCATAATATGGTTGCAGACCTCTGCATGGAGGGACTACTGCATGGAATGAATGGCATGCTGGCTCAGGAATTTGGCCTCTCAATTGTCCACCCTTTGAATGAATACTGCTGAGATCACTAGGACACAGTGTTCTGCTCAGAGTACTATCTTGCCTGTTACCTTCATAGCCAAAGGGCTCCTGGTCCACCCCGAATTTGAATGGGTCTGTTCTGTAAGAGGGACCGACCTTGCAGTAGAGTGTTAGCACTGCTCTGAGTTCAAGAATGTTTATGGGTAGCTTTGCCTCCTCATTGGACCAAATAGTTGAAAGTTCTGAGTCTCCGCTTCCCATGCCTGCAGGCTTACATCTATGCTCACGTTGTTCCAGTCCCAGGTGTAAAGGGGCAACCCTTGCTAAGATATTGTCTCTTCAGCCACCACAGAATGAACTGACCAGTTGTTGGTGACAAGAACTGTGTTGACAAATTAGGGTGTACCTTGACCACCTGACTAGAATTTGGAATGTCCAAGAGCGGAAGTGGAATGGATTCCACTGGTCCAGAAAGAAGGGACATACTCCCAACACTGATTTTCCTGGATAGGGAAGAACCCTGGCATGTGGTCTATTTATCTGCAAGCTTGCTCTGCCAAGCCTGCTTACTCCTTTCCATGTGGGGCAATGGAATGGTCCCTCTCAAAGACATTCCTCACAATATCGCCAAAAAATTGAAAAGGCCAAAATCTCTTTCAGATTTAGAAACATTAACTGGAGGAAAAGGCTCCCTCCTCCTATGGCCTTGTCCAATTCTGGGCCGAAGAGGACAGTTCCCTCTTGGACTTCACATCTACCTCCAAGTATCTAAGCCACAGTGTGCATCTGGCTGCCCACACCAAGATTGAGAAGCTGGATAGATTGAGACCAGCATCAAGGACTGTGTCCTAGATACTCTGATGCTTACTTCTCATGGTCCACTAAAGGTAACAATTATGTCCTGGGAGTCCCAGATTGTATGTCCTCCCTGATCTGCACAGCCCGTTTTTCTACTGCTTTATTTACTCAAGAGGTCACTAGTTTGAGTCTGAGTGATGCACTTGCTGAGACAAAGATTTCAAGATCCCTTCACATTCCCTATTCGTGCTGCATTCCGAATAGGAATTATTGTGGTTTTAGCAAGACAGGCAACAGGGTCATCCACTCTAAGTGGGATTTTCCCATTTACCCATATTGTCTTCCCCAGAAGGGGTATTTGAACTGAATCCTCAGCGGAACCTGAAATCTCCTACCAGCAGAGATGACACAGATGCAACTGTGTACCTCTTTTTGATTTTGTACAAGGGATGTTCAGAACCACAGGTTCCTCTGGATCCTGAATATGGAGGGCTTGTCAAAATGCTAACACCATTTCCTTGACACCCTGTCTGTAGTCATCCTACCATCCTGTCAGCTTTTCATAATCTGAGTCACCCGCAATCTCAACATCTGCCTGAGAAGATGGTTCCAATTCAGAATCTCCTAGGAAGTAGACCTGGGCGGATTCCTGATGCATACAAGGCTTTTTGGATGACGAAGTCTCCAAAAACCTCGTCATTGAGGAAGACATTCAGGCAAACCTTGTACTGACTTTTCCAAGTTTTAGACCCAAGAAGGCTTCGGGACTACTGATATAGGGCCTGGTACCCCTTGAGGCAATATTTCCTTAGAACTTCCTTAGAAGAGGAATCCAGTTCTGGAGTCCTTAGGGGACAATTTTACCTGGCATTTGTAACATGTAAAAATCATAACAGATTTTTCCCCAGCAGCCTTGGATCTGGAAGCAGTCCCTATTTCTGACTAGCACCAATGCAGAACCAGACACCACAGTGAACCTGATTCAAGTCCGAACGCAACTTGCATGTAAGTTTTAAAAAAGAGCACAGGACTTGAGCGTAGCTCCGCCTGTATTTTTTTTGCCAGTCTCCCCTCCCCTCCCCGTTTTCGTTGGCACAGTCTTCCCTCCTCTCCTGTTTTCTTTAGTATCCCCCCACCTGCTTTCTTTGGCATTCTCTCTCTCCTCCCCCTCCTGTTTTCTTTGGTACCCCCCTCCTGTTTTCTTTGGCATCCTCGCCCCCCCCTTTTCTTTGGCATTCTCACTCCTCTCCTGTTTTCTTTGGCACCCCTCCCCCCCCCTCCTGTTTTCTTTGGCAGTCTCCCCCCTCCTGTGCTCTTTGGCATCCCCCCTTGTTTTCTTTGGCATCCCCCCCCCCCATTTTCTTTGCCATTCTCTCTCTCTCTCTCTCTCTCTCTCCCTCCCCCCTGCTTTCTTTGGCATATCCCCCCCCCCTTATTCTATGCCATTCTCTCCTTCCCCACGTTTTCTGTGGCTTCCTCTCCTCTCCCCCACCTCCGTTTTCTTTGGCATCATGTACCCCTATTTTCTCTATATCACTGTACTTACCTTCTCGTCTTCTTTTATCTACTTCTCCGCTTCTATCTTCTGTCTTCTCTATTCTTTGACTCCTGTCAGCTCCTATTCAGCGTTGTGATGTCATGATGCTGTCAGCAGCTGGGACACGGGCAGTTTAGGAAATGCGGTGCTGCCTAATGCAGCCTAATGGTGGCACCGGCCCTGGGTTTAGTGTGTGCATATGAACTTTATTATTATTATTATTATTAATTTTTATTTATAGGGCGCTACTAGGTGTCCGTAGCGCCGTACAGGGACAGACAGAAACACGATACAGGGTGAGACAGCACAGTACAGTTAACAGAAATCACAGTAACTCAGAAGCTCAATGAACAGCTAGATTAGAGGTGAGAGCCCCCAGCGGGGTAGAGACAGGGGCCGGAGGACCTCGCGGAGGAGACAAGGAGCTGGAGAGCAGAGTTAAGGTGGTGGAGAACAGAAGGAGAGGAGACCCTGCTCGGAGGAGCGTACAATCTAAGGGGAGGGTAGGACGGACAGAGACACAATGGTAGGAGGAGGGAATGGGGATGACGGAGGCAGAGACGGAGGGGGGGGGGAGAGGAGAATGAAAAGGAGGGAAGTAGGAGGGGGACAGGAGAGGGAGGGGGGTAGGGGGAGACTGGGAGGAGGTCAATGGGTGGGGGACTGAAGGGCTTTAAGGAAGAGGTGGGTTTTTAAGGCCCGTTTGAAGCTGGACAAGTTGGGGGAAGTTCTGATGGAGCGGGGGAGCTGGTTCCAGTGGAGGGGGGCAGCGCGGGAGAAGTCTTGGATGCGAGCATGGGAGGAGGTAACCAGGGGGGAAGAGAGGCGGCGGTCGTTAGCCGAACGAAGAGGGCGGGATGGAGCGTGAATAGAGATGAGGTTGGAGATGTAGGGAGCAGTGGAGTTGGAGAGGAATGTACTTGGAATGTACTTGTTTTTTATAACCAGACGACCACTGTCACCTCTACCATGGCATCCTACTGTACTTATCATATCACTAACTGCTCACCTGCTCTACAATCATTCCGTCAGACAACACAAGGTTTAGTGTCACTGCTTGGGGAACAGAAAAATATGCTTTTGACATGAACAGTTTTATTGCTTAGAGTTAGGACCATCCTATTAGAAGAGGCGTGGTGGATGGTTTATGATATATTTGTTAATTAACACTTAGGGGTAAATGTATTAACCTCCGATTTCTTGAAGTCGCGCGAGTTCGGCATCTTCAGCGCTTAAATTTAAAGCGGAAAGTTTCCCTTTACAAGGCAGTGCCGCTTTAAATTTAAGCGCTTAAGACGCCAAACTCGCGGGACTTCAAGAAACCGGAGGTTAATACATTATTATTATTAATTTTTATTTATAGGGCACCACTAGGTGTCCGCAGCGCCGTACAGGGACAAACAAGTACAATAGAAGGTACGGCACGGTACAGTAAACAATAAGCACAGTAACTCAGTAAGCTCAAAGCACAGCTAGAGAGAGGGGGGAGGGAAGACCAGCAAGCGCCGGAGCCCAAGAGCAAGGGCGCGGATGACGGGAAGACCCCCAGAGGGGTGGGGGGAAAGGTAGCTGGAGAGCAGAGTTAAAAGTGTAGGAAACAGGAGGAGAGATTGCCCTGCTCAAGGGAGCGTACAATCTAAGGGGAGGGGTAGACAGACAGAGAGACACATTTACCCCTTAGTTTCTTTTCTAGATAACAACAGCTTGCAAGCACCTGTTGTTACTTAAAACAGGCAGTTTTACTTTACAACTGTGTGTTGGGAGATTTTGTGTTCAGCAGACAATACTTTTCTCCATGTATTGTCATATTCATACAACAGTTATTTACATCAGGCTAATATGTTATATAATTGTCAACTGACTGCAGCCAGGAACTAGCACAGTGCCTGTAATCACCAACTGCTGGGAGTCAAAAAACAGCACAGTGTCTGTATCTATGAACATATATTCCCACCTGCAGCAACAATTGTTGCTCCAATACCCCAAATCCAACAGCCCAGAGGGGTCTAGGAGAGCTCTAGTACTTACAAGCAGAGGGCATGTAGCCTCTAGGAGGAATAGGAATGTTTTTTCGGTCCCTCACACTCATAACGGTATTAGCCCTGCATTAACCAACTTGAGGCTGTTTTTCACTGTACCTGATAATTCTGCTGACATAGAGCAAAATATTAATAGTAAAAATGAGCTGGTAAGTTAAGAGTAGCTGAAAATTTTGGCTTATTGTCACGGTTTCAAGTGCTTGGGGCTAGGATAATGCAGGGTATACTGATTACTGTTTGCATATTACTTTGCTTATACACATTGGTATAAGTGGATAAATGCAAAATGGAAACTCATGTTTAGCACTTTATTGTGTGACAAAAGCACTGTGCTCTAGCAGCCATGGGTATGCTGACACGCCAAGTACCAGAAAACTTAAGCCGTTTATGGCTGTCTAGGCTTGCTGGGGCCAGTAGTACAAAAACAAATACTATGGACCTGATTCATTAAGGAAAGTAAAACAAAAAAACACTTTGCACCTTGGCAAAACCATGTTGTATTGGAGGGGGAGCTAAATTTAAAATGTGGGGGCAGATTTATAGTTGGGGTAGGTCATATCCTAGGTCAACTTTAAATTTCAGTGTAAAAATAAAGCTATCAAGTATTTGTGTGCTGCATGTAAAAACAGACAGTATTTAACTTATGTGCAAAATAAAAACTAATTTGCACCCCTTGCATTGTAACATGGTTTTGTCCAGAAGAAAACTTACCCATTTTTTTTGCTTACTTTCCTTAATGAATCAGGCCCTATATGTTTACATTTTACAATATGCCCAGTGCTTTGGGGTGTTTAGATAAGTTCCAGTGCTATCAGCAGAGAGCTTGCTTTTCCTAGAGAAGGAAGTCCAATACATATATGGAATTCAGCCACATGCAGAACATGCTGTTTCCCACTATGACAGGGGGAACCTATGCTGCAGGTCTACCTGTAATAATGTGACCAGCCCAGCCCAACTGTTTTTTGTTTTTGTTTTGTATACATGTCATCATCAGCTATTTATATAGCGCTACTAATTCCGCAGTGCTGTACAGAGAACTCACTCACTTCAGTCCCTGCCCCATTGGAGCTTACAGTCTAAACTCCCTAACATACACACAGACATATAGACACAGAGAGACTATGGTCAATTTGATAGCAGCCAATTAACCTACTAGTATGTTTTTGGAATATGGGAGGAAACCAGAGCACCCGGAGGAAACCCACGCAAACACGGGAAGAACATACAAATTCCACACAGATAAGGCCATGGTCGGGAATTGAACTCATAACCCCAGTGTTGAGGCAGAAGTGCTAACCACTAAGCCACCGTGCTGCCCATATATGGGCATTTATATTGCCATGCAGCTGGTACCATATATAATATGGGATATTGCAGGCACTGGCCTATTTCTTCTCTGGTTTTATTTCAAATATTGCTTTATGTTGTTTTACCAGCTGTCTATCAGGCCTGTTTAAGGCTCTTTTGGGCGCAGGTCACAAGCCAGCGAGTTATACCGCTTTCATACTGCCACCCTGGCAATATCCCGGGTTTTTCAAGCCGGGTTTTTGCCGGGGCTCGGAGCGTCCCAGCTCAGAAACACCATTCATATTGCACCTCGGACCCGGGAATTTCCCGGGTTGACCCCATTCATACTGCACAAGTCTGTGCCCCGGCAATTTGTGGGAGTCATCACCAGAGCAGTTTTCATTGGCTGAAAAATGGTGATGTCATTGAAAGGTGACTGGTTTTTTGATGCATAAAGATGATGCAAAAGTGGGTGGTGATTGTTTACCACATTACTTTTCATCATGGCCGACGACTCACTTTTGTGTAGCCCAGAGTTCATGTTTACTAGTGTGTTTTATGCAGCAAATGAGAGTTTGCTGCAGCTGCTGACACTGTGCACTCTTGCACAGTCCCAGTTCAGGAGGAGGAAGGCGAAGTTTATGGCACAACAGAAGAAAACTCGGTGTCTGTATATGCGCAGGAGGAGAGCTTTTCTCAGGGCCAGCATTGCCTCAATTTTGAGATTCAGTGCTGCCAGTAACCAAACCATGCGTGCCAGAGAGCGTAGCCACGGAGAAGCTTTCTGGTCTACTGTGGAAGCGTTTGAGGAACAGCAGTGGATGCAACACTTCAGAATGTCACGTGGGACATTTAACTATGTGCTGGACCTTATTACCCCAGCACTTTCCAGGAAGGCCACTAACTTTGGGAAACCTATTCCACCATGTAGGCGCCTTTCTATTGTGTTGTGGTGATATGCTACCCCTGGAGAATACCGGACAATCTCCTGCTTGTTTGGAGTGGGGATATCCACGGTGTGCACTCTAGTGCATGAAGTCACCTCGGCATTGCTGGAAGCCCTGTATCATCTCTTCATCTCCTTACCGCAAGGTCAGCGCCTGGATGATACAATTGCAGGATTCCTGAAGCGTGGGTTTCCACAGTGTGCTGGAGCCATAGACGGGACACACATCCCCATCATTGCCCCCACAGACAACCATGCGGATTACTACAACCGCAAAGGCTGGCATTCCATCATTCTGCAGGCTGTGGTTGACCACAACTATTGGTAAGCATTTTTTATGGTTTTTTTTATGTGACTGTGCCATGTGTAATGCGTATTGTAAAACATTGCTATATGTATTTTTATATGTCAGTTTCACAGATGTTTTCATCGGCTGGCCTGGACGTTCCCATGACGCCAGAGTTCTAGCAAATTCAGACCTTTACCAAATTGCTGAGGAAAGACAAGATGGCTGGCTGTTCCCTAGAGAGGTAAATATAGGTGTAATGTTGTATGATGTTTTTGTAATTGAAGCTTATATACTATTGTTTGCTATCAATATTGTATGTATTTACTGCCCCTCTTTATATATAGATGTACCACTTGCAAAATGCATTTTCACCATATAGTACCAAGTGTACTGCGTTATGTGACCAATATTTTTAACATGGTGACGTGAAACTGCATGTTTTTATTTACAGAAATCTACGTTTGTTGATGGTGTGGAGATACCGGTACACATCATTGGGGATGCTGCTTACCCTTTGAGGCGCTGGCTGATGAAGGGGTTCACTCAGCAACATCACCTGTCTCAGGAACAGATCCGGTTTACACATACCCTCAGCTCGGCTCGGATGGTGGTGGAAAATGCTTTTGGGTGCTTGAAAGGACGTTGGCGCTGTCTATTGAAGCGCAATGACATTGACACCAAGCTTGTGCCCCACGTGGTTGCTGCTTGCTGTATTTTACATAACGTTTGCGAAATACAAAAAGAGCAATTTCTACCTGAGTGGAATGTGCAGGAATCTGAAATGCCAGTGCTGTCAGTGGACTCCAGTACTTTTGAAGGAGAACGCACCAATACCTCTGCTGAACTTATTAGGACCACCCTCACTGCTAATTTGACCTCACTTGTTTGAATGTACCACACAAATGTAAAAGTAAAAAAAAAATGTTTATTTCACATATTGTATTTTGTTTTGTACATATTTCCTGATATGTCTCTTCACAAAAATATAAAATGACACAATACAAAAGTGCTTACTTGCATGAAGAAAAATAAATAAATATATACACAAGTAGTAAACAGAAGACACAAATGTGCCCAAACAGTAAGTGCAAATTTGCTTTTCACGTAATATGTGAAGCTAACGGCGTGTTTCCAGATCACACGTAACATACATGATAACAATTAACTGTTAAACACTTGTCCATAAAACATGATTATTACAATTGCCGATATTGTGGCATTTCTGGTTGTGGAGTGGTTTGGTTACCAGGTGGGTATTCTATGTTGGGGTTACCCATAGATTGAGCATGTTGTGTATTCTGTACCGGGTTTTGAGGGTTATTGTTGCCTAACATGGGTTGCCCCCGCTGGTACATAGGATAATGTCCGTCATAATAGTAAGGACTTGGAGGAGGTGCCTGCACCCAGAGTCGGATTTACACCTCATGGGGCCCTAGGCAAGATATCGGTTTGGGCCCCCCCCCTTCACACACACAGTGGCCCCTCACACACACATAATACACGCACGCAGTGGCCCCTCACACACACATAATACACGCACGCAGTGGCCACACACACACACACACACACACAGACAGACAATACACACAGACAGTGGCCCCACACACACACACACACACGGGGCCTGATTAAGGGTTCTGGCAGCCCTAGGCTAATACAGCCGCAGCGCCCCCGAATATATATGTGTAAAGGAACACTCCTGAATATGAATGTTCAGGTGTATTCTCTAGCATTCAAATTTAGACAGATTGTGCCATTGTCTCTTACCTGTTCTTGCTCTTCTCTCTTGCAATTTTGTTATCCTCTCGCTGGCTTCTGGAAAGTTGGCGTCCTGTTTTGAAAAAGCAAATATTTATTATAATGCAAAATGTTAACAAACCCTGAATGATTAGGCCCTTTAGTTAAAACAAAACACCCCATTATGGCCAGCTAAAAGTACCCCATTGTACAGGCATATATAAGCAATATCTAAATATTTGTGGTCAATCAAATACAAACCTCTACCAGCCCCATCTCACTAACATTTAGTATTCTAGTAATTGCTGAGACCACAGAGAGCATCCATGTGACCACCACACAATCATGAGATTATGCCCTCCAAAGCGGCTCTATTTTTTAAATAACCCCTGCAGCCATTTTCCTTAACCACCCCCCCCCCCCACAGCCATTTTCCTTAACCCCTGCTGCAGCCATTTTCTTTAACCCCCCTACAGCCATTTTCCTTACCTCCCACCCTGCATCCATCCCCCCTGCAGCTATTTTCCTTACCTCCACTAGGTAGCTATCCCCCGTCACATCAAAACTCCCCCAGTCACATATATCAGCCCCCCTCCTCTGCCCTCCTTCACACATATCAACCTCTCTCCCTCCCTATAGATTTTCATGGCAGCCCCCCCCCCTCCCACTCTATAGATATGCAGGGCAGTTCCCCCCCTTCCTATAGATATGCAGGGCAGGTTCCCCCCCCCCCCCTCCCTATAGATATGCAGGGCAGGTTCCCCCCCCCCTCCCTATAGATGTGCAGAGCAGGTCCCCCCCCCCCTATAGATATGCAGGGCAGGTTCCCCCCCCCCCCTCCCTATAGATATGCAGGGCAGGTTCCCCCCCTCCCTATAGATATGCAGGGCAGGTCCCCCCCCTCCCTATAGATATGCAGGGCAGGTTCCCCCCCCTCCCTATAGATATGCAGGGCAGGTTCCCCCCCCCCTCCCTATAGATATGCAGGGCAGGTTCCCCCTCCCTATAGATATGCAGGGCAGTCCCCCCTCACTTACCTGTAGTTGAGTAGTGCTGGTCAGCGTCGCTCCTCAGATCAGCAGACAGGAAGTGAAAACAACTCGCAGCACCCCCCCCCCCCCCGCCCCTGGGGGTGCCGCGAGTCGGGGGAGGGGCCGAATTTTTTTTTTATTATTTTTTTTTAATTGCTCCTGTGTCCCCTGCTGGGCCCCCCCGAGACCCGCTAGGCCCTAGGCAGGTGCCTAGGTTGCCTAGCGGTAAATCCGGCCCTGCCTGCACCCGTGAGAGGAGTCTGTCCATGAATCCCATCATACAGTCACGATTTTCGCGTAACACGCGTTCCTGCATGTTCATGATTTGCATGAGGAAAGAGTCCTGGAGATCCCGCTCATTGTCCATGAAACGCTGCAGTTGTGTATTCTCGTGTTCCCTCATGTTGCTCTCCATCTCCCGCAGTTGATCCATCATGACAGTTGTCATTGTTTTAGTTGCTTGCTCCATTTTGTTGGGCCTTTTGCGTTTTTTAGGAACGTTGTAAACTGTACGTAGAAAAAAACACAGTAAAACATACATTAGAATATATAATGTGGCAGAACAAAAAAGCAGTGTTGTAAGCTGATATGTGCTTGAGGCCTCCTCCTTCTTGCCCAGTAGTTTTGCACTGCAACATATGCGTGTTAATGTTTTAATACTTTGGAGTGTATTATATTTGTCTTTTGGGCTTTTTGTTGATATAGTTCTCTTTTTTAAGTTATGTAGATATATTGGTATTTGGTTTGCATCTATGTTGATATACTTCTCTTTTTTTGCCAGTTATGTTTAAACATTTTTTTTTTAAAGTTATGTAGATATATTTATTGGTATTTGGCTTGCATTTCTGTTCATATAGTTCTCTGTTTTTGGCAGTTATGTTTATACAGTTCATTATTTTTTTTCAATTATGTAGATATATTGTTATGTATATATAGTTGGTTATTATGTGAGATTATTAAAGATACTTACTGTTGGAGCGTAAACTGGGACCTGGCGTAGACTTTGACACCGGCACTGGTTCTGGCTGCGTTTCTTGCGAAGTATCTGTAACGACTTGCGCAAGGCAGGGAATGGCTGTGAATCGTTCAATTCCTCCCAAGAAATGTTGGTGTCATCTGTTGTGGCAGAGCACTCCAGTTCTGGGGTGTCTTCAATAGAATCTTCTATTATTACCGTTGCGGCCTCGCTTGTCTGTGTGCTCTCTGGTGGTGTTGGTATAGTCGCATCCACATTGCTAGAAGATGACAGTGCAATTGGATTTATCAGAGGAGAATGTCCAAAGACCATATTGCACTGGTCATAAAACGGCCAGTCCATTCTTGCAGCGCCACTTTTGCGCCTGTTGTGGTCATGGACTTTAGTGTACTGCTTCCTCAGGGACTTCAATTTGTTCAGGACTTGTTGCTGTGTCCTCTTTATGCCACGTTGTGTGAGTATTTTGGCGATGTTGTAGTACACTGTGGCATCCTTCACAGTCCCAGTCACTTGCCTTCTAATTTCTTCCTCCCCTCTGACATTCAGCAGCTCACGCACCTCTTCCTCAATCCAGTGTGTCATAATTGCTGTAAATAAACACTGTTTTTGTGAAATAATAAAAGCAATTTTCTCCCAAAAAAAAGTTTCTGCTTCAGCTTGATGTTGAGTACACCATCCACCATCTCTCCTAAAAAGCTTCTACAATCTCCCACGGGCTTCCACCGATGACATCATCCTCCAGAGACAGGCAGACAGCCAATCAGCATGTTTTGAAAAACCCCGGGTTGCACCATTGATAGTGCAGGCAACCCGGGTCCGACCCGGGAATTACCCCTCGATAAATCCCGGGTTGAAGACCCGGGTTTTTAGACCCGGGATTTTGGACTTGTACCATTCATACTGCACCAAGACCCGGGTCGTTTTAGCTCGCCCCGGCAAAAACCCGGGATTTTGGTGCAGTATGAATGGGGTATTAGATGCAAGCTCCTGTACCTGGGAGGTGAGTGCATCTGATTTTAACTGCATTTTAATGGTGTTTAAAGCATATAGGTCATCGAAGGACCTGCATACAATGAAGTGCCCTTGACGCTGGGATACAGGTTTAAATGTTTTGGTCAAAATGTGAACTAATACCTCATGTTTTCATTTTTCTAGATACACATATATATGCAGTGTTAAGGATAAGCGCTGACAACAACTGTTTTTTGTTTTATAGAGATATGGGGTCTCCCAGATCACTCAGACAAAGTATTAGATGAAAATAAAATCATGACTAAACAGGATTAAACACAGCATGGCACACTTGACAATAACAGGTCCAACAAGTGAGAAATAAGTCCAAAAAATTACACTATCACTTACAAAGCCTTTACCAACAGTTCTCCCCCTTATATCTCTGACCTTGTCTCGAGGTACATACCTACCTGGCCACTCTGCTCTGCCTCTGATTTCCGCCTAAGTTCACCTCTCATTAACTCCTCCTATGCTCTCCTCCAAGATTTCTGCCATGCTGCCCCTAATCTTTGGAACGCTCTACTCCGCCTCACTCGACTCTCCCCCAACTTTCAGTCCTGCAAATGCTCACTCAAAACTCATCTTTTCAAGCTCATCTATCCTACCACCTTCTAACCATTCTATCCATCACCTCCTCTTCCTCATCTGCCAACTCCATCTCTTCCCAGATGGTCCTACTGTCTTTCACCACCCCTCCCTCTAGAATGCAAGCACTCATGGACAGGGTTTGTGTTACCTCTTGTCCCACGTCTGACTCCCTCGTTAGTCCTTTCACGTCTTTTGGTGCACTCTGTGTGAGTCCCTATAGCATTACTTACACTCATCTGTGCTGCTTATATGTATTACCTCATCTATTTGTTAATTGCTTTTGTATCCGGTGCTATGGAATCTATGGTGTCTTATAAACAAATAAATAATAATAATAATGTGTTCCACAATGAATCTCTGGCAGAGCATCACCTCTTGGCGAAATTCAGTCACGCTCACCCTCAGCTCCCAGGGTAGCCACTTTTATCAACTTCATAATCCCACTGTGGGAATGGCCTGCCCAGGGGAGCTGCAAAAGGTCTAATATTGGTGGTCCTTTCACACTATCCAGCTCCCTTTACATCCCCAAGGTGTCCTCCCTCAGGTGATCCCTGCTGGGTCCAGCTCCTGGCTGTCTGGTAGAGCTCACTTGTGGACAATAGTGAGCAAACAAAAGAGACAATGGTACTTTAATTCAATTAACTCCTCAATGTTCCTTGTGGAGGTGGAATTTAACCCCTGAAGTGCTTTTTCAAGGTACTTCCTGAGAACAATGGGGCTAAAAAGTACAGTACGGTTATGGATTAGAATAAGGAGTTGTAACTCAGGTTCCATACACCATCCCCTGTTTCTTTACTATGTATATAGGTTACTTGAGTAATTTCTTTTAAACTTTATTTGATATCATATACAATAACCTGTGATGATTATGTATTATTTCTAATCACTGATGGTTATTTTCCCTTAATATTCATATATGACAATGTGTATATTGTATGTAACCTTGTGATGTAATGATGTAATGTCAAAGTGTGCTTTGCTAAATGACATGAGTCTGACCTATGCAAGTGTCAAGATTATTTTGAAAGTAACACTAGACTAGAGAGATAACCTCTTTGTGGTGCTCCAGGTTTATGTAAACAGTCCAGTCACTCAAGCAGAGCAGAGGTGAGAAATCCTGCCCTCTGAGATGGGAAGAGGTATTTCAGGAATAGATAACTCACTTTGACACAGAAAAGCCCTATGTCATTCTGGGAATCAATCTGCCTTGATTGAAAATGTAATTTTCAAACGTGTGGGTGAAGAGCCATGTGGGAAAGGTTTAAAATCTTCTGCCTTAGACAGTAATGTGTGCATTTCTAAAAAGGAGACCTGCTGTATCTAAATAATGTGTGCCATTCTTCTCAAAGTGTACTCCTCTCATGACAAGTCTTAAACTAGTAAGTAGTAACTCTGATTTTATTTCCTATTTTATTTCTGAAACTTATTTGGGCAACTTATTTTGTATGTCTTGTTATTAACGGTTTTAAGCCTTGGAAATACATTTAATCTAGCAAATTCTCCATAATTCTTTGTGAATTTACGAAGCCAAGTAAGGCTCATGCTACTTGTGTATGTGATTTAAGTGTGAAACATTAATAAGTGGTTTTGGTGAACGCAAGGACACCGTAGTAAATCCTTTGTGATGGCAGGAAAGGTTTATTCATTGCTAAGTGACTAAGGTGACTCGAGACACGGCCAGCTGTTCAGATCGCAGTATCTGAGGCAGGCTGGGCGTTCGTGACATCACCTATGTTATACTCAGGAAGCTATCCCCACGGTAAACACTGAACTATTAGTGTAAAGGTCATAGCTGAATTTAAGGATTCACTAAAAGCTGCTGTGAAACATGAAAAGAACAATACCAGAAAATGTAGCTGACAGTCACTGAACTTTATTTACTGTGCATCAGGAAACACTGTATGCAATATGCATAATTTATGATATATTTGGTGAAGTTAACATAATAAATTATCAAAAACAGGATGTACTTCAAAACTCCCACCTCTCTTGGTTGTCTCAGCAACATGTCTTTACATCTCTGAATTCTAGTTGAAGCAGTTTCAAAATCTTTCTGAGCCATAGCCTGGGAAAAAAGGACAGAGTAAATAAAGAACTGCATGGTGGCTTAGTGGCTAGCACTTCTGCCTCCCATCATAGGGGTCATGAGTTTGATTACTGCCCATGACCTTATCTGTATGGAGCTGGTATGTTCTCCCTGGATTTGTGTGGGTTTCCTCTGGGCGCTCCATTTTCACTCCCACAATCCAAAACATACTAGTAGGTTAATTGGCTGCTAGTGTGTGTGTGTGTTAGGGAATATAGACGGTAAGGTCTATTAGGGCAGGGACTGATGTGAGTGTGTTCTCTGTACAGTGCTGTGGAATTAGTGGCGCTATATAAATAAATAAATTATGATAAAAACAGTCTTCTTAAACTAATTTTTGCTGGCTAACATTTTATTTCTGTTACAGATATACTTTAATCTATCTAAAATAGCTATTTACAAAGTATGCTTTTTTGAAAGTATACTGTTAACAGTCATAGTAAAAATGTGTTTTGTGCCAGAGTCAAGAAAAGTCAAGAAAATATTACCAGCTTTGATGCTATTAGTGTCATGTCCACTTCACTTACAGCTTCAGCCTGAAATGTCAGCACTTTAAAAAGATCCTTTTCCACACAGATTTTGTACATGTTCATATCTGTCTGCTGAGTGTTTCTCTGAGTCATCATGGAGTACAGTTTCTCCAGACTCTAGTAGATACATGGGGGACAGACATAACATTCTGAGTCACAGTCCAGTCTCGAAACTAAACCATTAACATCTAGTGAAATCTCACTTACATCCAATGCAATTTCAAGAAATTCATTGGCAAGTTCAGGCTTGCCAACATTTATCCAGCCTTTTCCAGTCTTCATAGCCATCTAGAGTGGAAAGTAAAGCTGACTCTTATTAATTTTAATCTCAATTTACTTTTAAATATTATACTATAATAGTGCTCCTTTGTTTTTTATTTAATCAGAAACTTGATACAACCATGTGAAATGGAAGTTCTTCAGTCTACAAATGCATTCAGGTGAGTCACATTACAAATAAATTTACCCCTGGAAGAGGCATTAGACTTGACAATGAAATGCACATTTTAATTGTGAAAAAGACCCTTTTTTTTTTTCCACCAGGATTCCCCAATATCTACTGAAAAGCTGTTATCACAATGACAATGCATATATACCCCTGAGCTGTAAATTTAGAAACTTGCATTTCTTGTTTATACCTTCTGCTACAAATTAGCTGTATTTGTATGTAATACTTCTCTATTAAAAGCTGGCTTTGGCACAAACCATGATTGCTTCAAAGTCACTGAATGAAAACTGCAGAACAATTAATCACCAAATATCCTTGTAACATAACGTGATTGATAACTTATTCAACTAGACTGTCACTAGTATTTTATAAATGTTAAATTCTGCAAATGCAGACAGGGAAAGTTGGGTGCTTTGGTATAGTTCTTTGTTAGGCGTAATTTAGATATCCAAGTGTGCCTAGTTTTGCACTGAAGAGGAAAAACAGTATTTTTGGAGAAAAAGAAGACAATTCTAAAGTAACAAAGAGGGTGGCCTTAAAGCAATTGTTAAGACATTCATTTGACAATTTTAATGTTCCCGGTATGCACATTTTTAGCTTCTTCCACCAAAAGAATGCACAGAAGGAGTATTTTCAAAAACAGTAAAGTGTATATGTGTCTTGATATGTAGTCAACTTTGTCTATTTTGTATATGAATCATAAAGTATAATTCCCCTTTTAAAATTGGGAGAACAGACTTACCAAAATATTTCTTTGTACGGTTTCCTCAGATGGTTTAGGACCTTCACACCAGTAACAAAGCCTGCAGGATATATGCCGCACTAAAATACAAATAGCCATTTTATCTACTTTCAGAGATGATCAACTATAATTTTGCATTAAAAAGATATAGCAAAGTAAAACACTATCACAGGCCTGGTCAACCTGTGGCTCTCCAGGTGTTGTGAAACTACAAGCCCCAGCAGCTTTGCTAGTAGATAGCCACTTGATCGCTGGCAGGGCATCCTGGGATTTGTAGTTTCACAATAGCTGTAGAGCCACAGGTTGGACAGGCCTGCACTATCATATAAAAACTACTGATAACATATGAGCAGTGTACAATAGTGGCCAAAAGTTTTGAAAATAACACAAGTATTGGTTTACACAAAGTTTGCTGCTTCAGTGTTTTTAGACCTTTTTGTCAGATGTAGCTATGGTCTATTGAAGTAAAATTACAAGCATTTCATAAGTGTCAGGGGCTTTTATTGACAATTACATTAAGTTTATGCAAAGAGTCAATATTTGCAGTGTTCACCCTTCTGGGCCACATGCTGACTGATGGCCGCCCATTCTTGCCTAATCAATGCTTGGAATTTGTCAGAATTTGTGGGGGGGGGGGTTTGTCCGCCCGCCTCTTGAGGATTGACCACAAAGTCTCAATGGGATTAAGGTATGAGGAGTTTCCTGGCCATGGACCCAAAATTTTGATGTTTTGATAACCGAGTCTCTTAGTTATAACTTTTGCCTTATGCCAAGGTGCTCCATCATGCTGGAAAAGGCATTGTTCGTCACCAAACTGTTCTTGGATGGTTGGGAGAAGTTGCTGTTGGTACCATTCCTTATTCATGGATGTCTTCTTAGACAAAATTGTGAGTGGGCCCACTCTTTTGGCTGGGAAGCAACTCTACACATGAATGGTCTCAGAATGCTTTACTGCTGGCATGACACAGAACTGATGGTAGCGCTCACCTTTCCTTCTCCGCACAAGTGTTTTTCCAGATGCTCCAAACAATCTGAAAGGGGACTCATCAGAGAAAATGACTTTATCCCAGTCCTCAGCAGTCCAATCCCCGTACCTTTTGCAGAATATAAGTCTGTCCCTGATGGTATTCCTGGAGAGAAGTGGCTTCTTTAGTGGCCTTCTTCACAAAAGGCCATTATCCAAAAGTCTTCGCCTCACTGTGCATGCAGATGCACTCACACGTGCTGCTGCCATTCCTGAACACAGCTCTGCACTGGTGGTGCCCCAATTCCACAGCTGAATCAACTTTAGGAGATGGTCCTGGCATTTGCTGGACGTTCTTGGGCGCTCTAAAGCCTTCTTGACAACTATTGAACCTCTCTCCTTGAAATTCTAGATGTTCTGATAAATGGTTGATTTAGGTGCAATCTTACTAGCAGCAATATCCTTGCCTGTGATGCCCTTTTTGTACAAAGCAATAATAACTGCACGTGTTTCCTTGCAGTTAACGATGGTTAACTGAGGAAGAACAATGATTTCAAGCACCACCCTCCTTTTAAAAATTCTAGTCTGCTATTCTAACTCAATCAGCATGACAGAGTAATCTCCAGCCTTGTTCTCGTCAACACTCTTACCTGTGTTAACCAGAGAATCACTAACCTGATGTCAGTTGGTCCTTTTGTGGCAGGGCTGAAATGCAGTGGAAATGTTGTTTTTAGGATAAAGTTCATTGTCATGGCAAAGAGGGACTGAAATTAATTGCAATTCATCTGATCACTCTTCATGACATTCTGAAGTATATGCAAAACTGCTATCATAAAAACTGAGGCAGCAGACTTTGTGAAAAATAATATTTGTGTCATTCTCAAAACTTTTGGCCATGACTGTATATATAGAATTTCAACTTAGTCACTGGGATGATGATATTTTATGTGCTACCGCCTCTTGCTGCATCACATTAACAGTGCAGATAACACTGACAGTGACTACCATGACAAAAAATTTACGAAAGTGACTTGCCCGACAGTTATTAAACAGACAGACATAATAAAAAAAAGAACTTACCGACAGTGTTCTGAGAAATCATGAACAGCAGTAATGACGGCCGGGGGTTTTGACATCATTAAAAATGGCGTCAAGGTATCAGCACTTTTAAAGCGGCCGGTTGTCATCTACTACATCTAATTCATCTAAGGTAAGTGTTAGGATTAGGGTTAGGGTTACAATTAGGGTTACAATTAGAAATGGTCACTGACCCCCATGTTTTGGTTTTGGATTCGGTTTTGGATCTGGATTACCGTCGTGTTTTGGTTTTGCAAAACCGCCCTTGCGTGTTTTGGTTTTGGTTTTGTTTGGTTTTGTTTTGCAATTTGTTAAAAAAATTACATTTATTGGTGCTAAAATAACATAATTTAGGTATTATTTTGTAGCTACATTATTATTAACCTCAGTAACACTAATTTCTAGTCATTTTTTATTCAATTTTGAACACCTCCTATGTCACAATATGATTTTCATACACTTGAAAAAACAAAATTGCTGCAGTTCTAGCCAGTGATAACAAAAAGGCCATTGTCATGCCTGGGCATAAGACCAAAAATCCAACTCTTAAGTGTGGAATTATTTTTACACAAATCCTGGCAAGAGTTGTCTATCCATTTGTAGCGTTTTTAAAGCCACACTCAGTAGAGGTAGGGACCTTAACCATCTGGGATCCTCATCCATGTTTCGTCATTTTTCAACGAGTTCTTGGAAAACTGTTGGGAAAATCAGAAACAAGCATTCCAGCATAATCTACCTCCCCTCTCTCATCACCATCCCAGCACCTGCAATCTTCCCCCCCAACACCTTCATAATCAATATCCCCTGAACCAACAATTGGCAGTTAAACAATCCTCTGCAAGAGGAAGCAAGAATGAAACCTGTCACCCAGTCGCAAAGTGGATCACAGACGCCCTGGGTACTATGCTAGTGTTAGATCTGCGTCCAATGTCCACTATTAATACAGTTGGTTTAAGACATTTAATTGAGGTGTTCTGTCCCTGTTAGCAAATGTCATCACTATACCATTTTACTAGAAAAGCTAATTCTCTCCTGTACCGGAAAGGTCCTAAAAATTTAATTATTGGGCGACAAAATGGCTTCTACCCACTGTACACTTAACCACAGATATGTGTACAAGCGAAACTGGGCAAACTAAAGATTATATGACTGTGAAAGCCCACTGGGTTGGTCATTCGCCTTCCCCAGCATGGACAGCAGCGTCAAGTACCCAGGTACGTCACATTTTTGAGAAGTAGGCTACTCTGTGTATCAGCGGCTTCAGTAAGAGGCATACAGCTGACAAACTGTTCCAAAAACTAAGGGATTTCATTGAAAGATGGCTATTCCTGCTTGGACTCTCCTGAGGATATGTCATTTCTGATTACGACCCCAATATTGGTCAAGCATTACAGCGGGGTTGAATTCCATCACATTTCTTGTTTTGCACACACTATCAACTTGGTGTTACAGAACATTTTAAAAATGACATGCAGGAGATGCTGTTTGTGTCCAGAAACATTTAGGGTGAATTTCTGGTTTCTGCAACAGCATGTAGGAGAATGCAGCAGCTGCAAGAAGACTAGCATTTGAGGAGAATATACTTTAGTCCAGCGAAGTAATTACCTGTGAAGAAAGTGCAGACACGGTTAGCTTGAGTCAAGTGATTGCCTTAATAATACATTTTGAAAAGGTGCTACAGAAAATTATATTGTGCAATAAAACAAAGTAAATGTGCTAACTATATTTTAATTGTAGATTAAATACTTAATTTTCTTTGCAAGGATCCCAGACTTATCAACATCTTGTTGGGACGTCTTCTCCTTCAGTTTCTCTGGCAACTGCTTGTTGTAAAAGAAATTGCTTTCCCAAGACACCCAGTGGTGATGCAGAGGAGTCCTCTCAACATTTTGATATTTGCTGTGCTGTAAAAGAATTGCCCAAAAATCGTGACAGCTCTGCCCTAAAATCAACTAGTCATTCCCTTTGGAAGGCCATTATCAGCAATTACATCATACTACACAGACTTATATGATGGTGGGATGAATTAGTATTGTTTGAGGAAGATTATCACTAAACCCTGCCACCTCTCCTGTTTCGCAGTGAGCTATGGTACAACAAAATGTAACTGCAGATTTAGACCAAGACTGTCAGCCCTATTATTTCTATTTCAGCAATTACAATTAGCAATGGAGCAATGGAGCTCTTCTCTTTGGGTGTTACCTATATAAAGCAGCATAATTTGCCTGCAAATTCTACAGACAAGCCTGCTTGTCTTCCTCTTCATCAATGACTCTTAGCAATTGAGCACTCGTCTTTGGGTGTATATTACACCCAAGCATTATTAGTGAAAATCAGGAAAAATACAGTTTAATCCCTGATAGGCCCTCCACCATCCTTTGCATATTAATAGTAGGATTGGTTGGAGTTATGGTCAAGGTCACACATTTTTTTTGACAAATCCTTCAAACCAGCCCAGATGTCAAACTGTTGTGGTCTGCCATCTGCGTCATCCCTGCTTGTGTTTGGAAAGTGCATATTGGTGCCAGAACCTCACGTGCCAGAACTGCTCCCACTGGTGCCACACTGCTGCAGGACTTACACAATCAACCGCATCCTCATCGTCGGATACCCAAATCTCCCCCACATTCTCTTCTAAAGACAAAGTGTCATCCTCACTTGGTGTATCACTGGCTACACTCGGGCTGTTCAGGCACACATCAGCAGAACTGCTGAAAGGGCCCTTCTTTATGGGTACACTAACAGAATGCTCACGATTAGACATCCCACTGTTGGATGGACTCTCCACAGGGATTGGTGTCATTTCTGATTCAGAGCAAACATTATCCTCTAATGCCTTACTGTTATCTTGCAGCTCGGCTTTGACGCGTAACAGTAGTTGTGCACCACTTGTAGTCTCTGTAACATTTTTGGATCTGCCACTAATAGCCAAAGGTGAAGGCCTCATTCTCTCATTGCCAATGCGTGTGTAGAATGGCATGTTGGCAATTTTTTTTTTATCGGCACTTAACTTTTGCTCAGTAACACTTCTTTTTCGCTTCAACACAGTAAATTTTTTGGGGGTTTTGGTTTTTTGGACTGATTTCGAAACACTGTGTAGTTTGACATCGCCTTGCCCAGATGACGTACTGGGAACACTAACATCAGGACTGGTGACAGAAGCTGGTTGCTCATTCTGATCATATGTGGACTGCTTTGAATCCATTCTGAGCGCAAAGCACTTGTAGTGGTAAAAATTATTTGGTAGATACTGCTGACAGATATGACTTTTGACAGCCAGAAATATTTATGAACAATTATGGGGGACACCCCAAAAGCACTGGGGAGTGCCAAATATTACAAAAATAAAATAAACCTCTATCCTCCTCTCTTCTCTAGCGATTTTTGTTACAGCAATTGGAATAAGAATATTGTATTCTCTGTCCCTGCTCTAATCAGCCTGTGACTACACCCTGCTCTCTCCCTCTGTCAAATGGCGATGGATTGCTGTGGAAGCAGGTATTTATAATCTTGAAGTATCGCGGGAACCGAGACACAAGATCCGATGACATCACAATGACGTTCGGCCTCGATTTGGATTCGGAGCGGGCGGGAGAGTACCGAGCTACTCAGCTCGGTACTCGGATACCCAAAGTTCGGGTAGGGTCGGTTCTCGGGGAACCGGACCCGCCCATCTCTAGTTACAATTAGGGTTGGGGTTAGGGTTAGGGTTAGGCAGCAGGCATTGCTTCTTTAAAAATATTAATATAGCTATCGACATTTTAAATTATGTCAAACTGTGCCGTCATTACTGCTGTTCATGATTTCTCAGAACACTGTCGAGTAGTTATTTTGTCATTATGAAGGTCATTCTGCATTTATTAACTGTCGGGCAAGTCACTTTCGTAAATATTTTGTCGTGGTAGTCACTGTCGGTGTTATCAGCACAGTTAAGGCATACCCTATCCTGCTGCATTAGTCTTTTGGTACAAAGAATACAATACTTTGATGAGAAAAGGATGGGCTACTCTGTACATATATAACATTTAAATAAAGAGGTTTCCATAAGAAGACTCCCCAATTTTGGATTATTGGCCTGCTTAAAGACAAAGGGCCTGATTCATTAAGGATCTTAAATGAAGAGGATTCTTATTTCAGTCTCCTGGACAAAACCATGCTACATTGCAAGGGGTGCAAATGAGTGTTCTGTTTGCACATAAGTTAAATACTGACTGTTTTTTCATGTAGCACACACATATCAACTTTAAATTTCAGTGTACAAATAAGCTATCAAGTATTTGTGTGCTACATGAAAAAACAGGACGTTAAGAACGTTAAAAACGTTGAACTATGGGGTTCAAGAAAAATCTGTGATGTTATATTGATATGGACACGGAGTGTGTTCCAGGGACACATTTTGGCACCTGCGAGGAAATGTATTCCCCCTCTTAATATGTAAACAGGAATCTGCGGGTAGATTTAAAATACTACTGAAATTGTAAGAAGTCATGCTGTAGATGACCGTCACATAGATTTATATTCTGAATTTTAGAATTGCCCGGCATATGTTTAACTGTGAAACAGAAAATTTGGACACTAGCACTTTTCCAGGTAGGACAACGGGAGTGTAGGGAGAAGGCCCTTCCTGTTACATAAAAATCATTAAATATACAGCAATCCCGCTTACTACTATTAATACATTCTTGAAAACCCAAGAACTAAAGATAAAGTATTAAACAAAAATGTATTTTGCATTATAATTAATAGAAATCAAATTATTTCGTTCCCGAGGTCCAGAAATCTATATCGACATTTAAGTAATAAGTCATAATAAAATTAAAACTAAGTAGTAGTTGACTACATTTATTAACTACAGAATTGTACTGTACATATATATATATTTTTTTTCCTTCTCTCTGTTAGAGCTAGTGGGTGTGGTTTAATTGCATAGTTGATACAGCTGGTTAGTGCAAGCTCTATTTAACAGGAGGTAGCAAGCGATTTCATTGAGCTTGTGATTTCACTGCTTTTTTGATTTCAAGTGCTGTTTTTGTTTAAAGTGTGGAGTTGGTTCCAGTAAGGAGTTGAATCCAGGAAGGGGTTTAATCTGGTAAGTGGCTAGGAAAGGCTAGTACTAAAGTTCACTGTAGGCTATAAGAAGTTAGGTTAGCCATAATAAGATGAGTAGTAGCAGGCTTGATGATCTCACTCAATGCATATCTTGTCATATGTATGCACACTTGGAGCAAGTGTTCCAAGGTTTATACCTCTGTGAGAAATGTGAGCAATTGGTCTCTTTGGAAGCCCAGGTAACTGATCTAAAGCAGACCATTGCAACATTGAGAGACATTGCCAACCTGGAGCAGAGTTTACAGCTCACCGTTGATGCGTTATCTGAGCAGGGTGGAGCAGAGACAGAGGAGGATGCACAGGTAGGCAGCTGGGTAACAGTTACTAGGGGTAGCAGAGGGAGGAAGAGGCAGGCCAGTTCTGAGCTAGGCAATTCCCAGCAGAGTTGCCAGATTGGATGAAGATACTGTGGAAGGCAGTTCAGAATTGGTAGAGTTGGATGACACTGCTTCCTCTAGCAACCAGGGGAATGGTCTCTCCAGCACAGAGGGGACCAAAGTTACTCAGGGACCCAGGCAGATTGTGGTGGTAGGGGATTTAATTATTAGGAAGGTAGATAGGGCAATCTGTTACCGGGACCGTGCATGCCAAACAGTGTGTTGTCTCCCGGGTGCTCGGGCTCGGCATATTGCGGATCGGGTGGACAGATTGTTGGGAGGGGCTGGGAATGACCCAGCGGTTTTGGTGCATGTTGGCACCAATGACCGAGTTAGAGGAAGAAGGGGTGTCCTAAAGAATGATTTCAGGGACATAGGTCGCAAACTTAAGGCAAGGACATCCAAGGTAGTATTTTCGGAAATACTACCTGTGCCACGCGCTAGTCCAGGGAGGCAGCAGGAGATTAGGGAGGTTAATGCGTGGCTAAAAGATTGGTGTAAGAAGGAGGGTTTTGGATTCTTAGAGCACTGGGCTGATTTCTCGGTCAGTTGCCATCTTTATTGTCGTGATGGATTGCACCTGAATGAGGAGGGGTCTGCAGTGCTAGGGGAGAGGATGGTTAGAAGGTTGGAGGAGATTTTAAACTAGGCTCTGGGGGGGAGGGGCAAGCAAGTATTTATGGGATAGACATTGAGAGTAGTAAGGAGAAATTTAACAAGAGTAAAGGGGGTGGAGGGGGGGGGGGGGAAAGGGAAGCATAGCCGATAAGGAGCGGCCCTTTTTAAAGCAAAAAGAAATACCTAAGGGAGGCAATAGATTTAAGTGTATGCTTGCAAATGCAAGAAGCCTGACAGGTAAAATGGGGGAGTTAGAACTAGTAGCAATGAATGAGCAGTATGATATTATAGGTATTACTGAGACCTGGTGGGATGATACACATGACTGGGCAGTCAACTTGGAAGGCTATTCTCTCTTCAGGAGGGATAGGGTAAATAAAAGGGGAGGAGGAGTATGTCTTTATATTAAGCCAGAATTAAAACCAAGTATTCAGGAAGTTATATACGAGAATATTGGTGATAATATAGAGGCATTGTGGGTGGAAATATCCAGCGGAGGAAAAAGTTCAGAGAAGTTTCTGATAGGGATATGCTATAAACCGCCAGATATTAGTACGATTGAGGAAGCCCAACTTCTACAGCAAATTGAAAAGGCTACACAACTAGGTCAAATTTTAATTATGGGGGATTGTAATTATCCGGACATTGATTGGAGTACTGAGACCTGCGGTACAGCTAGGGGAAATAGGTTTCTGAGCACGCTAAAAGACCATTACATGTCCCAATTAGTTGAGGAACCAACTAGGAACCGGACTATACTGGACCTAGTAATAACAAACAATGTAGACGTAATATCAAATATTCAAGTAAAGAAGCACTTGGGAAACAGTGATCATAATATGGTCTCATTTGAAATTAGTTTCCAGAAACAACAGTATAAGGGATCAACTAGGACTTTAAACTTTAAAAAGGCAAATTTTAATATGCTAAAGGAGTCTATAAAGAGCATAGACTGGGACAAAGCCTTTGAAGAAAAAAATACGGAAGAAATGTGGGCTGTCTTTAAAATGTTGTTGGAAACATACACGTATAAGTTTATTCCTATGGGAAATAAATGTAAAAGAATTAAGTCTAAACCAATGTGGCTAAATAAAAAGGTAAGGGAAGAAATGCAAAGGAAGAAGCGTGCATTTAAATTGTTTAAGTCTGAAGGGTCAGAGGAGTCCTTCCATAGGTACAAGGAATGTAATAAAACATGCAAAAAGGAAATTAGATTGGCTAAATTAGAAAATGAAAGGCACGTTGCAAAAGAAAGTAAGACAAACCCCAAAAAGTTTTTTAAGTATATAAATGGCAAAAGGATTAAAAAAGATAATATAGGACCCCTAAGAAGTGAGATGGGTGAATTGATAAATGATACTAAGGAAAAAGCAGAGATATTAAACACGTTCTTTTCTTCAGTATTTACCAGAGAGGAACAAATGGCAGGAGTAATACATAAAAATGGAAATAAAACCATGCCATTAATTAATACTTGGTTGTCAGAGGAAGAAGTCCAAAGGCGACTGAAGAATATTAAGATAAATAAAGCTCCAGGTCCAGATGGCATACACCCAAGGGTCCTTATGGAGTTAAACTCGGAAATAGCTAGACCGCTATTCTTAATTTTCAGAGATTCAATCTCATCAGGCTCAGTACCAAGGGATTGGTGAAAAGCAGATGTGGTGCTGTTGTTTAAAAAGGGGACGAGATCACAACCAGAGAATTATAGACCTGTAAGCCTGACATCAATAGTGGGGAAACTACTGGAAGGTATTTTAAGGGACAGTATTCAGGATTACTTGGTACGCAATAAAATTATTAGTGGGAATCAACATGGATTTGTGAGGGATAGGTCATGTCAAACTAATCTATATAGTTTCTACGAGGAAGTTAGTGGGAACTTAGACCAGGGCAGGACAGTAGATGTGGTCTACTTAGATTTTGCAAAGGCCTTTGATACAGTGCCACACAAGAGGTTGGTTTACAAAATTTTTACTTGGATCGAAAACTGGTTAGAGAATAGGGAACAGAGAGTTGTGATAAATGGAACATTTTCTAATTGGTCAAAGGTCTTAAGTGGAGTACCTCAAGATTCCGTGCTGGGACCACTCCTTTTTAATATATTTATTAATGCTCTTGGTGATGGTTTAGAGAGTAAAGTTTCTATTTTTGCAGATGACACTAAACTCTGTAAGGTAATAAAATCAGAGCAAGATGTAGCTTCTCTACAGAGGGACTTAAATAAACTGGAGGATTGGGCGGCTAAATGGAATATGTGGTTTAACACAGATAAATGTAAGGTTATGCATTCAGGGATCAAAAACAAGAACGCAATCTATAAATTAAATGGAATTAATTTGGGAGAATCTATAATGGAAAAGGATTTGGGAGTGCTCGTAGACAGTAGACTTAGCAATAGTGCTCAATGTCAAGCAGCAGCTGCAAGGGCAAACAAAGTATTGGCATGCATAAAAAGGGGCATAGATGCAAGGGAAGACAGTGTAATTTTGCCACTGTATAAATCGTTGGTAAGACCTCATCTTGAATATGCAGTACAGTTCTGGGCACCACTCTATAAAAAAGATAATTTGGAACTAGAAAGGGTTCAGAGAAGGGCGACAAAATTGATAACGGGTATGGAGTCATTAAGTTATGAGGAAAGGTTAGCCAGTTTAGGCATGTTTACTTTAGAAAAGAGGCGTCTAAGGGGAGATATGATTACTATGTACAAATACATTAGGGGTCAATACAGAGAGCTTTCATGGGAACTTTTTACCCCAAGGACCATGCACAGGACACGTGGTCATCCCCTAAGGTTAGAGGAGAGGAAATTTCACAACCAGCAAAGGAAGGGGTTCTTTACAGTAAGGGCAGTCAAGATATGGAATTCATTGCCAGGGAAGGTTGTGATGGCAGATTCAATAGATATGTTTAAGAAAGGGTTAGACAAATTTTTAGCGGAAAGGTGTATCCAGGGATACGACCGTTAATTTAAAATAAAGGATAGTAGTGGATATAGGGTAAAAATTGGATTGCAATATTGAGTCTGGGGGGATTTTCAAAATTGAAACAGATGGGCGGTTGCCTACTCTGGATTAATTTCAAATATAAGTGCAGGATCGCAGGAGATCCAAAATAGGTTGAACTTGATGGACTGGTGTCTTTTTTCAACCTCATCAACTATGTTACTATGTTATATATGTATCAATCATATTGAACTGTGGAAGTCAAATAATTGGATGAAGTAAGCCAAATTGATTAATATTGTTTTACCGCGCAATTGCGATTAATACGCCACGTGTTAAGACGCAATCGCACAGATTCATAACACACACATTTAGTTTCGCACTTACACTTGTAAATAATACACATGTATTAAGATATCATGTTTAGTGTCATTTTGATGTGCACATTACCATCTCTAATCCGCTACTTTCAGCTTTGCAGTCGCTTCCTGCGATCAATAGTTATTGAAGATAAAAGATTAATGATCAAAATGACTTTGTTTGAAAACTGGTTTAAAGCAGTTCCCTAGGCACATGTGCAGTTGGGGTGAGGTGATGACATTTTATCAGAGGTATCCTTTGAATTAGCCTATGACCAGCAGGGAACTGGAACATCATTAACCCTGAGCCAATGAAGAACTCTAGACGTGATGTTTGTGTACATAGTGACGTCATCAGTAGTTTTTACTATACTGAAGCTGCATATAAGCACCCTGTCAAATTGTTCTGGCTCTCTTAGCCTGACTACACAGAAGACATGACTACCTTATCCTCCTTCTGTATGGATGTCAGCATGGCATGGAAGCATCATGTGTCCAGTTTGCAGCTTTAGAGGTCTTTAAATCACTTGCAGTAAGGTACAGCAGTCACAGTATGCAAACCCTCCTGTAGCAACAACTGTAAAATACTCAACTTGTATCCTTTCTTATTCATATCCTGGGACTTGTAACATAGTAACATAGTTGATGAGGTTGAAAAAAAGACACCAGTCCATCAAGTTCAACCTATTTTGGATCTCCTGCGATCTTGCACTTATATTTGAAATTAATCCAGAGTAAGCAACCGCCAATCTGTTTCAATTGTGAAAATCCCCCCAGACACAATATTGCAGTCCTATTTTTACCCTATATCCACTGCTATCCTTTATTTTAATTAATGGTTGTCTCCCTGGATACACTTTTCCGCTAAAAATTTGTCTAACCCTTTCTTAAACATATCTATTGAATCTGCCATTACAAACTTCCCTGGCAATGAATTCCATATCTTGACTGCCCTTACTGTAAAGAACCCCTTCCTTTGCTAGTTGTGTGGGGTTCTCTGAACTTTTTCCTCCACTGGACATAAAGACATACTTCTCCTCCCCTTTTATTTACCCTATCCCTCCTGAAGAGAGAATAGCCTAAAGGGACGTCCGCTCTTCCCTTTATCGTCCTAAACAAGGCTAGTGTGTATGCAGTCCATGGACCGAGCGATCGGACCATCGATCGCAAGTAAAATCGCTCGGCATAAAAAGTTGGTCCAAATTTCTGTAGTGTGTACCCAGCTTTACCTGGGCTTTCAAAGAGAACAATTGCTCACATTTCTCACAGAGGTATAAACCTTGGAACAATTGTTCCAAGTGTGCATACATATGACAAGATATGCATTGAGTGAGATCATCAAGCCTGATACCACTCATCTTATTATGGCTAACCTAACTTCTTATAGCCTATAGTGAACTCGAGAGTACTAACTTTTGCTAGCCACTTACCAGATTTAACCCCTTCCTGGATTCAATCCTTACTGGATCTAACTCCACACTTTAAACAAACAGCACTTGAAATCAAACAGCAGTGGAAATCACAAGCTCCACAACTTTATTGTAACACCAAATGGATCACCTTGTGCTATAAGCTCAAATCCTGTATAGACAAACCCTTGGTGCACATTTACCTGCCCACCCATCTATCCCTGACTCTTCAGCCCTTGTGGCCAGATATAGTCCAAACCCCACTTGAATAATAACAGATAGGTAAAATAACCAGTAACTTATCTGCATCAGTGTGTGTCACAGGCCTGAACTTGATTATCTCCAAAATGGCTGACTTGCAAAATGTCCTTCTTCAGAGGTGCATGCAAAGCTCCTCCTACAGCTTCAAACTGTGACTTTCCAGCAGATTCTGTTCACCACTCCACTCTGCTCTGATATCTCTCAAGACTGTCTGTTCTCTCTGCTCAGACCACCAATCCAGTGCCATTCATCCTAGGGTCAACTATCTGGACTGGTCACACAGCTCAGTCTCTCTCAGGGTGCTCCTCTCTCTCTCTCCGCCCTCTGGTTTCTCAGTCTTCTTAGGTTTCGCCCCTTTTCACAGTAGCCTTGTGGGAGATGTAGTTTCTCTTCCTGGACTGGTAAATAGCTATATCCATCTCTTTTCTTACTGATGCAATTGTGATTAGTAGCCCCTGGGTGCTCAAGTTCAACTGCAGCATCCCCAGGGGTTACATAAAAATCGATGGATAAATTAAAATATGAACCAATTGGCACAATGAAGTAAATAATGTCTCAGCAGAGCGAAGGCGCAGTGGAAAAACAACAGTGGCCGTGACCTAAGAACGTGAAATAGCTATCCCTATTCTAACCATGTCACGTCCAAGCGGTGGTGCTTGCTTGTAGGTCCTAGCTCTGCTAGAGATGTCATTTTGTCTCATCTATATCTGTTTTGTCTGATAAAGAGAGACATTGCAGTGTTAAAATTGGAGAAGAGGCGTCTCTTCCATCTTATAAGTGTTTAAATTGTAAGTCAAAATTACCTCTAGGTTTATCGACGCTTCTGTGCAGCATGCGAAGCTGGGAGCCAAGTGCCCCACACGCATGAAGAAGGAGGCCACGGACCTAGCAAAACCAGCCTGGGTTAAGTCTTTGGTCCAATGTATTAAACAGCTCACACAGCTCATCACACATCCCCATGTAATGGGCAAATAAAACCTCCCTTCTTCCTCCTCTGCTGAAACCTCAGCAAGCAAGTCAGTTCAACAGATGCCTCTCAGCCATAGGTCCTATGGCCTGATGAGACAATTTAGACCCGAAGTTTATCAAGGTCTGTCCAGAGCCTGATTATGATTTCCTCTTCTTTAGAGAGGATTCTACATTTTGCCTCAGCAGCTACGATTCTGAAACGCACTGCAGTATTTTATTATCATGACAGTTCAGACTCCAAGTTCTCCTCTCAGGAAGAGGACGAGGTGTCGGTGGACTCTTTAGAATGAGGATACCTGTACTTGAAGGAGGATTTCACTAAGTGGACGAGTGTAAATGATTTAGTTCCGACGGTGCGGAAAACACAATACAGTGAAGACAGTGAGGAGTCGGCGGTGCCAGACAATATGCTGTTTAAATAGAAAGAACAAATAGTTTATTTTCTTCCCATCTTTCCCTTTTAGGACTTATTAGTAAAGCATGAGCAAAACCTGAATACAGGTTTCTGCTATCATACATGATGCAGACTCCTTATCTTTTCCTCTATGCGGACATGGATAAATAGGAATCCCCATCCAAGATGGATGACACCAAGACCACAACTATTCCAAATACAGGAATGGTAGGGATAGGAAATTTGACACCGTCCTAAAGTCGATATATGTTGCGGCTGGAATTAGTGGCCCTATATAAATAAATAAATGATAATGATGACTGGCTTCTCTCTCAGACCCATGTAAGCCTCTACATGGGATAACAAGGTAATGGAAAAGGCCTGGGAGCAGATTCTGGAGTCCTGTAAACCCAGATCTGAATTACTAAACTAAAAGATGAACACATTTTGGATGTATCTGAATATTGGGGAACACAAATCTTGATGTTAGGCTCATTTAAGCTAGAATTCATCTTCAGCTTAAGCCTTGGGAGGTGGAGGTAGAATCTAGCAAGACTCTCGAGTCACTGTAAACACACACACACACAAAAAGTTATTTTCTGACAATAAATATAACCAGACTGCCCTCAGACAGTGAGCATGTCAAGTAGTCTGCCCATCCAGGTGGACCTGTGGAGGGAGCCTGTCTGCTTTTCTCCTGCTCTAATATAGGGACTTTCTGTATCTGTTTCTGAGCCATATGATTCTGAACCTGATAAATCTGCATATAATTTTGAACCTGATAGTCTGCATCTGATATCCTGCATCTAATACTCTGCATATACTGTGTCATAAAGGTCAAGGTTGAAATTCGGATCTCCCGAATCTATCTAGTTTAGTCCAAAGGCGCGGAGTCTAGCGAGGCAGGTTGTCTTCGCCAGAGACCCACGCAAGGAGGTATGGACTTGCAGCCTCTGCCTCACGGGTTGTGGCCATCTGAGTGAGTACTAGACAAGACCCATTTGGAGATAAAAGAATACGATAGCATGAGGCTAAAGGGTACCCACTGAACAGCAAACTGAAGAGTCACTGGAACACCAAGCTGTACACAGGAGGTGATAGTCTGAGGAGAGGATAGTACACAGCCAGCACGTAACAGTACAGGTAATGCTGAGGAGCACCAGGAGCCACATCTTGCACTTTCAAGGAAATTGACACAAAGAACAGACACCTGACTGCAGTGTCAGGTGCCTTAAACATCCTGTGGAGGAGAGGAAGCCAATTACAGCAGAGGAGCAAGGTTATAAAAGAAATTGGGTCTGCACAAGCGCAGACCCGAACCTAAGATGGTGGCCGATGGGAGCCCTGTGTGGAGCGGGTACGTATGCTGGGACCCGACTGCGGGCCTGGCGTATGACATAGTGTTTGTTGCTGATCTATTATGTTCTAAAATAAAGTCTAATTTTAAATCACCTCATAATTTCTGCTACAAACCTAACAAGGTCATTAATGCCTTCTCAGATTTGCAGTTCAGTCTCACCATTTCCAGTTTAAGGATCTGCCTTTCTGCTTTCTGCCAGCTCTGTGGTTGTTCACAAAGATCAGGGCATTCAGGACTGCTATTCTAAGAGCCAGAGGGTGACAATAAATCTTTATCTGGACGATCACTTGATCTGGGTGGAGTGCCGAACAGTACATCAGGCTCATGTGAGAGAGACAACACACGCATTAGAATCCCATGGGTGGGTCTTCAACTATCAGTAATCTAAACCAGTTGCTACTGAGGGATTTGTCTTTCTGGGTCTGCTGTTCGATACCCAACAGCAGATGGTGTTCTTGCCTCAAGATATGATACACTTGTTGTGCAGACTAATAAAGTTGCTGTTAATGGATCTGAAATGGATCCCTGTTCATTTAAGCATGAAACTCCTGAAGAAGTGGAACTCCATTTTGCAGGACATGCAATTTGTGCAGTTCCATTCAAGAACGTATATTTTCAAATTGAGCTTGAAATGGAACAAGTCTCACAATCACTTGACCAGTCAAGTCATCAAACTGTCATCAAAGACACGCCACTCGCTCCTTTGGTGGCTCAGAGTAGACAACCTCAAAAAGAGCTTTAAGGGCTGGGTGCAGTCTCTGTGTAATGTCTGCTTCAGGGTCTTTGTTCTCCAGCGAAAGTCAAGCTTCCAATAATTATGCTAGAACTAGGAGCGGTGCTAAACGCTCTAGTCAGAAGACATCTTCTGTTACGAGGAAAACCAATAAAGATTCAGCTCACTTGCGATAGCTAAAACCTACAATTGTATGCATCGAGCAGAGCTTAATGTTTAAGCATTGTCAGAGGCTTTCATTCATGGATTATTATTATTATTATCATTTATATGTTAGGCGCCACAAGGTATCCGCAGCGCCGCACACAGTACTAACAGTAGACTATACAGGGTGAAACCATACAGAACAATGAACAAAAAGTGCCAATACTTCAGAGACTCCGGCTAGTCATATGCAGTAAAGACGGAGCGGAAGAACAGGTATGTAGACAGGAGGGGAGGGGGCCCTGCTCATGCGAGCTTACATCCTAAGGGAGGGTAAACAGACCAGGCACAAGAGGAGCCAGTTGAGGCAAGAGGAGAGAAGGGAGGATGAGCAAAGGGAGGAGATGGGGGTTAAGTAGATGGTTGGTAGGCTTTGAGGAAGTGGTGAGTTTTGAGTGCACGTTTGAAGGAGCACAGAGTAGGAGAGAGACGGGTGGAACGAGGGAGGTCGTTCCAGAGAAGGGGGGCTGCACGGGAAAAGTCTTGGATTCTGGAGTGGGAAGAGGTGATAAGGGTGGAGGAGGGGGCGGCGGTCGTTGGCCAAGCGCAGGGAAGCGGGCAGGAGTGTAAATGGAGAGGAGGTTAGAGATATAAGGGGCATTAGAGTTGGAGAGAGCCTTGCAAGTGGTGGTGAGGAGTTTGAAAAGGATTCTGTAGGGGAAGGGGAGCCAGTGTAAGGCAAGGCAGAGAGGGGAGGCAGAGGAGGAGCGGCGTGAGAGGAAGATGAGTCTTGCGGCCGCATTGAGTATAGAGCGGAGGGGGGAGAGACGGGAGTGGGGGAGGCCAGTGAGGAGGAGGTTACAATAATCAAGGCGGGAGATGATGAGTGCGTGGATGATAGTTTTGGTGGCATCTTGAGAGAGAAAAGGACGGATGCGGGCGATGTTGCGTAGTTGGAAGCAACAGGCTTGGGCAAGGGAATGAATGTGGGGGGCAAAAGAGAGAGAGGAGTCGAGGGTGACACCCAGGCAGCGAAGTTGGGTGACAGAGGAGATGGTGGTGTTGTTGACGACAATAGAGAGGTCATGGTGGGATGGGAGTCTGGGCGGAGGAAAGACAATGAGTTCAGTTTTAGAGATATTGATTTTGAGAAAGCGCTCGGACATCCAGGAGGAGATGGCGGAGAGGCAGTCGGATACCCGAGCGAGGAGGGTGGAGGAAAGATCAGGAGAGGAGATATAGAGTTGAATGTCGTCAGCATAAAGGTAATACTGAAGACCGAAGGAGGAGATGAGAGCACCAAGGGAGGAAGTGTAGAGCGAAAAGAGTAGAGGGCCAAGAACAGAGCCCTGCGGGACTCCTACGGGGAGAGGGTAGGGGGAGGAGGAAGAACCAGACATGGATACAGAGAAGGAGCGATTAGCGAGGTATGAGGCGAACCAGGCATGGGCAGAACCAGAGAGGCAGAGAGAGAGAGAGAAGAGTTTTCAGCAGGAGGGGGTGGTCCACGGTGTCAAAGGCTGCAGAGAGGTCAAGGAGGATGAGTACGGAGAAGTGACCCTTGGATTTGGCTGATAGGAAATCATTAGTAACCTTGGCCAGGGCAGTTTCGGTAGAATGGAGGGGGCGGTAGCCAGATTGGAGAGGGTCAAGGAGGAAATTGTCCGCAAGGTGCCTGGTTAGGCGGCTGCAGACAATCTGCTAAAGTAATTTGGAGGCATAGGGGAGAAGAGAGATAGGGTGATAATTAGCAAGAGAGGTGGGGTCAAGATTGGGTTTTTTGAGGATAGGAGAGATAAGAGCGTGTTTAAAAGAGGAGAGTACTACACCAGAGGAGAGTGATAGGTTGAAAAAGTGTGCTAGGTAAGAGCAGGCCGTTGGAGAGAGAGAGCGATGGAGGTGGGAGGGGATGGGATCGAGAGGGCAGGTAGAGGGTGGAGAGGAAAGAATAAGGGAGCAATCTTCTTCAACGGTTGTAGGGCTGAAGGAGCACCATAGTTGGTTGATGGGGGAGGTGAAGCGATGAGGGTGGCGGGAGAAGGGGAGGAGGAGATGTCCAGTATGATGGCCTCAATTTTGGAAGAGAAGAAAGTGGCGAAGTCAGAAGCGGAGAGGGAAGGCGGGACAGAGGGGGAGGGGGGGAGAGGAGGGAGCTGAACGTGGCAAAGAGGCGGTGGGGATTGGAGGACTGAGAAGAAATGAGGGACTTAAAGAAGGATTGTTTAGCGAGGGAGAGGGCAGAGGAGAAAGAAGAGAGTATGAATTTAAAGTGGAGTAAGTCAGCCAGGGAGCGAGATTTCCTCCAGAGGCGTTCAGCAGTGCGAGAGCATCTTTGGAGGAAGCAGGTGAGTTTTGAGTGCCATGGATGAGACTCAGGTCTTTAAAAAGTCCAGGGGGACTTTTTTCAACTCGCCGATTTCCGGCGAGTTGAAAAAATCGGAGGTTCATACATTTACCCCTAGATCTTTCCAAAAGTACAGACACTCTTGCACGGAGTTATGCACATGCAACTTTCATACATCCCTACTACACATCCCTGGGAGTTGAAACTTAGTCTTGATGGCATTACAGATCTCCATAGATCAGTTTACAGGAGGACAGAGCTGTCCTTAAGACAAAGCCATCCATTAAGTCTCAGGTAGTTCCTAGGTTTCATTTAAATTGGGACACTGCCGTTCAGGAATTGCTCCAAGACCAATCTCAGAGGAAGAGGGGTCGCTTCACTCTTTGGATGTTGGTAGGACTCTAAAGATTTATATTAATATGACTCTTGAGTTTAGGAACTCATGGTTCTCATAAGATGCCCGCAATTGCTATATGGATTAGTGGTCTGACAGGTTTAAATTGGGTCAGAACACCAATTCCTTGCAGTTCAAAGGCACATTCCACCAAATCTGAGACCGTCTTCTGAGCAGCTCGATGCCTCAGCTAAGTAGCTGTGCCTGGTTATTTATGTTCAATGTTTTTATATAAAAAATGCTAGTGTTGGACAGAAAGTGCTGCGCCCGCAACTATAGACATACCTATACATAACTGTCAGTGTCCCCATACAATGTAAGAGAAAATGGGATTTTTATACTCAAGTGAACTTCCCTCTGAATCCTTTTGGGGACACTAAGCACCCATCGTTTTTGTTCTCTGTAAAAATGTTTTGTTTTTGTGGAAAGTTGTTTCTTTCTCCCTCTCTTCGTTCCTTAGCTCTATTCTCTACTGTGGGGCTTGGATAGAAAAATAACTGTGTTCACTGCAGGCAATGTCTATAGAAGGGGAGGAGTTTAAGATATAGTGAAGAAAAATTAAAGTGCCAAACTCCTGTTTGGACCCTGTATATTCCATGTTTTGTGTCCCCCAATGGATTCTAAAACGTACAAAAAATCCTGTTTCTATTTATAAAGCGCTGACAAACTCTGCAGCGCTGTTCATCAAAGCGATCATGATGTGAAGCACAAATTATATACAATGGTATGAAACAGAAGGTAAAGATGGCCCTTCCCAAATGAGCCTACAATCTAAAAGGTGTGGGAAACACATGATACATAAGGTAGCGGATTAACAATTGCATTTTCTGCTGCTGAAATTGTGGGTGGCAGCTGTTAGACAGTAGCATTATAAGGGGGGAATTCAATTGACCGTGGTGCTCCAGTTTACTCACACACATCAAAAACATACTGGTTGTTCAGACCAAACACCAGAATGGGGAAGAAAATGTAATCTAATGGTCTTCGACCTTGAAATGATTGTTGGTGCCAGACAGAGTGGTTTGACTATCTCAAAAACTGATGATTTTCCTGGTATTATTTCGGGGCCGTGGCCTGGCTACAGATGTGGGAACATTACCTGCCTGACTGCATTATGCCAACTGTGAAGTTTGGTGGAGGAGGGATAATGGTCTCCAGTGAAGAGCAATCTTAATGCTTCAGCATACAAAGTCATTTTAGAAAATGCTATGCTTCCAACTTTGTGGTTACAGTTTGGGGAAGGCCTTTTTCTGTTCCAACATGACTATCCTCCAGTGCACAAAGACTTGATTTGATGAGTTTGCTGTGGAAGAAATTGACTGGCCCGCACAGAGCCCTGACCTCAATCCTATCGAACACCTTTGGGATGAACTGGAACGGAGATTGCAAGTCAGGCCATCTTGTCCAACACCAGTGCCTGACCTCATAAATGCTCTATAGAATGAATGGCCACAAATTCCCACAGAAACACTCGAACATCTTGTGGAAAGCCTTCCAAGAATAGCGGAAGCTGTTATTGTTTCAAAAGGGGGATCAACTCCATATTAAAGTATATGTGTTTGAAAATAATGTCATTACAGTCCCTGTTGGTATAATGGTCAAGCATCCGAATACTTTTGTCCATATAGTGCAGGGGTAGGCAACATGCGGCTCTCCAGGTGTTGTGAAACTACAAGTCCCAGCATGCTTTGCCAGTAGATAACCAGCAGATAGGAGGCAAGGCATGCTGGGATTTGTAGTTTCACAACACATGGAGAGCCGCAGGTTGCCTACCCCTGATATAGTGTATGTTTGCATGGGGTTTTGGCCCTTACTCTGTCAACTTAATATCTCATGTTCTGGTTTATGTGTATAAGCTCCTGAGCATAAAGAACCTGGGATCATTTATCTATTCCCATATTCATTTGACTTGGGCCCCACCAAGGATGCTTATCATTTGGCAGTATGATCCCGAAAAGGATCAAGCCAACATCCAGCTTAGCTATACCAATTCAATTCCTTAGCCCTGTGGCTGCCTAATCCACATCTGGGTCTACACAGCCTCATCAGGTCTCCAAATCACCACACCCAGTGGATGATTCCCACTCAGCTGAGAGAAGAACAGACCAGTTTTCTCCCTCGGAGACCATCCCTTCTCAGGAACTTGATGGACCCGTTAACCTTACGTTCTATCCAACTTCTTCTGCTTTCCTTAAAAGTGGATATTACATCTGAATTCAGGTGGACTGTTATAGAAATTAAGTCGGAAGTGGCAGAGTTGGGAGCCCGTCCCGATCATATCGAAACCAAAATTGAAGAACTTGTCTCTTCATATAACGATTTAATTTCCATTAATGACGCTCGCCAAGAGGTTGTTTTGCCCATCAAAGAGAAACTCATTGATTTGGAGGACAGATCTCCAGATGCAATGGGCCTGATTCATTAAGGAAAGTAAGGATAAAAAAAGAGTAAGTTTTCTCCTGGACAAACCATGTTACAATGCAAGGGGTGCAAATTAGTTTTATTTTGCACATAAGTTAAATACTGGCTGTTTTTTCATGTAGCACACAATACTTTATAGCTTTATTTGTACACTGAAATGTAAAGTTGATCTAGGACATACACTACCCCAACTATAAATCTGACGTCACATTTTAAATTTACCTCCCCCTCCAATGCAACATGGTTTTGCCAAGTTGCAAATTAACTCTTTTTTTGCTTTACTTGCCTTAATGAATCAGGCCCTAGAATATTAAAATAAGGGGAATCCCGATTCAGTCCCTAATGCTGATTTATATGCTTTTGCGGCCATCTTGTTTAGCAAATTGCACCCTTCCTCAATGTATTTCCTCATCGACCGGATTCACAGACTTAAGAAATCTAAATTGGCTCCGGCCTCCTCCACCCAGGACACTCTCCTCTGTATTTTTTACATATCAAGGAGCAAATTCTTAAAGCGGCAATGCCCCCAGTCTTAACTCATGGCCTCCTGGAAGAACTCCAACTTATCTCTGATATATCACTTGCCATTCTGGCAGACCTTTTTGTCTTATCACTTTAGCCCTACAGGAGGCCAAAATCCAGTATAAATGGGGCTTCCCGACATACCTCAATATCTACTAGAATGGAGTCATACATCTGTTTCCTCCCCGGACTCTGCTCACTCCTTGCTGAAGGATTGGAATACTCCAGTGGATGCTCCTTGTCCTTGCCCTTCCCCTACCGTCTGAACTGGATGTTCCCAGGGCTAGTTTGATTTGCTTTGTCGCTAATCATTTCCTTCCTAGGGGATGCCGTGAACATTTAGTTCCATGTTCTTGGGTCCGCACTGATCAAGCTACGTGAGTTTGTTCTTGTGTGCAACTTGGAATATTTTATTCATGATTTTTCTCCCTTGTCACTGATCTGTTCTGGAAATGTTTGTACGCTATCTTGACATTGTATGGTTTTTCTATTACACTGCTATAGTATGCATAGCTGTTGTTAGAAGTGTATACTGAAAATGCTATCTATCGCTGGCTGACACTGTTTTTACTGCCATTAATGCTAGTTATGTTACACATATTTTTCCCTTTTTTTCAGGTAAATTGTGATTGAAGTTTTCTTTGTTCAATTCTCTTTTTGCCTTGTTTTTTCTTTTACTTTTTTCTCCCGTTGTCTCCTCCCTCCATGCTGTATGGTTTAGTACTCAGAGCTAGACTCAAAGTTGGTCTCCCCGAGTTCAGCTGACTTCAACTCACCTCTACCCTTGTTCCTACAATTGTTTTTTCACTTAATGCCAAAGGGTTAAACTCTCCAAACAAACATATATTAGCGCTAAGATATTTTGCTACCCAAAAAGCAGAAATCATTGTTGTAAATGAAACCCATTTCTCCTCTATTCCTATGCCACAATTCCCTAATCCCTCCTACCCTACCTGTAAAATGTCCAATGGCCCATTTAAGCGTAATGGGGTTGCCATACTGTTTAGGAACTCCTGTCTGTTTAAAGTGGATAGGAAAATCTCAGATTAAAAACAGTCACTACTGGATACTTTTGGGGTCCCAATGGAATTGAAAAGTAACATTAAACTCCCTTGACGCCCATAACTCTAATCAATTACCCTTCCTTACAAAACTGTGTCTTGATTCAGAATGTCAGGATTCGAGCCCAGTTCTTCATGGGCGATTTTAGTTTTACCCCAGAGCCAAAATTGGATAGGTTTCCCCTCTTCAACAATTCAATTCAATTTCCCACACTGAGTCTCACGCATCCTCTGCTTTCTCCCATATTATTGCGGAATATGACCTATATGACGCCTGGAGGGTTAAACACCCAACTGTTCAGAATTTCCCCTGCTTTTCCCATGTTCATAGCTCATATTCCTAAATATGAGCTATGTATATGGGTCCCCTCAAAATGTTATCTCCATCGATAACTTACCTATCACATGGTCTGACCATGCCCCTATTCGAAGGCGTTGGGATGTCTTTTCTAAATCAAACCCCCCTGCGCCCTTGGAGACTGGCGGCTTCAATCTTACTAGACCCTGAGGGCTTGCAGATCATTTTTGATGGCCTTATAACTTACATGCAAACCAACAAACCAGAAGACACAGCTTTGAATAACTACTGGTTATGAGAGGGATGGCCATACACACTGCATCCAGGCTTAAATCTCGAAATATAGAATTGCAGAAATCTTTTGAAACTCAAATAGCGAAACTAGAAGCCTAGCATAAAAACACTCCCTTTAATTGTCAGATTAAAGCAGAATTAACCAAACTTCGCAAAAAACTACAGTCAGTGTTTATGTGTCATAACCATACTGCCATAGTCCTTTTTCAGCAAAAACTCTACACTCTTGGGAATAGAGTCAGCCAATTATTAGCTCGCAAACTGTGAGCGAAAAATGTGATTAATTGTATTATACACCCTGCAGACTCTAGAGAGCGATGTGTCTGCAATCCTTTAGAAATTGCTAATATGCCCCCCTCCACTGGTATGATCTCCCATGCTCCATCCAACTGTTCCCACAGGAAACGCTGGAGCAGGAGTGAACCAATACTCTGGCATTAGACATGTGTCAGAGGCTGCTTTATATACCCTAAGGTGCATCCTGATTGGGTTAGGGAGATTTTGGCGGTCAGACATGCTGGCTCCAGACAGGTGAGCAGAGATAGCGTCTCACTGCTAGGCAACAGGACGTGGTTGCTGAGAAGGTGCAGGTGTCCGTCTCCTGCACCAAGTGTCAATGCGGAGACGGCGCCTGAAACTCTGTTAGGAATCTTCCTGTATTTTGTATGTGGCTGCAGTACCTCAATTCCACCAGACACAATATAGAACGTATAAATGGATAAAACCAATGATCAGTGAGACTGGTAAGTGTCTAACTAGTTATAAAAATGTATAAATAAGGAATCTGCTACTTAGTTGACATGTTACAAACAAAATACCAAAAAAGGAACAAAAATAACAAAAGTAACCACCCTTTTCAACTTTTATGCCAATAGTTGTAGAGAAAACATGTACAGAATAGAGATCTTCAGCCTATAAAAACATACACCTGGTTAAATATATGTCCAGAAATAAAGGGAATTCCCATGTGTCAATATTTACCCATAGCTCTCTCCTTCTCCGTGATGGCATCTTCCACCCTCTTAGTGACTCCCCAGTTCCACAAGTTAATAGCACATTCATCTATCTACAAGGAAAAACACTACTGTTGACATTGATGTTTTACATGCCTGGCTCCAAAAACCTTGAAGTGCAGATTAATAAACAAACAGCATGTTTCAAGAGATTGCACAGATATGTAACAAATGTTATCTACAGACTAGGCACATCAGGCATTTAATCTCAACATATACAGCAGTTAAGAAAAAAAAAGCAGGATTTACAAACCTAATGAAGCAAAGCAAATTGCAACATTTGTTATTCTATCACATTGCTGGACTAACCTGGGCGTCAGGAGCAGCTCGATTTGCATCTTCCTCTAGGTATTTAATTTCTTTGTACGTCTGTTCAATGAGATCACTCACATCTGATGGCAATTGCTTTTGCAACAGATCTATAATACAGCCTTTAATAACAAAATTATATATATATATATATATATATATATATATATATATATATATATATAAACAAAATAAAATAAAAATAAATAAAAATCATGATGCATCACTTGTTATATACACAGATCAGTCGCAACATTAAAACCACTGACAAGTGAAGTGAATAATATTGATTATCTTGCTACAATGGCACCTGTCAAGGAGTGGGATATATTAGGCAGCAAGTGAACAGTCGGTTCTTGAAGTTGGTGTGTTGGAAGCAGGAAAAACGGGCAAGTATAAGGATCTGAGTGACTTTGATAAGGGCTAAATTGTGATGGCTAGACAACTGGGTCAGAGCATTTAAAAAATGGCAGGTCTTACGGGGTGTTCCCGGTATGCAGTGGTTAGTACCTACCAGAAGTGGTCTGAGGAAGGATAACTGGTGAACCGGCGATAGTCATGGGCTTATTGATATGTGTGGGGAGCAAATGCAAGCCCGACTGGTCCAATGCTGGCTATGATAGAAAGATGTGAGAAAACACCGCTGTGTGTGTGCTGTTTACCTGGGGAAGAGATGGCACCAGGATGCACTATGGGAAGAAGGCAAGCCGATGAAGGCAGTGTGATACTCTGGGCAATGTTCTGCAAGAAAACCTTGGGTCCTTGAATTCATGTGGATGTTTCTTTGACATAAACCACCTACCTAAACATTGTTGCAGACTAAGTACACCCCTCCCTGGCAACAATATTCCCTGATGACAGTGGCCTCCTTCAGCAGGATAATGCTCTCTGCAACACTGAAAATTGTTTAGGAATAGTTTGAGGAATATGACAAAGCGTTCAAGGTGTTGACTTGCCTCCAAATTTCCCAGATCTCAATCTGATAGAGCAATTGTGGGATGTGCTGGAAAAACAAGTCAGAGCCATGGAGGACCCAGCACGTAGCTTACAGAACTTAATGGATCTGTTGCTAACGTCTTGGTGAGAGATAACACAGGACACCTTCAGAGGTCTTTTGGAGTCCATGCCTTAATGGGTCAGAGCTGTTTTGGTGGCACGAGGGGGACCTACACAATAATAGGGAGGTGTTTTTAATGTTGTGGCTGATCAGTTCTTAGAAATATCAATTCAAAATATTGTATTTTATTGACCATAACAAGGGTCAAAATTGTAACTGTACAAAGAAAATACACATACACATTAACCTACAAATAAATACATAGAAGAAAACAGGAAAACAGTTGCGAGATGAATAATTTTTGTTTTTCAAATTCTCTTTGAATGAAGCATGCAGTCAGGGCTGCCACCAGAAATTGCGGGGCCCAGTACAATTGTAACAGGCAGGGCCCCCTCCTTCCTTCTCTCACCCCACCCTCATTTCAAATTATTCTCTAGCCAACTTGTGCCTCCCCGGATTCTCTTCAGGCACACATCATCTCCGGTTCCATCTAACCCCTGCAGTAGCTACTTACCTCTCTACGTCTTCTAGCGGTTACCTCTCGGCTCCCGTCTATTGACAGCGCTGTGATGTTATTAATTCCATGACATTAGCGATACTGCAGGGAGTCTATCTGCCTTGTTGCGGCTCTCTGTCCGAGAGCCGGGCACCTGGGGGCTGGGACTGGAGCAAATGGCGACAGCTGTGGGGCCCTGACATCTTGGGAGTGGAGGCAGACATGCTGCCTACAAGGGGGTTTGCTGCTGCATCCTTAGTTACACGCAAAGGTCTCTCCCCACACCCCTTCTCACATCTCAGGAGAAGCTGCTGCCTAAAAATGGCCCCAGTTACCTCCCTTAATTCACTGTGGTAGACTCCTCCCCTAAGAAATTTGTTTGGGCTCAGGGCTGGCAGGGCCCCACTCTGCTGCTGGGCCCCATACTGCTGTACTTCCTGTACCCCCCTGATGGAGGCCCTGCATGCAGTCAATGTATTTTGGCCTTTTGATTTGCTTGCATGTTCATGTTTTCTTCTATGTATTTTGTATGTTATTGTATGTCTTCATAAAACTATGTGTGAGGTCCTGATCATTGCAAAAACAAATAGGTAATTAACCAAGTTTAAAGTGTCCACCGCACAGTTCAAAACCAGCTTTGGACCAGATATGTGCCTTGATTTGTTCAAGTGCACCTTGTTCTCCACCAAAGAGCATCTGTCTGAACAGTAAGATGTCTGTGATTTTTGGTAGAGCAGAAGTTTGTGCAGGCCAAAGAGAAGAGTTGGGCCGAGTGAGAGCATTCCTTGCAAAGTATGGAGTAGACGCACCAGTGCACCTGATTTTTCTTAACAGTGATGAAACTTTAACAGAGTGAGATTATTGCTTAAGGAGAGGAATAGTCAACATTTTAGGGGCCTTTCTTGTGTGAAGAAGAACACAGCCATTTCCATTAAACAAAATGACCAAATGCTCACAAAGTTTCATTGCATGCTTATAATGGGACCTGTTCGGTGCCTCCATGGTACACTTTGGCAGACAAGTGTCTTTCCAGTCACATTTTAGGTAATGTATTAATAAACTTCACATACACAAAATTGACATAAATAATAAAGACAGCCCCAGTGCTTCGTCACTCACAGGCTTAATTTAGCCCATAAATGAGGCTAAACCAAGCAGTGTTTTAAGAGAAATTTGTAAATCTTTATTTTAGTGAACATGCACTTTAGTGTGCATAGCATCTCCTAAGATCAAAGAGTAGATGTAATTCTATGCAAAACCAAGGCATTGTGTGTTGAACATCAAGAGCGCTTTGTAAATGAAGAAGAAAGGAAACCTTTAAGCTAAATTAAAACTTGCTATTTATTGTGAAGCATTAACAATAACTGAATCTAACTCTAATTTATGCCTATTTATGAAGCTTTAAACCAAGTGTAAACTGCATTTTTTTTGCATGGTTTAGGTATTTTAAAGTAAAATCTAAATTTTTTTAAAAAAGCCTAACGCAGGAGATATTGGAGATATCTCCTGCATTAGGCAAAGTACCGCATTAACTGCAGTCCCTATAATACTCAATGTGGACTGCAGTCTGGGCAATTTTATCAATCTCCGAAAAGCTTAGCTATTCAAAACTTGTCCCCATTCAACCCAATGGGGAGAGCATTGTAGTACAGGGATCTTTGGATCCCTCTCCACAGCCTTCTTGCTATTCCCTTGTGCTAATTTATGTAAATGACATATGCACATGTGCAACCCTAGGTCGTGCGCGCGAGCAGGACCTGGAGTTAAGGTTAGAAAGAAGTTATTGCGGGGACAGCCTCATATCGGACGCACTGTCCCTACAAGACTTCAGTAGTAAATTGCCCCGTTAATTAATCTGTGCGAATTAACCGGGTAAATGTCACAATGTAAATAAATAGGTCCCTAGGAGAAGAAAGCTGTACTTCAACTGTTATGAGATGAACAAATGAGTGTTTATGCGTTACAGGGCATTGTATTTCCAATATTATTTATTATGCAAATAATATAAAACTAGCAGCCAGTTTGTGTATGATTTTTTTATTCATATTTGGATGTGTTATACCATATGTATTGGTACAATGTATTTGGATGTGTTATACCATATATGTTCCACTAATGATAGTTGTTGAATTATTTGCTCTGCTTTGTTGCCCTTGTATTCCCTTTGAAACTTTAAAATGTAAGTTATAAAAAGAAACATGGCAGTGATAGTTTAGAAAACTTACACTATTATCATCATTTATTTGTAAAGCTCCACAAAGTCCACAGCCCTGTCAAGCCGGTATATCAAATCATACAAAAACAAATAATACATAAAAACAGAACAAGTACATATGTAAGTTGATGAAAATGGTTCAAATGTGAGACAGAGACTAGCGAGGGTTCTGATTGTGATAGTTTACAATCTAGAGAGAGAGGGCAAACCTGAGACAATAGAAGCTGTAGGATAGGCTATAATGAAGAGGTGGATTTTGAGAGATTGTTTGGATGAGAGTCTGGCTAGCAGGGCTGGACTGGGACTAAAATCAGCCCTGGCATTTGAAGCACACAGGCCCACCTGTTGTGAGCTCCATGCACTATATTGTTGCACACTGATGCTGGCGCAATGCGCGTTGCTGGTGCAGTACAACATGATGTAGTATGAGTGTGTGTGTGTGTGTGTGTAGGGGGTATTTATGTCTCCTAATGACCTCCAACATTACATTATTAGCACCCCAATTACACCAATAAATACCATGACAATACATTATTAGTACCCAAATTACAGCAATAATAACCCCCCACACACACTCATACTACATCAATACACACCCACATTACAGCAGCCAGCATCACCCCCCACATTACAGCAACCGGCATCAGCCCCACATTACAGCAACCAGCATCAACCCCCACATTACAGCATCCAGCATTACCCCCCACATTACAGCGTCCAGCATCACCCCCACATTACAGCAACCAGCATCACCCCCACATTACAGCAACTGGCATCACCCCCCACATTACAGCAACCAGCATCACCCCCCACATTACTGCAACCGGCATCACCCCCCACTTTACAGCAACCAGCATCACCCCCCACAGTACAGCAATACCCTCTCCTACTTATTAGCAATACTAAGCCCCAAACACACTACAACATTGCCACCACCACGCCACCCCATACTACAGCAATACCACCAATTATACAGGTGCCACTGTAGGAAACCAATGTTTTGTTTTTTTCAAATCTCCCACAAAATAGCAACAACAGAATACTTACACACATATAATTAACAGGTACCCTTTTCCCTCAATTAAATAGTAATGGCAGAATTTTCATGAATCATTCCACATGAAATAAAACTCTAACAAATATATCAGAAAATACATAACTATTGAATGATCAGTTGAACCCACACGACCGCATTAAAAGTATTTCCATCTACAGCAAAATGTCAAAGGAAAATATTTTTTTTACTACAGTAACTGGATATGCGTCTTTTCTATTCATTTTAAATAACACAGTATATACATTAAGGGGGATAGAGGAAGTGGGTGAGAGATAATTGGATGTGATCCATCAGTTTGATTAGATAGGAAACATTTAGATTATTTACCTGGAGACGTCTACCCCCTTGACTCACAGGTAGGGCCGACAAGAGGAATTTTGGGCCCTGGTACAGCAACTTCTTTGGGTCCCCGTTATATTCAACAATGAGAGACTTGCCTTTGGCAGAAGTTCATATTATGCCACACCGTAGTGCCCCCAGTTCATATTATGCCACATCGTAGTGCCCCCGGGTCATATTATGCCAGATAGTATCACCTTCAATTCATATTTGGCCATGCAGTATTGCCCACAAATCATATTATGGCATAGTAGTGTCCGCAAATCAAATACCATATAGTAGTGCCCCCAAATCCTATTATGCCACAATAGTGCCCCCAAATCATTAGTAGGACCCAGACAAAAACTCATTCACAAATAAAAATTGGTACGGCATATCAGATACTGAGAATGTGAGTCACAGGAGCAGCTTAATACACCATTTAAAATGCAAACGAAAATAGATATATTGACACAATCACAGATAAAATTTACGACAAGCAGTGTTTTTTCCTCTTAATTAAAAATCTCTGTTCAGTTAGATATGCAAGAAACATTACAGAGCAATAATAAGCAATACATAGTGTTGTAAACGTCATTGGATACACAGTAGTGCCCCTAGTTCAAGAAAGGATGGTTAAAAACACATTACACATGAGAAAATATATGAACTTACCTGATTATGGCACCCTGTGTTCTGTTCTCCTACTGGGCGCGCTGGCTAAGGAGGGATCCGCAGCTGTCAGCTCACACAGGCACTCGAGAGCAGGGACAGATGGCAGTGCTCGAAGTGGAAATGTAGAAGTGGGGGTATGGAAAATATAAGTGAATAGAGTATGAAGGCTTGGTTTTTTAATTTTTTTAACACTTGTCCCCTCTGTGCATTCCCATTCTTCATTACTATTTGTGTTTTATGATGGCTGAATCCCTGATGTTCCCATTCTTAAGATGTCTCTTCCTTTACACTTTCTTTTACCTATGCCTCTGCACCATCTTTTCATTTATCCCTCTCACTTAATCCCCTGCACCACCTTCTCCCCTGGCTCTCTCACATGTCTTCCTGCACCAACTTCTCCCCTGGCTCTCTCACACTTCTTCCTGCACCCCCAACCATTCTGGCACTCTCACACGTCTTCTGCAACCCCTTCCCCCTGGCTCTCTCACACCTCTTCCTGCTCCCCCTTCCCCTGGCTCTCTCACACCTCTTCCTGCTTCCCCTTTCCCCCCTGGCTCTCTCACACCTCTTCCTGCTCCCCCTTCCCCACTGGCTCTCTCACCCCTCTTCCTGCACCCACTTCCCCCCTGGCTATCTCACACTCGTGACAATCCACCCTGTGCAACTCGCGGCACTCCCCCCCCAGCAGCCCCTCCCCCCATGTGCGACAATCGTGGCAACCCCCCACGTTTCTTGCACGCGGGGGATTCCCTGGCACTTCTGGCATTTACCAGAAGTGCCAGATGGCCAGTCCGGCCCTGCTAGCCAGGATGGTAGAAAGTTACATTACCAGAAAGCAGCATGGGAAAAAGTGAAACAGGCGGTTGTAGACAAATCGCTTTTTAATTGCTAAATTATGCTAAAATCCCAACATTTTGCTCTTTATTTGTTCCTACATTATTATTAACCTCAATAACACTAATTTCAAGTCATTTGCAGTCAATTTTGACCACCTCACAGGTCACAATATTATTTTCATACACTTTCAAACAAATACTGCAGCGACCTGGCTTGATGCTAAGCGACAGAACAATGACTCAAACACACGGCAGTTCCTAGCACATCTAGGACACATTGGCACACAGCAGTGGCAGAAAAGAAAAGTGGTGCAAGTGGTCCTTGGGCTCTCCCACCCACTCTTATGTTGGATCTTAAAAAGACATGCACACTTTAACAAACCAAGCACTTCAGCCACAAAAGTGCCACTCCTTGTGGCTGAAGTGCATGGTTTGTTTGGGCCCCACAAAATAAGCTAACAATGGGCCTAAGGAACCTAAAGTAACAGTGCTGTTAATGAACTCTACTGTGGCAAGATGTGGTTGTCATCATCCTCAGACTCATCCTCACCCTCATCAGTGTGTACATTATCCTCACACATTATTAATTAATCACCGCTGGAATCCACCATTACAGAAATCCAATTCCAAAGTGACATCCTCAACTGGTGTATCACCGGCTACACTTGGGCTGTTCAGGCACACATCTACAGAAATGCTGAAAGGGGCCTTCTTTATAGTTACACTATCAGAATGGTCACGATTACACATAGCACTCGTGGATAGACTCTCCTCATGGATTTGTGTCATTTCTGAATCTGAACATACATTTTCCTCTAATGCCTTACTGTTTTCTTCCAGCTCGGCTTTTACACGTAAAAGTATTTGGACACCACTTTTGGAGTTCAAATGACAAGGTCTTGCTTGGTCACGACTGACCTTACAAGAGGATGCCTCCAGTGTCGGACTGGGGCATGAAGGGCCCACCGGGGAATGCAACACTAGGGGCCCACCAAAGGGGGTGTGGTCAGCGATCATAGAGGCGGGGCCAGACACTAGAGGGGGAGTGGTCAGTCCACGAAGGACAGCTAGCACCTTAGTGCAGTATATAAAGAATGCAGTGTGTGTATAAAGAATACACAGTCTTGACCTGCCCCTTAGATTGGGCAGAACAGTCACCAAAAATCAGGATTGTCCCACTAGACCAGGATTGGCTAACCTGTGGCACTCCAGGTGTTGTGAAACTACAAGCTTTGCCAATATATAGCAGCTTATTGCTGGAAGGGTATGCTGGGTTTCACAACACCTGGAGTACCACAGGTTAGCCAAGCCTGCACCAGACTCAGATCATTTGACAGACTGTCCTACCTGTTCTTGTGACTTTTACCACCTGTGGCTGCTGGTTTCTTTAGTTGCGGCTTGTCTGGATCCTGGAATGTTGAGGGCCCTATTTGGAAAAAATAATGGGTACATTTAGAAAATTCCAACCAGCCCTGGCATTAAATAAATAGGACCCACAATTAATACATAGGCCTTCCTCCATCCCCAACATATAATAGTATTCCCATTTAATAAATAACCCTGATACCCTCCCTCCAAACAGCGCCTGCAATAAATTAATAGCATTTACATTTATTACATCCATTTCCCACAACCATTCCCAGCATTAAATAATATTCACATTTAATAGATAGCACTCCTCCATACACTCAGCCCCACATTTAATTATAGACCCAAAACACCTTAGCATTAAATTAAAGGTCCACTCACCCCCTCCCTATAGTGTTTTCTGTGCAGCCATCCTCCCTATAGTTTAGTATAGTCAGCCCCCCTATGCCACACAGGAGTGCCCCCAAACAATATTATGCCACACAGGAGTGCCATGTTATGCCACACAGTAGTACCAAAAATTCATAAATGCCACGCTATAGTGTCCCCAATTCAAATTATGCCTGCAATAGTGCCGCCCAATTCATATATATATATTATTTACTAAAAAAATCTCAATGTGCAGATTCGTGTAAGGTACTTGTAAATTTTCAAGTGAAACATGTTGCATATTCTCTATTTGCATTTCTAGATGTTTATTTCAAAGCTGAACCTTCAAGTACAGCAGATTTGTTAGCCCAAGGCACAGGTTTATTATATGACAGTTTCTGAGTGTGTTTAATTCTCAATCTTTACATTTACATTTAAAAGTGCTGGTTACCTACGATAGGGGGTGCTTAATCGGTTTTTTTTTTGCCAGGGTTGCAACAAATAATGCCTGTGAATCACCAGTTCAACTTTAATTAACAATGTATTTCCTTTTAATCACTATCATTTATTGTTATTATAAACAAATAGCAATACAAAATTATTGTGTAAAAACATTAATAATGTGTGTGTGTGTATATATATATATATACATACATACATACATACATACAGACATACAAGTGGCTGAAAGCTACTTACCATAAGTTGATTTTAGCAGCCTCTCTGCTCCTCGATGCTCCCGGCAGCCTCTCTCCTTCTGATGCTCCAGGCAATCAGCTGACAGGGTGAGGGGGCGGGTCACATGATCGCAGCTGGGATCGCATTTGAACTAGCGGTGACGCCGGGGAGGACAGCGGGCTGCCTAGTGCGGACAGCGGGTCCCCAGGGGCAGCTCTGCCCACTTTGAAAAGGGGGTGTGGTCATAAGGTAGCCGGGCCTACCGGTGATTTTACCGGCAGCCCGCTGGGCCAGTCCGACCCTGGATGCCTCAGTGACAGTTGCAGAACTCACACTCATAGAGAAAGGCGAAGGCCTCATTCTTTCTTTGCCACTCTGTGTGTAGAATGGCATGTTGGCAATTCTATTTTTTCTGCAGATAATTTTTCCTGGATTCAGGGCCGGATTAAGGGAATGGAGGCCCCTGGGCTAAGGGGGCCCCCATTCCCCAGTGAGGCCCTCCCCCCCAGCACCTACCTTCTCCTGTCACTCTTGTCCTTCCGCAGCGCGCTGTATGCTCCTTACTGAGGAGATCTCGCGACACTCTCACGAGATCTCCTCAGTATGGAGTTTACTGAGCGCCGCAGAAGGACAACAGTGACAGACTCAGCAGCATTGATCCCCGGCCCAATCGATAATGCTGCTGAGCTCTGTCAAGGGCCCCCTGGATGCCCGAGGCCCCTGGGCTTTAGCCCAGTTAGACCTTGGGTTAATCCGGCGCTGCCTGGATTACAGCTATTTTCTCTTGACCAAGGTAAAAGGTGTTTTTTATTTTTTTGTTTCCCTGACTTAAAAACACTATGTACTTTTACATAGGCTTTACCAGATGACGTACAGGGATTACTATCATCATGACTGGTGGCAGCAGCTGCTTGGTGCTCCTGCTCTTCTGTGTACTGCTGTGAATCCATTTTGATAACACCATGCACGTTTTTGTGCAAATTCAGAAGAAAAGCCTGCAAGGACTAGTATTTGTATTTCAGCAATGACAATTAGCAATGGAGCAATGGAGCTCTTGTCTTTGGGTGTATATAACACCGTTCACTTTTTGGTGTAAATTCAGAAGAAAAACAAGCAAGGACTAGTATTTGTATTTCAGCAATGACAATTAGCATCGGAGCTCTTGTCTTCTGTGTACTGCTGTGAATCCATTGTGTTAACACCGTACACTTTGACTGCAAATTCAGAAGAAAAGCCTGCAAGTCCTAGTATTTGTAATGACAATTAGCAATGGAGCAGTGAACCTCTTATCTTTGGATGTAACCTATATAACACCGTACAATTTGACAAAAAGTCAGAAGGAAAGCCTGCAAGGCCTAGTATTTGTATTTCAGCAATGACAATTAGCAATGGAGCAATGAGGCTCTTCTCTGTTCCTGTTACCTATATAACACAGTAGAATGTGACTGCAGAATTACACCAACCCTGCCAGTCCTAGTATTTGTATTCTTCTGTAATAAGAATTACCAATGGAGCTCTCCTCTTTGTGTGTAATCTATATAACACAGTAGTATTTGACTGCAGAATTACACCAACCCTGAACACTCGTATTTGTATTTTTCAGTAATGAGAATTAGCAATGGAGCTCTCCTCTATGTGTGTTACTTATATAAAACAGTGGAAATTGACTGCAGAATTACATTAACCCTGACAGCACTAGTATTTGTATTTTTCTGCAATGAGAATTACCAATGGAGCTCTCCCCTTTGTGTGTTACCTATATAACACAGTAGAATTTGACTGCAGAATTACACCAACCCTGATAGCACTAGTATTTGTATTTTTCTGCAAAGAGAATTAGCAATGGAGCTCTCCTGAATGTCACTGTAGACTTTGTTCAACACTGCTACCCCCTACTCTTTCAATTCTATCTATTTGGCTGACCAACTGCTCTACACAATGTGCTACCCCTTTTGTGTCTCTCTTTCAAATGGCGCTAGATCACTGTGGAGGGCGGAATTTATAGATTTCAAAACCCGCGAGATCCGAGATCCAACGACGCAACAATGACGTTTTGCCTCGTTTTCGATTCCGATAAAGCGCGAAAGTACCGACTCGGATCCCGTAAGTTCGGGTGTGTTCGGTTCTCGAAGAACCGAGCCTGAGCATCTCTAGTTTAAAGGAGGATGGGAATGTGTCAGTGCAGAGATTATTATTAGAGAAAGTAAGCTCTCAAACACCTTTAAGGTATTATTTTATCTGTCACACGCTACACCTGAAGAGTAACTAGATTTCAGGGACGTTGGTGTAGAAAGAAGCGTTTGGGGTTTTTGGAGAACTAGGTCAATTTCTCTATACTATATGGATAGACCCCACAACAATAGGAAGGGTGTAAATGTGCTGGGGGAAAAGATGGTCAAAAGGAAATTTTTATCTAACAACAGGGGGGAGCAGTTGTAAAGAAGAATAAAAGCAGTGTGAAATATAATGTAGAGAGGCAAAAAGGCTTAGTAAATTAAATAGTGGAGTTGTGCGGAAGGGTTTGGAGGGGAATGGTGATAAGGAGGTGCGCAAAATTAAAAGTTGCAGCAAAAACATCAGATGTATGGTAACAAATGCTGAGAGTCTGCAAATCAGAATAGATGAACTGGAACTAATTGTTGGTAGACAATAATAATGGGTATAGGAATCTTGGCAGCTTAAAAGTCATTACTGGGAAGTAAATTTGGAAGTGCAGCATGTTTAGGAAGACGAAGAAAGAAGGAAAACGGGGAGGAGGTAGTGTATATGTAAAAAATATATATATATATTTAAGACTAGCCTATTGGGAGGATATCTTTGAAGATTATGACAATGTATACCCCTTATGGGTAGTTATAAATGGAGCAAAAGATACCAATAAAGTACTGATTAAGGTTTGTTGTCAGCCACTTAGCAGAAATGACTGTAGTGAAATGCAGTTATTATTACAAGGGGCAGCAAAGAGACATATTGGCGTTCTCATAGGTGATGTTAAATATCCGGAGATAAATTGGAGCAATGAGACTAGTGGTTCTGGCAAAGAAACACAATTTGTGTTTTTTTATTACAACCCTAATAATGAGTGTGTATTAAGCTATCAAAACAACAGTTTAAAAAATTGAGTATAAGTGTATCTCATGTATGCCAGACATAAACCTGGTGCCCAACTTGGCACATTTCAGGAATATTTTTTGTAAACACATTTTACGTCTGAGATCAGGTTTACTAAATGAGTACTATTAAAAATTAAATACACACTGTTTTAAAATAGGATTCATTTCCATTGTATGTATATTCAGAAAAATACATGGGAATACAATAGCCTGTTCAGAGAATTACACCGCCCCCTGGTGGTAAAGATAAAATGAAAAACAAAAGAAATTCACAATATTTTAAATATCAGGACTTTTGACCTATTGAGACTTTTACTAGCCTTTGAAAGAAAAACAGTATACTACCGTTTCTCTGTAACTATAAATGTTACCTGCTGTATTACCTGTTATTGCCACAAACAAAGACTCCTCCGGCATTGTTGTCAGTCTTGGAAATGCCCCTATTGAAATAAAATGGAACTTGGTTTATTACTGATTATTAATTAATAAAATGGCTAGAGGTAAGGTACTAGGTGTCCAAAACCGCAGACACTCCCTTCTTACTGTGTGTGTAGCAAGTGAGGGCTGGGGTGGCAGCTGGCATAGATGAGAGATGTCTGTGCTGCTGCTGCTACTCCATATCGAAAATAAGATGGGAGTACGGGGCTGGGCTGTTATGTCACCTCCCTGCACTGTTCTTATCAGAGGAGAAGGGCGTCTACTGTGTGGCTCCTTTAAAGGCTGAAGGGCTGCTCCTGTGGCCCTCCAGATACTTCATGTTGCCCAACAATGATATAGAGGGATTACTTACTCACCAACACTAAAATAAAATCAGGCAGATAATGTCTAAAGTTCTGGCAGAGATATAGGTAGCATTGCGGTAGGATTAAAAAGAGTAAAAGGCACGGGTAGGTCTTACCCTACAAACTCTCCCTATCACATCCTCTCTGCCTTCTGCCCAGTGCTCACTCTTCTTTGTCTCTCCTGGTGCCATTGAATCACATGTGGAATACGGAAGTCAAGAATAGTATGCAGAACAAAACTGAAATGTCCAGCAATCTCACTTCACAATAGTGCTGAATCTGCAGCTAACCAACGGATGTGGTGGCATACCATGTCCGTATTGCGCAAAGATCATGTCCATTACAGCTTCTGCCGTAATTTCATTGCTTTTTGGAGTTTGAGTGGAAGAGTTTCAATAGTTTTCTCACATTATAGATGGTGTGTAAGTGTAACAAGCCTTAATTGGACTTGTTAAACCATAAGGTTTTTTGTCTATGGAATTTCATAGCAATTTGTAAACTTAAAATGTTTAAGTTATCAATTTCAGAAGCCTAGAATCTGATGGCAGATAGCAACCACTTGGTAAATCTAGTCACTATTTTTCTTAATCCTTAATAACCAAGCATGTTTAAATTCTTCCATTATATTAGGCTATACTGCTTCTGTTGGATACCAATCCGCTACCTATTCCTCAGATTTCCTGTAAAACTAATACCGTCAATTTCAGGTTAATGCTTTTTTCACACATACCCCCTTGCCCACCAGCTTTTCAATGCCATGCAACCCCCCCACCGTCTTTTATCTCACATTCCTCCACTGCCACCAGCCTTCAAAAACATGTGATGCCATGCCTACCAGCTGTTCTCAAATATACCCCTCTGCCCACCAGCATTTCTCGCACATGTCACCATTGCACACCAACTTTTCTTTCACATGCGACCCTCTGCACACCAGCACTTCTCTCACATGTTGCCCCAGCACACATCTTTTCTAACGCATGTAATGCTTTACGTACACACTTTACTCTCGTAGGACACTCCTTTACACAAGATTCTCTCACATATATTAATCTGCACACCAGCTTTTCTTACATGTCACCCCCTATTTTCTCATGTCTCTACACCAGTTTTCACCACATGTCATTCCCTGCACACCAGATTTTATCTCATATTACACCCATACACACCAGCTTTTCTTACACATCATACCTTGTACCGAACATTTTCTCACACATGTCAGACACTGTGCACTAACTCTTCTCATGTCGACCCTTGTGCGCCAACTTTTCTACTCCAATGTCAGCAGCGTGAACCACAACGAGAAATGAGTGGAACACATCAAATTTTACCTTATACAGAAACGCTGAACCCCCAATATCACCAACATGAACCACAATGAGAATCCTGGGAAAACATGTCATATATTACCTCACACAGAAACACTGACCCCCCAATATCAGTAGCATGAACCACAATAAGAAAAGTGGGGAAACACATCAAATATTACCTCATGCAGTAACACTGACCACCCAAAACCAGCAGCAAGAACCACTATGAGAAAACTGGAAAAACACATCTTATATTAACTCACACAGTAACACTGACCCCTCAAAATCAGCAACATAAATCACTATGAGAAAAGTGAAAAACACATCATATATTGCCTCATGCAGTCACACTGAAACTTCCATATCAATAGGGGTGTGCACCGGCCACTTTTGGTGTTTTGGGTTTTGGGTTCTGATTAGCTTGAGGTTTTGGGTTCTGATTTGTTTTGCCAAAATACCCCACGAAAGGTTTTGGTTCTGATTTTGGGTTTTGGGTTCTGATTTTTTTTTAAAAAAGCATAAAAAGTGCTAAAATCCATATTTTGTTTTTTTTTTCACTCCTACACTGTTATTAACCTCAATAACATTCATTTCCACTCATTTCTAGTCTATTCTGAACACCACACACCTCACAATATTGTTTTTAGTCCAAAAGGTTGCACTGAGGTAGCTGGATGTCTAAGCTAAGCGACACAAGTGGGCGGCACAAACACGTGGCCCATCTAGGAGTGGCACTGCAGTGGCAGACAGGATGGCAGTTTGCAAGAGTTTGCTAGAGGTGCAAGATGGAATTGTCCTTGGGCCCTCCCACCCACCCTGATGTTGTTGAAATAGGACATTCGCACTTTAACAAACCAATCAGGAACAGTGAACGTAGTTTAATCTCTGGTACTAATATTTCTGGACTGCAGGAACAGTGAACGTAGTTTAATCTCTGATACTAATATTTCTGGACTGCAGGAACAGTGAACGTAGTTTAATCTCTGGTACTAATATTTCTGGACTGCAGGAACAGTGTACGTAGTTTAATCTCTGGTACTTATATTTCTGGACTGCAGGAACAGTGAACGTAGTTTAATATCTGGTACTAATATTTCTGGACTGCAGGACTATCTCTGATCGAGATCGTGGAGGAAATTGACGAGGAGGGTGTTGCTGGTGTGGATACAACAGGACCAAGGGATTTAGGTGTACCTGGACTGCTGACGGTCCTAGCCACAGGTCCTGAACTAAACACTGAATTATGAAGGTTCTTCAGGTGACGTATAAGGGAGGTTGTCCCTAGGTGGCCAAGATCCTTACCCCTGCTTATTTGAGCTTTACATAAGGTACATATGGCCATACATTTGTTGTCCGGATTGGGATAGAAATAACTCCAGACCGAAGAGGTGCATTTTTTGGTCTTCTGCCCAGGCATGACGATGGGCTTTTTCATCCCATGGACAACAACTGTTTCCCCCCCCTGGTGCCTCATTTAAGATAACCACATCAGCATCCTCCTCGTCAAGTTCCTCCTCAGCGCCAGCTACATCAATATCCTCCTCCCGGTGTACAACATTGACACCTTCATTAGCCAAATCTGTAACTGGACTGTGGGTGATCCTTCCAGCATATGCAGAGGGCGTGCTGCAAATGGTGGAAGGAGCCACCTCTTCCCGTACAGTGATGGGAAGGTCAGGTTTCGCAACCACCAACACCCTTGGACTCGCCTTGGGGATTTGTGATGACATCTCTTTAGAAGGCAGAGTTGTTTGCTGTGTTGTTGATGACAGCTTAAGTCTCTTAAATTTTTTAGAGGGGGGGAGGAGGGCTTAGATCCTTGGGTGAAGCTGAACCACTAGTCATGAACACGGGCCAGGGCCTAAGCCGTTCCTTGCCATTCCATGTCGTAAATGGCATATTGACAGTGTCGGACTGGGGCATGAAGGGCCCACCGGGGGACTGCAACGCTAGGGGCCCACCAAAGGGGTGTTGCCAGCCATCATAGAGGCAAGATCAGACACTAGAGGGGGAGTGGTCAGCCCACGAAGGACAGCTAGCACCATAGTATACTACGTATATAAAAAAATGTAGTGTGTATATAAAGAGTACACAGTCTTGACCTGACCCTTAGATTGGGCGGAACAGTCACAAAAATTCAGAAAGGTATCGTTTCAAATCCTTACAGCGCTGGAAGTCGGTATACCAAATAAAACATAAAACCAGTCATATATAGAAACACAACAAGGTCATATGAGGATGATGGAGAACGTGCAGTAATTCCACTGAGGATAGAGGGCATGGGGCCAGTTATTCTCCGCCAAACATGATTTGCAGCATATTCCTTAATTTAGTGTATTTACTTGCTCTATGAGGACTGTCCAGCTTTAAGATAAAAACAGAGTTTAAATGGAAAATAGATTCAATACAGTTTGTTCCAGCATGGGCTAAAAACCACTTTGCAGTATTCCCACTGGTAAATAATTTATGCTGGCAGAGGTGACCTGGGAATACAGTCCATGACTGTAGATGGGGGAATAATTTCTCCCTTGCACTCCCAACTTCCTATGGGGGGAAAGTACTCCCAGGCACGTATGCCTTCCCCATGTGGCTACAGCTTAGAGTCTATCAATGCTAGGGGACTCAGACCCACCTTCCCCTTTGCTGCTGCTGTGGAACTACAAGTCTCAGCATGACCAGGTGACACACAGCCCCTCTCCTCACCGTGAAAGGCGGTGACCGGCCTGTCTACCGCATAGTGGAAGACGCTGAGCACTAACTGGAGCGGGTTTGGGAGGCCGCTTTGGTTGTTGGGAGCTGGGGGTACGGTTCGGAGGCTCCGGGTAGACATCCTTGTCCAGCATCTCTCAGGTCACCCCGACCCCTGTCACACAGAAGATGGCGACACAGGACCCTGCGGCTGCCGCCTATTGAGAGTTTATACACACAGCAGCCTGGGGGTGACAGAATCGTTTCCGATTTCACTTCACCGGGTCATTATTTTAGGGATCACCCCCCTTGAACCCCCGCATACACAAATAAAGGACGTGATAAAGACCAGACAGGCGCCGAGGACAGCTATGTTAATCACGGGGGGGCCTTCGTAGACGTTTGGATTGCGTTTTTAGCAGATGACAGCCAGTCATCTGCAGCAGCGGGGACGGCGGAGAGGACTGCGGGCACCCTGGATGACTACAACGGGCCTCCAGGTAAGCTCCGCCCACTACTAAAAGGGGGTGTGGCCGTAAGGTAGCCGGGCCTACCAGTGGTTTTACCGGTAGCCCGCTGGGCTAGTCCGACACTGCATATTGGCAAGTTTACGTTTCTCCTCAGATGATTTAAATTTTCTTTTTTTGCTAATTTTAGTGCATTTTGGCTTTTTGGATTTTACATGCCCTCTACTAGGAGATTGGGCATCGCCCTTGGCAGACGACGTTGATGGCATTTCATCGTCTATGTCATGACTAGTGGCAGCAGCTTCAGCATTAGGAGGAAGTGGTTCTTGATCTTTGCCTACTTTATCCTCCAAATGTTTGTACTCCATTATAGTTTAATCTCTGGTACTATTATTTCTGGACTGCAGGAACAGTGAACGTAGTAAAATATTGCAGTACTAATATTTCTTGACTGCAGGAACAGTGAACGTATTTATATATTGCAGTACTAATATTTCTTGACTGCAGGAACAGTGAACGCTGTAAAATATTGCAGTACTAATATTTCTGGACTGCAGGAACAGTGAATGTATTTACATATTGCAGTAGAAATTTTTATAGACTTTTTTTATAATTTTTTTATAATTTTTTTTATTATTTTTGTATACTTTTTTTTATAATTTTTTAAAATTATTTTTGTATAATTTTTTTATAATTTTTTTTTTTTTTTTTTATAACTTTTTAATAATTTGAAAATAACAATGGCCGTAGCAGAACAGAGCACAGGACACAGCACCACTGGACTCAGCAGGACAGAGCACTGGACAAAGCACCACTGGACTCAGCAGGACAGAGCACTGGACAAAGCACCACTGGACTGATCAGCAGGACAGAGCACACCACAAAGTTACCACTGGATTAGCAGGACAGAGTGACAGGACACAGGAGCAGGAGCACTAGTACAAGCACCACTACAAAGCACCACTGGACTGATCAGCAGGACAGAGCACACCACAAAGTAACCACTAGATTAGCAGGACAGAGTGACAGGACACAGGAGCAGGAGCACCACTACTACAACCTTCCCTGATCTGACCCCTAATAAAAAAATGGCGGCCGCAAGCGGGGAATTTATGACATCCGAGTCTCGCGAGATCCGACGCGAGACTTGGACGTCATAGCCTCGCTTTAGTTTTTTATTTCCCCCGGAAATACCCGCACTGTTCGGGTGGGCTCGGATTAGCGCAATACGAGCCCACTCATCTCTACATATCAACAACATGAACCACAATGAGAAAAGTGGGGAAACACATCATATATTACCTCATGCAGTAACACTGACCCAACAAAATCAGCAGAATGAACCACAATGAGAAAAGTGGGGAAACACATCATATATTACCTTATGCAGTAACACTGACCCAACAAAATCAGCAGAATGAACCACAATGAGAAAAGTGGGAAAACACATCATATATTACTTCACACAGTAACACTGATCTCCCAATATCAGCAACATGAACCACTATGAGAAAGGTGAGAAAACACATAATATATTGCCTCACACAAGAACACTGAAACCCAAAAATCAGCAGCCTGAACCAATATGAGAAAAGTGGGGAAACATATCATATATTACCATATACACTAACACTGAACCCCAATATCAGCAACATAAACTACTATGAGACAAGAGGGGAAACACATCAAATATTACCTCATGCAGTAACACTGACCCCCCAAAATCAGCAGCATGAACCACTATGAAAAAACTGGGAAAACACATCAATATTACCTCACACAGTAACACTGACTCAACAAAATCAGCAGCATGCACCACTAGGAGAAACGTGGGGAAACACATCGAATATTACCTCACACAGTAACACTGACCCCCCCAACATTAGCAGCATGAACCACAATGAGAAAAGTGGGAAAACACATCATATATTACTGTATACAGTAACAATGAGCCGCCAATATCAGCTCCATAAGCCACAGTTAGATACCTGGGAAAACACATCATATATTACTTCACAGAGTAACGCTGACCACCTACTATCAACATAAAACACTATGAGAAAAGTGAAAAACACATGGGTTTTTTTGCTGCCTCTGACGGGCCCCTTTGGGCTGCAGGGCCCCCGGGCACCTGCCCATTGTGCCCAGTGGGAAAGACGGCCCTGTATTAACTCACACAGTAACACTGACCCGTCAAAATCAGCAACATGAACCACTATGAGAAAAGTGGAAAACACATCTTATATTAACTCACACAGTAACACTGACCCCTCAAAATCAGCAACATGAACCACTATGAGAAAAGTGGAAAACACATCATATTTTACCTCATGTAGTAACACTGACCCAACAAAATCAGCAGCATGAACCACAATGAGAAAAGTGGGAAAACACATCATATAATACCTCACATAATAACACTGACCCCCAAAAATCAGCAACATGAACCACTATTAGAAAAGTGGGGAAACACATCATATATTACTTCACACAGTAACACTGAGCCCCCAATATCAGCAACATGAACCACTATGATAAAGGTGAGAAAACACTGAGGAGTGAAGTAATAGGCTGATCGAGCCTAAACTGATTGTATATGGTCTGGCAGGTACTGAACATTGGTAAGGGGTTAATTATGACAGAGCAGGATCCGGCCAATAGGGGCACAGGGAGGGTCAGAGTGCCCAGTATAAATCCTCTCACTGTGGGTGTGGCCGGTCTCTTGATTCCTGCATCGTTTGGAGAACACACAGGACTAGCAGGCGCAGTATCACTCTATTTTAGCCTTTATTGTGCATTTTTTCCGGCCCATATTGAACTGTTCTGTCCCCGGTGCCCCTGCCGGCCAGTGCCCTGTCCCATCCGTCATATCATGCAACTCCCCGCTATCGGCCCGCCATACCCCCCTCCCCCCTCCGCCTCTTCGTCCATCTCCCTCACCCAGCCTAGTTGCCACAGTATGCCCAGACCCAGGAGAGCAGTGATTCCCCCCACACGATTCCGTACTGAGTCCCGTTCACCTGCGACAAGGCCGGAGAGTTCAGATGACGCTTCCGCCCAGGCCCCGCCCTCAACTCAAGCTATGGCGGTGGGTGGGCACCTTACTAGCCAGGTCCCCGCCAGGAGAACCAGGGGTAACGGACGGACTGGGGCCGCCACAACCTCCCCGATAGCCAGGAGGACACACAGGGGCAGGACTCGGGCCCCGGCGCGGGTGACGCGCACAAGGGTCCCTGGAGGTGCAGCAGGGGCAAGTGGCCACGTGTGCGGGGGCGAGGAGGGATCCCCCCTGGTCCCAGTATCCCGACAATCCCGTGCTGGCGGTTCCAGGGGTAGGGAGGAAATGAGCCGCAGCAAGCATGATAGGCCAGGGGCTACCAGGGGCAGAACCACTCCCCACCTCCATCACAATACCCATATCCCCCTTACAGAGGGCAGACGCAGTTTGTGCCCTCCACCCCTCCCAGGGCACAGGGAGCATCGAGATGGGAATTCTAATGTCCCTCACTTTTGACCCCCCTCCTTCACCCTGGGCATCAAGACAAGATTTTCCTCACCAAAGAGTACAACGGTTCGCCCCCAGGGACTCCTCGCTTTTATTTTCATTGGAAGCTCAGGTTCCTGGGCCAACGTTGCAACAGGGGCGAGTCGCCCATGTAGCCAGTCACAGTCCCATAGGACCCAGTCCCTCCAGGTTTACCCAGATTGCCCCAGCACCGGCAACGGGGCAGAACTCGCAGTCAGCACACATGCCTGCAGACCCCTCCCTATCCTGGCCTTTTCCTCCACCAGTTTTCTTAAATCAAGTTGGTATCCAGCATACAGCCCCTGGTCCCCTCTCTTCCTCCCCGGACCCCAGATTGTACCCGGCCACCTCATCGACGAGTTGGGTCGCCCCTTACCCACCTCCAAGTGCTATCACAGGGTACGCCCGATCGGCGGGACAGTACACAGTAAGTAGTGTGCAGCCTTATCCTGACCAACTGGTATGCCCACCCCCTCAGTTAGCCGTTTCTTCAAGTGCGGTTACAACCCAGGGTTCCATTTCCACTACGCTGCAGTCACAACCACATTCTCAAATTTTGCAGGCTAATCCAGGTCAGGATAGGGGAGTAGGGTCATCATCTGTGGGGCATGATATGCTAAATATTTCTTCTTTACCAGTGTCACAGGGTGGCGGCAATGCTGAATCGGTGTCTGGGCCCGGCCGGGAGCAGTTGGAGGGAAACGTGCAGCCCCCAGCAACGCTAGCAGCAGCAAATCAAGAAGAGAACGTAGAGGGACGGCCGTTCAAGGGGTGAGCATGAAAGTAGCACTGCACAATTGTTAAACACATTTAGTCCACCTAGATCTTCTACCAGTGAAGGCTCATCAGGTTCAGAACACAGGTTGTGCAAGCTAATAAGAATATTTAACAAGCACTTTAAGGGGGCCAAGAGTTCTAGCAGACAACCAGATCCAGGATCGGTTAGTCCAGTAAAGCTGGGGGGACCCTAATGAAATGCGAAAACACACGGTTTTACTCACATCAATCCGCCCAAGTGTAAAGGATAAAATACGGAAAGGTTATTATGTGGATATGTTCTCCATCACAGAGAAAGCCAGGAAGGAATCCGTTGCAGCATGCTCCAGAGGAGGCATAGGCTCCGAGGCTTTCCGTTGTTTCCCTAACTAGTTAATAGGTTTCTGCATGTTTGCGGGTTGTTATCTGGAGACTAGACCTTAGGCCAACATTGATGTCTGGCGATACCTACATCTTATTACTGAGATGTCCATCTGTGACGGACCAGTAATATGGCGGCGCTATGAAGAGAGTTTTAGGGGAAAAGTCTTGGGACAAAGGATCATTCCCTTTGCATTTAAAGATGTAGAAACATGGATGGCGCTTATGAGACCTAGCGTTACTGATAACCAGGCAGCATCGGACACCAGATTTCCCTCAGCGGGGAGGCGTGGTCCTCCCCGAATTTCCAGGAACCGTTGTTTTGCCTTCAACTCCTCAGCATGCTCACGAGGAGAGTCATGCAAGTATCAACATGCATGCTCAAACTGCCAAGGCCCACATTCAGCAAAAGATTGCCCCAGAGGAGCCGGAAATTTGGGCAGGGGTCAAGGTAATCTCGGATCCGCTGGGCAAGGCCCCGTTACCCATTAATATTGCAGTTTTGAACAGATGGCTGAGGCTTTTCCCCGATGCCTCCCAGGCTCACTTCCTAAAGCAGGGCTTTCAAGATGGTTTTCGAATCCCAATTTGTAGAGAAGTGAGAACAGTTGCAACTAGGAACCTTAAGTCAGTTTACGAGCTGCCGGATATACTCTTGGAAAAAGTCCATAAGTGAGGCTGGGACGCATGGTTGGTCCTTTTCTATCACACCCTTTAGAAAACTTAGTAATTTCCCCAATTGGCATTGTCCCTAAAAAGACCGCAGGTAAATTTCGGTTAATACAGCACCTTTCCCACCCACAGGGGCACTCTGTTAATGATGCCATCAAGGTCTCCAATAGCTTGGTGGTGTACCAGTCTTTCGATGAGGCCCTGTCTTTAGTTAAGCAGTTCGGTGAAGGTTCACAGTTAGCAAAATTGGATATTGAATCTGCGTTTTGTCTTCTGCCGCTGCATCCCGAGTCATTTTATTTGGTGGGGTTAGGTTGCCCAATGGTTTCTTCATCGATAGGTGCCTTCCCATGGGGTGTGCCATCTCATGCGCGTTTTACGAGACGTTTAGCTCTTTCCTGCACTGGTGTATCCAGGCCGGGACAGGTCACCAGGGTATCGCACACGATCAAGATGACTTCCTGTTCATAGGCCCCGCCCGTTCCCCCATTTGTAGTGACACTTTAACATCAGTGCAAGCGCTGTTCAAGATGATGGGCGTACCAACTGCTCATGATAAGACAGAGGATCCTACGACCTGCCTGTCTTATTTGGGCATTGAGATAGACACAGTGTCCGGGTGCTGTAGGTTACCGATAGACAAAGTTAAAAAACTTTCAGATGCAATAGTAGAAACAATAGCAGCCCCCACGAGGATGCTTCACGGCATCCAATCCCTGTTAGGCTCTTTTAAGTTTGCCTGTCGCATAATACCGTTAGGTAGAATTTTCTGCAGGAAGCTCCAGTTAGCCAAAGCCAGTTTCACGAGACCTCATGCTAGAGTTCGCCTCGCAGATGAGTTAAAACATGATTTGCGTATTTGGTTAGTGTTCCTACAGAGTTTTAATGGGATGCGCATATGGCCTGCCCCTGCTAAGTCCAGCCCATCAATCGAGTTGCACACTGACGCGTCTTGTGCGATAGGTTTTGGGGCCTTTTTTCAGCAACATGAACCACTATGAGAAAGGTGGAAAACACATCATATATTGCCTCATGCAGTCACAATGAAACCCCCAATATCAACAACATGAACCACAATGAGAAATGTGGGAAACACATAATATATTGCCTTCTACAGTAACACTGACCCCCAATATCAGCAACATGAACCACAATGAGAAAAGTGGGAAAACACATAAAACATCACCTCACACAGTATCAATGACACCCCAATATCAGCAACATGAACCACAATGAGAAAAGTGGGGAAACACATATTTTATTACCGTATACAGTAACACAGACCCGCCAATATCAGCACCATGAACCACAATAAGACAACTGGGAAAACACATCATATATTACCTCACACAGTAACACTGACCCCCCAATATCAGCAATACAAACCACTATGAGAAAAGTGGGGAAACACACCATATAGTAGAGATGCTCAGCCTCGGTTCTTTGGAAACCAAACACACCCGAACTTAGGGGATCCGAGTACAGAGCCGAGTCGGCTCGGTACTTTCGCACTTTTTTGGATTCCAAAACGAGGCAAAAATCCATGGTGACGTCGTCGGATCTCAGATCTCGTGAGTTTTGGAATCCATAAATACCGCCCTCCACTGCGATCTAGCGCCATTTGAGAGAGTGATACAGAAGGGGTAGCATAGAGTGTAGTGCAGTTGGGCAGGCAAAGTTAGAGAATTGAAAGAGGAGGGTGGTAGCAGTGTTAAAGAAAGTAATCAGTGACATTAAGGAGATCTCCATAGCTCCAGTTGTTAAATCTCATTGCAGAAAAATACAAATACTATTGCTGCCGTCAGGGTTGGTGTAAACCTGCAGTCCAATTCTACTGTGTTATATAGGTAACACACTAATAGGAGAGCTCCTGTGTTAAAAATCTCATTGCAGAAAAATTCAAATAATAGTGCTTACAGGGTTGATGTAATTCTGCAGTCCAATTCTACTGTGTTATATAGGTAACACAAAAAGGAGAGCTGTGTTGGTAATTCTCATTGCATAAAAATAAAAAAACTAGTGCAGTCAGGGTTAGTGTAATTCTGCTGTAAAATTCTACAGTGTTATATAGGTGACACAAAAAGGAGAGCTGCGTTGCTAGTTCTCATTTCTGTAATACAAAATACTAGTCCTTGCAGGCTTTTCTCCTGAATTTGCACCAAAAAGTGTAGGGTGTTATATACATCCAATGAGAAGAGTTCCATTGCTAATTGCCATTGCTGAAATACAAATATACTAGTCCTTGCAGGCTTTTCTTCTGAATTTGCACCAAAAAGTGTAGGGTGTTAAATACACCCAAAGACAAGAGCTCCATTGCTAATTGTCATTGCTGAAATACAAATATACTAGTCCTTGCAGGCCTTTCTACTGAATTTGCACCAAAAGAGTGTTATTAGAGATGGGCGGGCTCAGTTTCCCGAAAACTGAAATAGTAATCTACAAGTCCTTGCAGGCTTTTTTTCTTAATTTGCACTAATAAGTGTAGGGTCTAATATACACCCAAAGTGCTCCATTGCTAAGAGTCATTAATAAATAGGAAGACAAGCAGGCATGTCTTCTGAATTTGCAGGCAAATTCTACTGTCTTATATAGGTAACACCCAAAGGCGAGTGCTCCATTGCTAAGAGTCATTGATGAACAGGAAGACAAGCAGGTTTGTCTTCTGAATTTGCAGGCAAACTCAACAGTGTTCTATTGAATAAACAAACACATAGGGGGAGAAGGAGAAGAGGGAGACAGAAAATTAATCATCTTCCTCTTCCTCAGGACTTTCAATGGTGTTCTAGTCTCTTAGTAGGCTATGGATTAGTCTGTGACAGTCCTGGATGGTTATCTTCTCCCTTTTCAAGATGAGGCAATTCCTGGCAAGCCAAATAGCATCCTTAAAGCAGTTTATTAGGCTCCAGGCCTCCTGGATTGTCCCAATGATGTGGGTGAGGCAGACAATCCTGGATTGCAATGTCTTTGTGTCTATTAGTCAGCCTCTTAGAGGCCACATTCTCGTGTTTTGTTGTTGCAGCAGGAAGCCCTGGAACAGACTCCATAATGTCTTTAGCTTTGATGAGCTTCTGGACAGTTTTTGGCTTCCACGAGTCTGGCTTAAGATGGTGCTCCCTCACAAATTGTCCAACATCCAGGTAAAAACAAGGTGTAGTCCAGCTGTAAGGGAAGGAGCTGTCCCACTTGTCCCAACCAAGGGTCCTCCAAAGAGGCAGGAGGAAAAAGCGAGATATGGACTTCCCTGCAGAGCAAATGTTCTTTTCAATAAGAGTTCTGCGGATGCAGTTGCAGACAAAGGAGGTGCACAGCATGGTGGGGATATCCGGGATCCTTTTCCCACCTTTGAGCGTCTCCTTGTACATGACCACCCGCTTTACTCTGTCCATATATTAGCTGCAGAATTACCCCAGTTATCCAAGGAACGGATGGAGCTATCAAATGAACCATAACTGATTTCATGATCCAAGGACAATTCCATCTTACACCACTTTTCTTTTCTGCCACTGCTGTGTGCCAATGTGTCCTATATGTGCTAGGAACTGCCGTGTGTTTGAGTCATTGCTGAAATACAAATACTAGTCCTTGCAGGCTATTCTTATGAATTTACACCAAAAGGTGTAGGGTGCTATATACACCTAAAGGCAATAGCTCTATTGCTAATTGTCATTGCTGAAATACAAATACTAGTCCTTGTTTGTTTTTCTTCTGAATTTACACTAAAAAGTGTACGGTGTTATACACACCCAAAGACAAGAGCTCCATTGCTGAAATATAAATACTAGTCCTTGCAGGCTTTTCTTCTGAATTTGCACAAAAAAGTGTACGATGTTATCAAAATGGATTCACAGCAGTACACATAAGAGCAGGAGCACCAAGCAGCTGCTGCCACCAGTCATGATGATAGTAATCCCTGTACGTCATCTGGTAAAGCTTATGTAAAAGTACATAGTGTATTTAAGTCAGGACAACAAAAATGTAAAAAACACCTTTTACTTTGGTCAAGAAAAAAAGAGCTGTAATCCGGGCAAAGTTATCTGCAGAAAAAACTAAAATTGATAAAATGCCATTCTACACACGCAGTGGCAAAGAAAGAATGAGGCCTTCGCCTTTCTCCATCAAGTATTTGTTATCTACACTTTACATGAAAGGTACCTAACTAGATTATAATTTTGTGGGAACTGGGGCTAATTCGAAGCTCACTGATGAACTGGCTTTTTGCTGGGAATTACAATGGCTCTTTTTAGTGCATTGCCTGGCACCCTGGATTGGTGTGTGTCTGATAAAAGGACGCATCCCGGGGAGGTCACCGCTCATTGCCATGTATTAGCTATAGAATTACCTCACTTATCTAAAAAACAGGTGGAGCGATCAAATGAACCATAACTGGTCTCATGATCCAAGGACAATTCCATCTTGCCCCACTTTTCTTTTCTGCCACTGCTCTGTGCTAATGTGTCCTAGATGTGGTAAGAACTGCAGTGTGTTTGAGTCACTGCTATGTCGCTTAACATCCAGCCAGATCGCTGCATTATTTGTCCAAAAGTGTATGAAAATAATATTGTGACCTGTGAGGTGGCCAAAATTGATTGCAAATGACTTGAAATTAATATTATTGAGGTTGATAATAATAATGTAGGATCAAAAAAAGAGCAAAATTATGTGATTTTAGCATATTTTAGCAATTTTTCTAAAAAAAAATACAGATCCAAAACCAAAACCAAAACACACGAGGCTGGTTTTGCCAAAACCAAAGCCAAAACCAAAACACAAACTAATCCAGATCCAAAACCAAAACCACTTCACGGGGGTCAGTGAGCATCTCTACCATATAGTACCTCACACTGACCCCACAAAATCTGCAGCAAGAACCACTATGAGAAAACTGGGAAAACACATCTTATATTACCTCACACAGTAACACTGACCCCTCAAAATCAGCAACATGAACCACTATGAGAAAAGTGGGTTAACACATCATATATTACCTTATACAATAATACTGACCCTCAATATCAACAGCATGAATCACAATCAGAAAACTGGGAAAACACATCATATATTACCGTATAACACTAACACCCCAATATCAGCAGCATGAACCACAATCAGAAAACTGGGAAAACACATAATATATTACCTCACACAGTAACACTGACCTCCCAATATCAGAAGCATGAACCCCAATGAGAAAAGTGGGGAAACACATCATATATTACACATCAAATGAGAAAACAGATCATATATTACCTCACACAATAACACTGACCCCCTCTCCCCCCCCCCCCCCCCCAATATTAGCAGCATGAACCACTATGAGACAAGTGGGAAAAAAAATAATATATTACCTCACATAGCAACATTGACCCTTCAAAATCACCAAAATAAACCACAATGAGAAAAGTAGGGGAAACACATCATATATTACCTCACACAGTAACACTGACCCCCAAAATTAGCAGCATGAACCACAATGAGAAAACTGGGAAAACACATAATATATTACCTTATACAGTAACACCACCTTACTCCTCTTCCTACCAGATTTATCCTCACATGCCCCTTCCTTATTTGATGATTCCCCACATTACCCCATTTTCTTACCTGACACTCCTCCAGTGCTGTCAGGTACACAGGAACATTACAGCAGCCTGAACTGTATACCATGTGACTACATCTGTCACATGACCTGTGGAGAAGGTATTGCTACACCTATGAACAATCCCAAAACAGAAAATACATGTCACTGTGGGGCGGGACAACTAATTCAGTTACAGCCTCGGGCACCGCTCTGACTGATTAAACTTTATAATGTGGAGTGGGGCAAGAAAATGGGGCATATTTTACCCAATAGTGATAAAACTGAACATTTCTCAAAAATATCACACATCAAAGGCACTATCACAATATCTAATAAAACAAACACGCAGGGGGAAATTTATCAACCTGCGGCTTTGAATAAGTGGAGATGTTGCCTATAGCAATCAATCAGATTCTAGCATACTTGCCAACTCTCCCGGAATGTCCGGGAGACTCCCGCATTTTGCGAGAGTCTCCCGGACTCCCGGGCGAGTGTGGCAATCTCCCGAATTCTGCCCAATTCACTAGGAAGTGCCCCACTTCCTAGTGAAGTGGGCAGACTTAGATCCCAAACGCCGCTATTCCCGGTGAATCGCGGCATTTAGCCCTGCCCCCCGCTGTCAAATGATGCAATTTGTGTCATTACGTCGCGGGGCGGGCCCAAAATGACGCAATTTTGGCGCCCCGCACGCCCACCAAAAGTTGGTAAGTATGGATTCTAGTTATCAGTTATTTAATACATTCTAGAAAATGACAGCTAGAATCTGATTGGTTGTTATAGACAACATCTCCAGTTTTTCAAAGCCGCAGGTTGATAAATTTATCAAGCTGCGGGTTTGAAAAACTGGAGATGCTGCACCCAGAGTCGGGTCTACAATTGCCTGTCAAAGTATTAGAGGTCAATAGCTCTAATACCTTTTAAGATGTAGCCCCTCAAACACTATGTCCCACCTCTCACAAAATTAACATGGTGGAATGCAATTTATTAGAGTCACCCTTAATATAAGGGCACGACTGTGCCCTTGTAATTTATTTAACGTGTACTGTGGCTTGATAATGAGAAATGAGGGTTGTATTTAAACTCAAATTAATTTAAAAGCTAAGGCTGGATCATTAAACTGTAGTTAGTACACTGGGGTTAATTGTTTAACTAAAAGTAGTACGCACATAAATTAGATGGGCGGAGAGTTAAGCAGTCTTGACTTCTGGATGTTGCCTGCCCACCCTCCCTGGTTGAATGACATTAGGGCCTGCTGAGGATACAGGCTGTTTCTATAATGATGGAGCCGGATCTGGTACGGATGGTGTTGTTGATGGTTGTCAAGGATGCTGAGGTTGCCGGAAAATGCAGTGCAGATGACGCCCAGTGGTTAGGGCGCACATTACGGTAGCGGGCACCCTTAACCCGCCTCTCTTCGATGGAGTCGGCTATAGTCTTGGTCCAAGTACCACCCGTGCGGGTCGGTTTGTGGTTGCATTCCGTTAGCCCAGAATGGTTGCGGGTTCTGTAGTGCTTGAGGCGAATGCCCCATTAAAGTAGATATGTGCGCCCGGGGGGGTGTTGGTTGTCCCCCATCTGCAGGTGTCCCATGGTTAAAGCTGGGACACCCTGGTTTTCCAGGCGGATGTCAATCTGACTGCTCTTTTCTCCACCACCATGCCTTCAAAATAAACTCTGTTAATTCTGCCACACTAAGGTGTTGTGTCATTTATTCAGGAATAGTTAAAATAAGGTTAAGAGGTTAAAGGAAGTAAAGATATCAGCCGTTAAGCATTTTATACAGTCTCCCACTCACCAACTTTCCAGAAACACTGGTATATTGATCCTGTCCCTGAAACTATCACTTTAATACAGCTCCAAATCATACAAAATGAACTCGGTGTACGCAGAACACACCGGGCCTCATTCATTAAGGCAGTAAGGCAAAAAAATTAGTACGTTTTCTCCTGGACAAAACCATGTTGCAATGCAAGGGGTGCTAATTAGTTTATTATTTTACATATAAGTTAAATGCTTGCTGTTTTTTATGTAGTAAACAAATACTTCATAGCTTTATTTATACACTGAAATTTTAATTTGATCTAGGACATGCCCTTCCCCAACTATAAATTTCTCCCCACATTTTAAGTTTACATCCCCCTCCAATGCAACATGGTTTTGCCAAGGTTCAAAGTTACTAATTTTTTTTGCTTTACTGTCCTTAATGAATCAGTACCACCACTACTATATAGTATAGCTGAATGTGACAGAATGATTGAAGCAAGATGGTTCAATATACCTTGTATAGAGATGCTCAGGCTTGGTTCCCCGAGAACCGAACACACCCGAACTTAGCAAATCTGAGTACCGAGCTCGGCTCGGTACTTTTGCGCGCCCTCGGAATTGAAAATGAGGCAAGACGTCATTGTTACGTCCTCGGATCACGTGAGTTTTGATTTCTATAAGTATCGTCCTCCACGGAGATCCAGCGCCATTTCACAGAGGGACACACAAGGGGTAGCACAGTTCTTGGCAGTCTCTAGTGCAGTTGGACAGCATCATACGTAGAAAAGAGAGACGGGGGTAACAGTGTTCTTCAAAGTCTCCATTGACATACAGGAGAGTTCCATTGCTCCATTGCTAATTGTCATTGCTGAAATAGAAATAATAGGTCTGGCAGGCTTGGTCTTCTAAATCTGTAGTCACATTGTACTGTGTTATATAGGTAAAACACAAAGAGGAGAGCTCCATTACTCCATTGCTACTTGTCATTGCTGAAATAGAAATAATAGGGTTGGCAGGCTTGGTCTTCTAAATCTGCAGTCACATTGTACTGTGTTATATAGGTAAAACACAAAGAGGAGAGCTTCATTGCTCCGTTTGCTAATTGTCATTGCTGAAGAAATAGAAATAATAGGACTGGCAGGCTTGGTCTTCTAAAATCTGCAGTCACATTGTACTGTCTTATATAGGTAAAACACAAAGAGGAGAGCTCCATTGCTCCTTTGCTAATTGTCATTGCTGAAATAGAAATAATAGGGCAGCGTTGTTCTTAATCTGCAGTCACATTGTACTGTGTTATCAAAATGGATTCAAGGCAGTACACAGAAGACCAGGAGCACCAAGCAGCTGCTGGCACCAGTCATGATGATAGTGATCCTTCTACATCATCTGCTTAAGCCTATGTTAAAGTGCATAGTGTTTTTAAGTCAGGGAAACAAAAATGAAAGAAAACACCTTTTACCTTGGTCAAGAAAAAACCTGTAATCCAGGCAAAGTTATCTGCAGAAAAAAATAAAATTGCCAACATGCCATTCTACACACGCAGTGGCAAGGAAAGAATGAGGCCTTTGCCTTTCTCTATGAGATCAAGTTCTGCAACTGTCACTGAGGCATTTTCTTGTAAGGTCAGTCATGACCAAGCAAGACCTTGTCATTTGAACTCCAAAAGTTGTGTCCAAATACTTTTACAAGTAAAAGCCGAGCTGGAAGAAAACAGTAAGGCATTAGAGGAAAATGTATGTTCAGATTCAGAAATGACACAAATCAATGAGGAGAATCTATCCACGAGTACTATGTGTAATCCTCACCTATCTGATGGTGTATCCTTAAAGAAGGTACCTTTCAGCATTTCTGCAGATGTGTGCATGAACAGCCCTTCCAAGTGTAGCCGATGATACACAAATTGAGAATGCCACTTTGGAATTGCAAGAGGATGAGAGGGATATTTGTGTAGCTGATGAGGGCGCTACTGAGGATGTTTATGAGGATAATGTTGTTTGTGTAAGTCCTGCACCAGTGGAGGCAGTTCTTGCACGTGATAAGATGATGGCCATTGTCATGCCTGGGCATAAGACCAAAAAATCCACCTCTTATGTATGGAATTATTTTAACCCAAATCCTGACAACAGTTGTCTAGCTATATGTAGCGTTTCTAATGCCAGTCAGTAGAGGTAGGGAGGGGAGACATCTAGGAACCTCATCCATGTTACGCCATGTGAAGCGAGTTCATGGCAAGCTGTTGGGAAAATCAAACTTATGCTAACAAAAAAACAACAAGCAGTCCATCATCAGCTAGGTCCCTTCTCTCAGCTAGATCCCAAAACCTGCAATCTACACCCACAACAGTGTCCTCATCAATATCCTCAGTAGCAATCGGAGTTAGTCCTGCATCCAAGTTGCTAAGTTAGATGACTCCTCCACTATCCTGAATTCCTCGGAAGAATTCTTGAGTGTTAGTCACAATGCTGCTGTTGGTGCTGGGGGTGAATCTTCATCCCAGAAGTAGACCAAGAAGAACACTACTAGTAGTTTACAACAAGTGACTGTTAAACAATCCTTTGCAAGAGGAAGCAAGTATGAAAGCTATCACCCAGTCGCAAAGTGGATCACAGGTGCCATGGCAACTATGCTAGTATTAGATCTACATCCAATATCCACTATTAATGTAATTAGTTTTAAACAATTACTTGAGGTCTTGTGTCCCAAATTCCATCACGACACCATTTTACTAGAAAAGCTATTCCTCACCTCTACCAGAGGGTTCGTAAAAATGTAATTATTGGGCTACAAAATGCCATTCTACCCACTGTACACTTAACCACAGATATGTGGACATGCGGAACTGGGCAAACTGAAGATTATATGACTGTGACAGCCCTCTGGGTTGGTAATTCGCCTTCACCAGCAGGAACAGCAGCAGCATGTACCCAAGTACGTCACATTTTTCAGAGGCAGGCTACTCTGTGTATCACTGGCTTCATTAAGAGGCATACAGCTCACAATCTGTTACAAAAACTAAGGGAAGTCATTGCAACATGGCTTATCCCACTTGGACTCTCCTCAGGATATGTCATTTCTGATAACGCCACCATTATTGTGAGAGCATTACAGCTGGGTGAATTCCTTCACATTGCCAGTTTTTCTCACACAATAAACTTGGTGGTGCAGAGCTTTTTAAAAAATGACAGGGACGTGCAGGAGATGCTCTCTGTTTTGTGTAAAATATCAGGACATTTCCGGCATTCGGCAACAGCATGTAGGAGATTGCAACAGCTACAAGAGCAATTTAATTTGCCCTGCCACCATCTGAAGCAAGAGGTGGTGACAAGGAGGAATTCCACCCTGTATATGCTTCTGCGGATGAACGAACAGCAAAAAGCCATCCATGCTTACTCCACAAGCCATGACATTGGCAAAAGAGGGGGGATATATTTTACTCAGGCGCAGAGGAGAATACTTTTTGTGTTGTGCAAGGTGCTGAAACCATTCGAAGTAGTCATCTGTGAAGTGAGTTCAGACACTGCTAGCTTGAGTCAGGTGATTCCCTAAATTAGACTATTGGAAAAGCAGCTTGAGAAACTGAAGGAGGATATTAAACAAAGCAATTACGCTACTTATGTCGGACTTGTAGATCAAGTACTTATTCGCTTTGCCAGGATCCAAGAGTTATCAAAATCTTGAAATCATATCACTACATTTTGGCGACTGTGCTTGATCCTAGCTTTAAGAGCTATGTCTTCTCTTTGTTTCTAACTGATCCAGATCTGAAGAGATGCAAGAAGCTCCTGGTGAGCAAGATGACAGCTCAAGTGTTACATGACAGGATGGCGTCTCTTCCTTCAGTTTCTCTCTCAAATGCTGCTAGGAAGAAATTTAGCTTTCCCAAGAGACCCAGACATCTGGTCTGGTTTAAAAGAATTGACCAAAAAATGTGACACCTCTGCCGTAACTCCACCTGATCCTACTATCAACATCCAAAGGATGGTGGAGGATAATTTTCACGACAGCATAGAAATAGACACATCAGACAGTCCTTTTACTTACTGGAAAGACAAAAAGAGAATTTGGAGACCCATGTACCAACTCGCTTTGCACTGCCTAAGCTGCCCACCCTCCAGTGTGTACTCGGAAAGCGTTTTCAGTACAGCCGGGAATCTTGTCAGCGATCGGCTTAGGAGGTTACTTCCTCAAAATGTGGAAAAGATGATGTTCATAAAATTGAACTTCAATTTCCACAAGGATTGCCTTTCCCGCCAATTACATCAAAATACTGAGTTGTCTGTAATGGTGGATTCCAGCGGTGATGAATTAATAATGTGTGAGGATGATGTACAAACTGATGAGGGTGAGGATGAGACTGAGGATGATGACAACAACATCTTGCCACATTAGAGTTCATTAACAGCACTGTTACCTTAGGTGCCTTAAGTCCATTGTTAGCTTGTTTTGTGGGGGCCCAAACAAACCAAGCACATCAGCCTCAAAAGTGGCACTCCTTGTCGCTGAAGTGCTTGGTTTGTTAAAGTGTGCATGTCCTTTTTAAGTAACAAAAAAAGGGTATATATACTTTCTCTACATTTTATGTCCTTTTTAAGATCCAACATAAGGTTGGGTGGGAGGGCCCAAGGACAATTCCATCTTGCACCACTTTTCCTTTCAGCTACCGCTGTGTGCCAATGTTACCTACATGTGCTATATACTGTTGTGTGCTTTGCAAAAATCTTAGACACCTTTGACATCTGGGGGTAAATGTATTATACTCCGGTTTTTTCAACTCGCGGGAGTTCGGTGAGATGACAGCTAAAATTTAAAGCGACGCTGTCTTGTAAAGGGAAACTTGCTTTTACAAAGCAGCGCCGCTTTAAATTTTAGCTGTCATCTCGCCGAACTCCCGCGAGTTGAAGAAACCGGAGTATGATACATTTACCCCCTGGTCTTGTCTACTGTAAAAGAATTGACCAGAATTAGTGACACCTCTGCTGTAACTACATCTCATCCTACTATCAACTATCAACATCCAAAGAATGGTGGAGTATTATTTTTAATTTTTTTGAACGGTATAAAGACAACAGTTTTATTAACAAAGAACAACATTGCTTTTTTCGGGGTGGGGAGGGGGGGGGGTTGCCGCTGGGGGTCGCCGCGGGGGGTGTCGCTGCGGGGGGGTGGAGGGCTCGACGATCAAAAGCATTGATGGTCAGTGGTTAGCAACACACAGCCAATCGCCAGGCTACCTGTTGCTGTGCAGCAGACAGGAAGCAGGACGTCTTCACTTCCTATCTGCTGATCTGAGGAGAGGAGCGACGCTGGCACAACTACAGGTAAGTGAAGGGGGGAACTGCCCTGCATATCTATAGGGAGGGGGGGAACTGCCCTGCATATCTATAGGAAGGGGGGGAACTGCCCTGCATATCTATAGGGAGGGGGGGGGGAACCTGCCCTGCATATCTATAGGGAGGGGGGGGGGAACTGCCCTGCATATCTATAGGGAGGGGGGGGAACTGCCCTGAATATCTATAGGGAGGGGGGAAACTGCCCTGCATATCTATAGGGAGGGGGGGAACTGCCCTGCATATCTATAGGGAGGGGGGGGGAACTGCCCTGCATATCTATAGGAAGGGGGGGGAAACTGCCCTGCATATCTATAGGGAGGGGGGGGGAAGTGCCCTGCATATCTATAGGGAGGGGGGGGAACTGCCCTGCATATCTATAGGGAGGGGGGGAACTGCCCTGCATATCTATAGGGAGGGGGGGGGAACTGCCCTGCATATCTATAGGGAGGGGGGGAACTGCCCTGCATATCTATAGGGAGGGGGGGAACTGCCCTGCATATCTATAGGGAGGGGGAGAACTGCCCTGCATATCTATAGGGAGGGGGAACTGCCTTGCATATCTATAGGAAGGGGGGGGAACTACCCTGCATATCTATAGGGAGGGGGGGAACTACCCTGCATATCTATAGGAAGGGGGGGAACTACACTGCATATCTATAGAGAGGGGGGGGGAACTACCCTGCATATCTATAGGGAGGGGGGACTACCCTGCATATCTATAGGGAGGGAGAGGGGGGACTGTCATGCATATGTATAGGGAGGGAGAGGGGGACTGTCATACAAATCTATAGGGTGGGAGGGGGGGGCTGCCATTAAAATCTATAGGGAGGTAGAGAGGTTGATATGTATGAAGGAGGGCAGAGGAGGGGGGCTGATATATGTGACTGGGGGAGTTTTGATGTGACGGGGGGGATAGCTAGCTAGCAGAGTGGAGGTAAGGAAAATAGCTGCAAGGGGGATGGATGCAGGGTGGGAGGTAAAGAAAATGGCTGCAGCAGGGGTTAAGGAAAATGGCTGTGGGGGGGGTTGTGGTTAAGGAAAATGGCTGCAGGGGGTATTTAAAAAATAGAGCAGCTTTGGGGGGCAGAATCTCATGATTGTGTGGTGGTCACATGGGTGGTCTCAGCAATCACTAGAATACTAAATATTAGTGAGATGGGGCTGGTAGAGGTTTGTATTTGATTGACAACAAATATTCAGATATTGCTTATATATGCCTGTCCAATGGGGTACTTTTAGCTGGCCATAATGGAGTGTTTTGTTTTAACTAAAGGGCCTAATCATTCAGGGTTTGCATTATAATACATTTTTGCATTTTCAAAAAAGGACGCCAACTTTCCAGAAGCCAGCGAGAGGATAACAAAGTTGCAAGAGAGAAGAGCAAGGACAGGTAAGAGACAATGGCACAATCTGTCTAAATTTGAATGCTGGAGAATACACCTGAACATTCATATTCAGGAGTGTTCCTATACACCTATATATTCGGAGGAGGGGGGGGGGGGGGGGGGGCGCTGCCGCCGTATTAGCCTAGGGCGGCCAGAACCCTTAATCAGGCCCTGGTTATTGAGGTTAATAATAATTAGAGATGGGCGGGCTCGGTTCCCCGAGATCCGAATTCAACCGAATTTAGGGTATCCGAGTACCCAGCCGAGTACGCTCGGTACTCTCTTGCCCATTCGGTTTCGAAATCGAGGCAAAACGTCTTTGTGACGTATTCGTTTTTCTGAGCTCGGATCTCGCGAGATTTAAAAAGCATAAATACCAGCCTCCACAGCAATCCATCGCCATTTGACAGGAAGAGAGCAGGGTTAGGTCACACTGGCTATATCAGCGCAGGGACAGTGATTGATTGCATTAAACAGCATTGAAAGCTTAATAGCAGATTGTTACAGAGGAGAAGAGAGGAGGGTTTTTTGTTCAGTTTCTGGCACTCCAAGTGCTATTGTGGTGTCCCCCATTATTTTGCAGAAATTTATCTGGCTGTGAAAAAATAACTACATTGCAGCACTTTAATAATAAATATATTTATATATTTAGCACTTCCATTTGCTCTTGGGGTGTCCCCCATTCTTTTGCTGAAATTTATCTGGCTGTGAAAAAAGAACTATATTGCAGCACTTTAATAATAAATAAATTTATATATTTAGCACTTCCATTTGCTTTTGGGGTGTCCCCCATTCTTTTGCTGAAATTTATCTGGCTGTGAAAAAAGAACTATATTGCAGCACTTTAATAATAAATATATTTATATATTTAGCACTTCCATTTGCTTTTGGGGTGTCCCCCATTATTTTGCAGAAATTTATCTGGTTCTGAAAAAAGAACTATATTGCAGCACTTCAATAATAAATATATTTATATATTTAGCACTTCCATTTGCTTTTGGGGTGTCCCCCATTCTTTTGCTGAAATTTATCTGGCTGTGAAAAAAGAGCTATATGGCAGCAGTGTCAAAAATAATTTGTAGCACTACAAGTGCTTTGGGCTCAGAATGGATTCAAAGCAGTCCACATATGAGCAAAATGAGCAACCAGGTTCTGTCACCAGACCTGATGGTAGTGTTCCCAGTACGTCATCTGGGAAAGGCGATGTCAAACTACACCGTCTTTTGAAATCATCCAAAAAAACACACCCTAAATTTTTTTTTACGGTGTTGAAGCGAAAACAAAGTCTAACTGAGGAAAAGTTAAGTGCCGTTAAAAAAAAAATTGCCAACATGCCATTCTACACACGCAGTGGCAAAGAGAGAATGAGGCCTTCACCTTTCTCTATTAGTGGCAGATACAAAAATGTTACCGAGCCTACAAGTGGTCCACAACTTCTGTTACGCGTCAAAGCCGAGCTGCAAGATAACAGTAAGGCATTAGAGGATAATGTTTGCTCTGAATCAGAAATGACACCAATCTCTGTGGAGAGTCCATGCAACAGTGGTATGTCTAATTGTGAGCATTCTGTTAGTGTACCCATAATAAAGGGCCCTTTCAGCAGTTCTGCTGATGTGTGCCTGAACAGCCCGAGTGTAGCCAGTGATACACCAATTGAGGATGCCACTTTGGAATTAGAGGAGGATGAGGGGGAGATTTGTATAGGCAACGAGGGCGCTAATGAGGATGTTGATGAGGATGAGGTTGTTTGTGTAAGTCCTGCACCAGTGGCAGCAGTTCTGGCACGTGACAAGAAAAAGGCCATTGTCATGCCTGGGCATAAAACCAAAAAATCCACTTCTTATGTGTGGAATTATTTCTACCCAAATCCAGACAACAATTGCACAAGCCATGACATTGGGAAAGGAGGGGGGATGTATTTCACTCTTGCACAGTGGGGAATCCTTTCAGTGCTGTGCAAGGTGCTGAAACCATTTGAAGTTTTGACTATTGGAAAAGCAGCTTGAGAAACTGAAGGAGGAGCTGAAAGCAAGCAATTCAGCAAAGTATGTTGGCCTTGTTGACCAAGTACTTCATTCGCTTCACAATGATCCTCGAGATATTAAGATCTTGAACTCGGATCAGTACATTTTGGCAACTGTGCTTGATCCAAGGTTTAAGACCTACATTGAGTCTTTACTTGTAAATGAGCGAGATGTGAACTGTTGCAAGGAGCTATTGCTCAGTAAGTTGTCCGCTAAACTGGGCCTCGGCTTGACTACGTGTCCTCCTTCACTTTCTCAAGCTGCTGCTGCTCGTAAAAAGTTAAATTTCCAAAAAAGAAGCAGGGAAGACGCAGGGGGCAGACCAGAACAATTTAACATCTGGGCTGGTTTGAAGGATTTTTCTAAAAAATGTGTCACCTTGCCCATAACTCCATCCAATACGAGTATAAACATGCAAAGGATGGTGGAGGATTATTTTCAAGAGGTAATTGATATGGAATTGTCAGACAGTCCCTTTCCTTACTGGGAGGAAAAGCAGGCCATTTGGAAACCCATGTACAAACTTGCTTTGCAATACCTAAGCTGCCCACCCTCCAGTGTGTACTCTGAACGAGTATTCAGTACAGTCGGGAACTTAGTCAGTGATCGCCGTAGAAGGTTACTTCCCAAAAATGTGGAGAAAATGATGTTTATAAAAATTAACTACATCTTCCACGAGGAAGGCCTTCACCATCAAAGACATCCAAGCACTGACTGTTCTCTAGTGGCGGATTCAAGCGGCGATGAATTGATAGTCTGTGATGATGACGTACACACTGATGAGGGTGAGGATGAAGATCCAGATGATGATGATAACATCTTTTTAAAACTTTCTATTTAAGTCTAGGGTTCAATCTATCCCCAAAGAGGAAAGGGACTTGGGGCATTTCCATATCACGTACCATCTTGAAAGGTTGCTGTTTTGGCAATTTATCATTATGGGTAGGGTGTCATACACACACTGAACCCAAACTGCCTTTGTCCATTTCAAATAATATTGTACAGTCTATAACGGCTGATTTTTTTTGTGTTTTCTACAACTGGAGGGGGGCCTATAGAGACAAAAACCAAACTGCCTTTGTCCATTTATTTACATATTTAACTATAAGTGTAGGGTGTAATATACACCCAAAGACGATGGCTGCATTGCCAATATGCATAGATGGAGAGGAAGACATTCTGGTTTGTGTGTAGAATTAATGAAGGCCTACCTACCAGGAATTAAACTGTTTTTTTAATAATTTATTAGCTTTACAATTACATTACTTATCCAAGAAACAGGTGGAGCACTAAATTTGGTTATTTTAGGCCCAAAAACATTGATTTGACAACAAAATAGCAAAACATAACCAAACAAAACCAAAACCAAAACACGCAATGGCGGTTTTGCAAAACCAAAACCAAAACACAACGGTAATCCAGATCCAAAACCGAATACAAAACCAAAACACGGGGGTCAGTGACCATCTCTAATAATAATATAGGGAGAAAAAGCAAAATTATGTGATTTTAGCAAATAAAATAGGGATTTTAGAAAACAAATAGGGATCCAAAACCAAAACCAGAACATGGGAGTCAGTGAACATCTCTACTTGTATTGCATGAAAATAAGTTGGTAGCCATTTCAAGTCTAGACCAGTAGTTCACATCTGTTTAATTTTGGTTAGTTGAATTTCCAATTGTCAATGAGATATTATTTTGGAACCCCAATTGTTTTTGTGCCCTTATTCTAGGATACAAAACAGCTGGTTCCCAATATAACATATTGAATATAACTGACTGCAAATCTCATTGTGTGTTCCTTACGACACTTACTGTGGTAATCCTACAAATATTTTGATAAGGGATGGATCCAATAAGCATCTTACGGTAATATTCAGATTTTTTTCATGACTGGCATATGTGTGCAATGATTTTCTGTAATTGTGTCCATAGTACCTAGTGCTTAACCAGAGCACCAAATGTCCAAGCATTTCTAATATGGCCTCACATAGATATGGCTAAATTGGACACAGACCTATAATTAGTGATATGATATTAACCTCTTTTCTGCCAGAGGTCTGTGCCAAATGTGTGCCTTATAAGGCCCAAACCATTTTTCAGTCATTTAGACTGCCATACCATCGCCGGCAATTTTTTATTTTTAACTCAAATATGGAAAATGTATTTTGTTTTTGTTGGAAGGCAGATTGGGAGTTTTCCAGTGTCATAATCAAGTAAATATATTTTTCATTTGGGGCATTATATAAAGGAAAAAAGTGGTGGAAAATTAAAACATATTTATGTGTCTGTTTTTATTTATTTTTAAATTTTTAAGTTTTAGTATTTTTAAAATTTTATGTTTTGTAACTTTGTTTTTATAATTTTTAAATCACTTTATTAATAGACTTTTTATTTTTGTCAAAAGAGCAGTACAATATATAAAACACATACATAGCACATTTATTGCATTGTTTTTTATGCAATATTTTTTTATTGAGATCAATAAGTCTCATATTAAACAGTCTCAGAATATTGTAAGATAAATATTTCAAACATATTTTTTTTTAAACTTGTTTTTCTTAAGCAAAATAAACTTTTGGGTATAGAAACAGAAAATAGGGGAGGGGAGATCAATATAACATATGGAGTAGCATACAGGATCTCCATTTAAATTTCAGTTACAATTCTTTCAATACAGCATTTAACTAAATATCACTTACATTTATGATAATTGTGAACTTTATACAGTATGCTATTATATATTTTGAGAGTAACAAAAACCTTTTTCCAATATTCTTGTCTAGTCTACATTTATAAAACAAGCATATAATAGGGGAGTCAGAAAGGTCTTTCAAGGAATAGGGGGTAACAGGGGTTTATAAAGATTGTGCTTCTAAATACAGAATAAAAAATTGTGTTTCATATTGAGATTGGTGGGTTTTATCTAGCTTCATACTATTGGAAATAGAAAGCAGGGATGAGAGGGAGGGGAAGTTTGTCCTGTGCTTCTATTAACAGCATAATTGCCAACTCTCCCGGAAAGTCCAGGAGACTCCCGGAATTCGGGTCGGTTTCCCGGACTCCAGGGAGAGCTGGCATTTCTCCTGCATCCCGCAATTCCCTTGTTAAAATGACGCGATTCACCAAGAATCCCATGGGGCCAAAATATGCGATTTGAGGCACCCCGCCCTCTATTCACGCCCCTCTCCTGGACGTCGCCTACTGAAAGTAGGAAAGTATGATTAACAGTGATGGTTAGATCTAAATACATATATTTTATATGTATTTAATCCTTTAAAGGTTAGCCAGCTAAATCAGCTAGCAATGAACTCTTGTAACAGAGTACTGGATAATACTACTAATCTTGATTAGCGCTGGCTTACCTAGGTGCGGAGTCTAACGATCTCCCCGGTGTTTACCAAGAACCGTCGCAAGGCGGGATGGGCTTCGCTGCCAGGAGTCGCAGGTCGTGGTCCTCAGGTTCGCCCAAAGATGTAGTGCAGCAGAGTAGGAGCAGAAGATGCGTAGTCAATCAGGCCGGGTCGGTACACAGGAAGGATAAGCAGGCAGAATCAGAAGGCAAGCTCGGAGTCAATCAGGCCGGGTCGGTACACAGGTCACAAGAATAGAGGAGTAGTCAGCAAGCCAGGTCGGTACACAGGGGTTGGAGAGACAGAATAGTGAGACAGGCAGGAGTCAGTACATAGCAATCAACAGGAGGCTGGGAAGCACAAGGATTCACGAAGAAACAGGAGCCAGGAACAGGTAAGCATTGCTCTGACACTCAGCGAGTGTCAGAGTGAGAGTTATATACTGACGGGGATTCAAAATCACCGCCTCCGGGTTGCGGTCATGTGACCGCCGAACCCGGACGGAGCGGCGAGAACCAGGTAAGCCCGTGACAATACCCTCTGCCCTAAAGGTGGACCCTCGAACACCTAATTGGGTTTGAAGGGAAATTTCTTATGTAATAATTTGAGTAGACGGGGAGCGTACAGATCAACGGCTCTTACCCAGGAGCGCTCCTCAGGACCGTAACCCTTCCAATCCACCAAGAACTGTATGGCACCTCAAACTTTGCGAGAATTCAGAATAGTCTTAATCTCATATTCGACTTGATCCTGATCCACAACAGGAGGAGGAACTCTGGATGGAGTGGAGAATTTGTTGGTTACCATTGGTTTCAACAAGGAGACATGAAATACATTTGGTATGCGTAGGGTGGAAGGCAGACTCAACCTAAAGGTTACCAGATTAATGACCTCAGAAATAGCGAACGGACCAATAAACTTGGGAGCAAATTTCTTACTGGGAAATTTTAAACAAATGTTTTGAGTGGATAGCCATACCCTGTCACCGATAGAAAAACTTGGCCTCCCTCTCCTCCTCTTATCGTAGGATTCCTTGGAACGAATGGTTGCTCTCTTAAAATGTATCTTGGTTTGTTCCCAAATGGAAGAGAAGTTACAAAACAAAGAGTCCACAGCCGGAACTTCAGAAAATGCAATTTACGAGAAGGTGGGTAGTTTAGGGTGGCAGCCATAAAGGACAAAAAAGGGAGAGTTAGAGATAGCATCATGGAAATGATTGTTATGGGCGAACTCAGTCCATGGGAGAGGATCCACCCAGTTATCTTGATTGCTTGAGATAAATATTCTTAAAAACTTCTCTAACTCCTGATTGGTTCTCTCCGTAGACACATTGGACTGGGGATGATATGCAGAGGAAAAATCAAGTTTAATTCCGGACTTACTGCAAAAGGACCTCCAAAATTTGGATATGAACTGGGATCCTCGTTCGGAAACAATATGTTGAGGACAACCATGGAGGCGAAATATCTCCTTAATAAAGATATCAGCTAAGGAGGAGGAAGATGGAAGACCTTTAAGAGCAATAAAGTTGGCTGTTTTAGAGAAGCGATCCGTGACCACTAGCACCACAGTACAGGATTTGGAAGGAGGAAGGTCTGTGATGAAGTCCATGGAATTCTGCGACCAAGGATATTCAGGAATGGGTAATGGGAGCAAACATCCATAAGGTCTTCTCCTGGAGGTCTTGAGTTGAGCACATTCGGAACAAGCAGAAACAAATCTCTTTACATCCTCCACTAAGGAAGGCCACCAGTAACTTTGGGACAACAGTCCCAGGTTTTGCGGGCACCGGCATGCCCGGAGAAGAGAGAGCAATGAGCCCAGCGTAGGAGTTGGGTGCGCAGATGCGGAAGGACGAACCTCTTGCCCGGAGGGCAACCTTTGTTACGGTGTGTTGTTGCCAAAACTCGACAAGGGTCTAAAATGAATATATTCTTCTTCAAAGGTTCCATGTCAGCGGGATCAAAGGAGCGAGATAAGGTGTCCGCCGTCGTATTCTTAGATCCAGAATGAAAGGTGATGTTAAAATCAAAGTGGGAGAAGAATAAGCACCATCTTGCTTGCCGGGGATTTGGACAGCGGGCAGTATGTAAGTATAATAAATTCTTATGATCTGTATAGATCAGAGTTGGCTAACCTGTGACACTCCAGGTGTTGTGAAACTACAAGTCCCAGCAAACCCTTCCAGCAATAAGCTGCTATATATTGGCAAAGCATGCTGGGACTTTTCACAACACCTGGAGTGTCACAGGTTAGCCAACACTGGTATAGATGGTAATAGGGAATTGTGCCCCTTATAGTAGATGCCTCCATTTGGAGAGAGTCAGCTTGATGGCCAGGAGCTCCTTATCACCTATCCCATAATTTCTCTCAGCAGGTAACAGGCGACGGGAAAAGAATCCGCAAGGATGAAGTTTGACAGAAGAGTCCCGTTGTGAAAGTACTGCTCCTCTACCAACGGAAGACGTATCCACTTCCAGGGTAAAGGGACGTGAGCAATCGGGCTGTTGGAGGATGGGTACTGAGGAGAAGAGAGACTTCAATAGGACAAAAGCTTGGGTAGCTTCAGCAGACCATACGCTAGCATTAACTTTACAGGTTAATGCAGTGATGGGAGCCACTAGTGAAGAGTAAGCCTTGATGAACTGGCGATAGTAGATGGAGAACCCTAGGAAACGTTGAGTAGCCTTAAGGCCTGAAGGTTGAGGCCAGTCAAGTATGGTCTTCAATTTGGTGGGATCCATTTGCAGTCCGGTGCCAAAAATGATATATCCCAAGAAAGGAATTTTCCTCTGCTCGAAGGTACATTTCTCTATTTTACAAAATAGATGATTCTTCCTGATGCGGGACAGAGCCTCCAGTACATGTCTGCGATGGGATACTAGATCTTGGGAAAAGATAAGGATGTCGTCTAAGTAGATGACCACTGATTGATATAAGAGATCTTTAAAGAGTTCATTCATAAAGCCCTTTAAGATAGCCGGGGCATTGCATAACCCAAAGGGCATGACCAAATACTCAAAATGACCGTCCTGGGTGTTAAATGCTGTTTTCCATTCACCCCCCTCCTTAATGCATATGAGTTTATATACTCCTCTGAGATCAAGTTTAGAGAAAATGGTGGCGCCTTTAATACGGTCAAACAACTCTGAAATCAATGGCAGTGAATACAGATTCTTAATGGTAATAGCATTTAGGCCTCTGTAATCAATGCAAGGGTGAAGACCCCCATCTTTCTTTTTCCCAAAGAAGAAGCCAGCCCCAGCTGGGGAGGCAGACTTACGGATGAAGCCCCTTCTTAGGTTCTCTTGGACATACTCCTTCATTGCCTTAGACTCAGGAACAGAAAGAGGATATACATGGCCTTGAGGAATAGGTTTGCCAGGCACGAGGTCAATACCACAATCCCAGATTCTGTGAGGAGGGAGTCTTGTGGCTTCTTGTTGGCAAAAGACGTCTCAGAAGGTTTGGTAGGGCTCAGGCAGAAGGGTCAATGGAAATGTTTGGGAACGTTTGGAAACATCTTGGGGGACCACCCTTTGGAGGCAGTGTGAGAAGCAGAACTGTCCCCAAGACAAAATATGACCGGACTTCCAGTCTAGGGTAGGGGAATGGAGACGAAGCCACGGATGTCCAAGGATGACTGGATTGGTAGATTTCTGTATTACAAGAAAGGAGATGCTCTCCTGATGGAGTGGTCCAATTTGGAAAATGAGGGGAGTGGTACGTACCAGGATAGATCCTTCAGGAATTCTTCCCCCATCGATGGCCAGAATGGAGATAGGTTGTTCTAAGGCTTGCGTGGGAATGGAAAATTGCTTTACCAAATGAAATGAAATTCCCTGCGACTCCGGAGTCAAGGAGTGCGGACTGAGAGAAGGTATATTGTCCTGACTGTAAACAAATAGGAATGGCAATCATTACTACAAGGAACTAAGGAAGACTGAGTGAGGAGGCACAACGATACAGCTCCCGAACATGTTAGGCCCTGTTGTTTCCCGGACATTTGGGACAGGAACTCAGAAGATGGCCGCTCTCTCCACAATATAGACACAACTTGTTTCGCAATCTCCTCTCCCATTCTTCAGCCGACAGGCGGGTCCTCCCCAATTGCTTTGGTTCTACGGGAGGGAGAACAGGGGTTTGAAAGTTGGGAGCTAAGCGAATCATACTGCGTCGAGATTGTACCCTCTCGGAATTACGCTCCATTAAACGTAAATCAACCTTAACGCAGAGGGAGATGAGATCATCTAGAGACGTAGGGAGTTCTTGAGATACCAGCTTGTCTTTAATCCGATCTGAAAGGCCCTGCCAGAACGTAGCCACAAGAGCCACGTCGTTCCAGCCATAGTTCTGAAGTGAACCGCATACTGCCCCACAGACTGGTTTCCTTGGCGAAGACGCAATAAGCAGGTAGCAGCATTGGATACCCTTCCTGGCTCATCAAAAATCTTCTTAAAGGTGGACAAGAAGGTGGTGAAATTATACAGAATGGGATCATTCCTCTCCCATAAAGCGGAAGCCCATGCTAAAGCTTGGCTGGACAGCAGCAATATCACATAGGCCACCCTAGCTTTTTCTGAAGGAAAATTCCCTGGCAGAAGTTCGAATTGAATGGAGCATTGATTCAAGAATCCTCTGCAATATTTAGGATCTCCATTGAACTTAGGTGGATTAAGTATCTGTAATTGAGAGGAAGAAACTACTGCTGCTGCAGGCAGGGGGGTCTGGGGCTGCATTTGAAACGCAAACTTGCATTCCAAATGCCGAACTTCCTGTCAGTGCGTTCCACTGTGGGACGGACTTAAGGGCTGAAGCGTCAAACAGTTGTAAGTAAATATCTCTCTCTCTTAGGGCTGAAGGTATGGAGGCAGGTAGCGGGCGGCTGCTGCGCCCCCTTGGCCTTGCGCCCTGGGCGACGACACACCACCCTCGTTACGGCACTGGGTGTCATTTAAGCTATTACTGACGTTAGAGGCATATTCAATATGGTAGCTAGGCAGGCACAGAAGGTCCCAAAAGAGAGAAAGACTAGTATAGTGTGTATTGTTGATAAACAAGTGAAACCAGATCATGATTAAATATAATACACAAATAAGAGAGGTACAGCCACTAACATAATGTTTTCAATAGACAGCAAGCAATTCATTTGACATTTCCCCAATTACTGCATTGTGACAGCAGCAACCATTTAATTATATATATATATATATATATATATATATATATATATATATATATATATATGTGTGTGTGTGTATATATATATATATATATATATATATATATACATATATACATATATATATATATATATATATATATATATATATATATATATATATTGTTACAAAAGTTGTGTAATTTTCCTGATTTCTCCCAAAGTTTCACTCTTATTTAGGACTTCAATAACTCATGAAGGTAAAGGGATGTGAGAGGTGTCTTTATTTCAGATTCATAATTGTGTAGCTTATATTATTAATTTGATGCTGTGCCTCTAAGTTGAGCACACCAAAGTCCATTGGAAATAGCTGCTAATAGATTTGGGCAATGTCCACACAAAAGTTTATATATCCATTTCCAAGCTGTGCTAGTTTTAGGCAGGAAAATGGAGGTGAGACAGATACTTATATATTAATCATTGATCTCCAAGGAGAGACACTGTTACACACACAAGATTTTTAGAAGTGGATGACAGAGCAAGGGCTGAGGGACCGTAGAACATATTATAAATTCACCAGTTCTTCCATCATCCGCCTCTGCAAAGTGTCCATGTGCACAGAAAGTATTCATCTGTCCTTCTGTCAAAAACTGGAATGAAAGAGATATGTATATAAAAAAAATGTTGTGCTCATAGCCTCAAGATGTTAAAATCAAAGTTCTTTGCACAATGAAAAAAGCTTTGGAATGTTATCAGCAATGCCTTGAAATTTGTGCTATTTCTGCCTCTTGAATAACATCTTGTAATATCTTGCATTCAGCGAAATCTCATTAATGATTTAGTTGTGCAAGAACATGCATAATTGCAATTAGGCCCGTATGCACATGGAATGTACCTATCAGACCATGGCTGTCACAAAAATTGTTCCTTTGCAAAAATACCATATGGTCATTTTACAACAGGGTAAAAATCTATTGCTATTTTATTTTTTGGTTTGTTAAAAAAACACAACCTTATTTAACAATATAAAAATAATAAATTTTGACATTTAAATTTCTATACTAGTAAAGTCAATTTCTTTTCCTTTTACAACTTAAAGCCATCTGGGGTCTGGCATCCATAGGAAGCCGTAGTCTCTGTGTTGGATGCTTTGTATGGGTTAGTGCGGTAATACCCCTCTCTGTACTAGAGCCCACAGCTTTTGTCTAGTCCTTTAAGGTGAACGATGGAGCCCCAGGAAAAATATTGAGGCAGCTCTGATGAGGTGAGTGGTGGGTAGGATAATTTTTCCCCCTAACCAGGAATGCAGCTTTAGTCAATATCTGATCAAGAAGGGGATTCAGAGAACCTGGATTCTGCCCATGTTTTCCGCATGACTTATAAAGAAGAAGAAGACCTTCAATCTCCCAAGCAATGCAAATGAGCCTTCCAAATCTCTCTACTGGGGCTCATTTTCTACATCATCTGGAGTAGCTGTCCCTGTCTGCTGTCCACCTACCACATACCTACCATCCCAATGTGCATTTGAATACTCTGTTCTACCTGAACCAGTTCTCCTTCCTGTTTGCAGCGTCTAATCCATGCTGTGGTTTGCCCTAGTCGCCACTACTATGATTAGACCACAGAGTGGGTCTCTCGGCCTCCCATTATTTCCAGCTAATTAAGATCCTGTCCACTGGACTGTAAGCAGACAAACCTACCATGGAGTTCCTGCCAGCTCCTATTGGACACCAGTGTTCCAGCTACCCTGCCAACAGCCAGTGCACCAGCTACCCTGCCACAACCAGGGAACCCCATTGCTCCAGCCGTCTCCCTCGTTTCACATCAGGAAAGGCCAGATGTAACCTACATCCACACTCATAAGACCCGGGTAGCTGAAATCCGGTCTGAAATCTAGAATCGCTCCATCCACCAGTTCATGATCCTCATACAGAGCTGAAACTAGCGATCTGTGGGCCCCAGTGCAGGGAAGCAGGGAGGAAGGAATCGGGGCTCACACCTCGCTAGTTCCCCGTGTGGTGGGCTCCATTATCTCCATGGGCCCCTGCTGCACCGCACCTGCTGCACCAATGGTAGTTCCGCCACTGGCCACATAGCTTCCAGGACATCCGTCAGCTTACAGTTTTTCATGAAAACAGCTCTCAGTTTGAAATGAAGCATTTTGTCTTGATTTTTTCCTGTTCTCCATGAAGCAGCCTACCTTCTCTACTTGTCACACTGCCCACCTGGACTGATAAGTCTCTCCTGGTTCACCCCATGCTTCTTCCTCCTCTGCGATCCCTTCAAAACCTTGTCTGTATCTTCCCCTTCTTGCCATCCTATTTTCACCCCCTTGTCCTCTTCCTCCTCATCCTCTACTCCATATTGTTTTCTAATCTGTCCCATCATCATCATCTTATTTTATTTATAAGATCTGCAGCACAGCAAAATCAACAAAAAAATAAACAGAAAAAAATACAGATAAGTAAGAGACAAGAGAAAAATAGAATCAGTAAAAATCAATACTAGAGACAATAGAAAAAGCAAGTACATAACAAGACACAACTAGAAAAAAGGAAACAGGATATGAGGTAGAATCGGCCACACTTGTGAGAGTTAACGTTCAGGAGGATCAGAGATGTAAACGTAAAAGATAAGGGTGGAGGGAAGCGAGAATAAGGGGCAGCTGGAGCGTAAAGAGGGAATTGTTTTATGTGGGGTAGGCAAGTTTGAAAAGGTGAGTTTTTAAGGAGCATTTGAAAGATCCCATCCTACTTTCTCTTTGGCTTGACTTCCTCAGAATTACTGCTACAATGCCATCACTGACCTAAAGCTTAGTGCCTTAGTATTCCACCAATATGTACCTCTATCTCGCTGATTGCTTTCCATGTCTCATCACCTCGTCCGTACCCCAAACTAAACTTTCCCACTTGATCCTATTGTCACCCCCCACCCCAGAATGTAAGCTCTCAGGGGCAGAGTCCTCTCTACCTTATGTGTCAAGTCTGTCATCCATCCGTCTACTTCGTATGTCCCTTGTCATGTGTGAAGTAGAATGTTTTCTGTATGCCAAGTAATTTGTTTGGTTACTTGCAAATGTGTGTTTATTACTCCGCTCAATTGTATGTTCCTTGTCATGTCTGATGCTGAGTTTTTGTTGTATGCCTTGTCATTTGTTTTGTTATTTACCTCCATACATTTATTATTACTGTATGTCCCTTGTCCCTTGTCCTTGAAAAAGACCTGCTTCAAGAGGTTGAAATGCATTGGATTGATAGGGCTGGGAATTCTGGAACAAAAAAAGACCCCGTTGACACCATCTAAAGAACCAGAGGAGTAGAGACTGTGCAGAAACCCCAGGGAATTTTAACACCAAGCTCATATCTGTCTCTTTCTGGTAGGGATCCTCATATTCCATCATGTTCCAGTTTTCCTCATTTTAATGTCTTTATTTAAGTTTTTTTATGTATGCAGCCATGTGCAATAAATGTATTTTTCAGTTTTAAACGGTATCACGCTAGATCTGTTATGTTCTCTATATCTTTTCCCATATTCATACTTAGAGTTTACATTTGGGAGGAATTTTCAACACCATTAAAAAGGGAAGATAAAGATTGCAAGCAATCTGATACTACGCCTTTTCCCAATTTTTCCTCTAGTAAGTGTTATCACTAAAGGATGTGTGTGGTGAAGAACCAACTTAACACATTGGAATTTATCTTCTTGAGCACTGAATGCGATTTTAAATAGATTGTCTAGTAAGTGGAACCACATAGGAGAGATACTGTGTGAAACAAATTACATGGATTAAATTATAACAGCAACTGTTATTATTTTGAAATGTTCTCACATTTTTGTGGTATTATGATTTAAACGATGTCACACTATGTTGTATTTTTATTTTTCACATGTTATATATTACATTGAATTAACACGGAGGGGAAGATAACCAAGCAGTGACACATGAATATAGTCATCAACTGAATATAAGTATTTTCTAATACTATACATTTGTTTTTGCACATATATTTTCACATATATTTTCCATTCAGTTATCACATCGCTAATTGAGAGTTAGCATTATTACTGGTTTGTGATACAGTCATCAATTTTTCACTTTATATATAGTGATTAGAGATGTTCATTGACCCCCGTGTTTTGGTTTTGGTTTTGGATCTGTACTTTTTTTTAGAAAAATTGTTAAAATATGCTAAAATCACATAATTTTGCTCTTTTATTTGTTCCTACATTATTATTAACCTCAATAACACTAATTTCAAGTCATTTGCAGTCCATTTTGACCACCTCACAGGTCACAATATTATTTTCATACACTTTCAAACAAAGACTGCTGCAGTTCTTGCAGTGATAAGAAGACCATTGTCATGCCTAGGCATAAGACCAAAAAATCCACCTCTTATCTGTGGAATTATTTTTAACCAAATTCTGGCAATAGTTGTCTAGCCATTTGTAGCATTGAAAAGCCACAGTCATTAGAGCTAGAGACTTTAGCCATCGAGACTTTTCATCCATGTTACGCCATTTGAAGCGAGTTCATGAAAAGCTCTTGGGAAAGTCAGAAACTTATAATAAAAAATAACAACAGCAGTCCAGCATCAGCTACCTCCCTTCTGTCATCTAGATACCAGCACCTGCAATCTACACACCCAACACCTGTCATCAACATCCTCACAAGTAATCGGAGTTAGTCCTGCATCCAAGTTGATAATGCGAGATGACTCCTCCCCTATCCAGGACTCCTCAGAAGAATCCTTGAGCATTAGGCCCACTGCTGCTGCTCCTGCTGCTAGGGGTGGATCTTCAACCCATAAGTAGACCAAGAAGAAGACTACTAGTAGTTTACAACAATTGACTGTTAAACAATCCTTAGCAAGTATGAAAGCTGTCACCCATTCACAAAGCGGATCTCAGATGCCATGGCGACTATGCTAGTATTAGATCTGCGTCCAGTCTCCACTATTAATTCAGCTGGTGTTAGACAATTACTTGAGGTCTTGTGTCACCATTACTAAATTCCATCACAACACCATTTTACTAGAAAAGCTATTCCGCACCTCTACCAGATGGATTGTAAAATTGCAATTATTGGGCTACAAAATGCCATTCTACTCACTGTACACTTAACCACAGATATGTGGACAAGCGGAAATGAGAAAACTAAAGATTGTATGACTGTGACAGCCCACTGGGTTGGTGATTTGCCTTCACCAGCAGGAACAGCAGCAGCAGGTACTCAAGTACATCACATTTTTCAGAGGCAGGCTACTCTGTCTATCATCTGCTTCACTAAGAGGCATTATTATTATTATTATTATTATTATTATTATTATTATTATTATTATTATTATTATAGTAGATTTGTACCACAGCGCCGTACAGTAGGGAAGACAAGGACATACATAAAACAAGACATACGTAAAACAAGAACTAGAGATGGTCACTGACCCCCGTGTTTTGGTTTTGGATCTGGATTACCTTTGTGTTTTGGTTTTGCCAAAACCGCCCTTGCCTGTTTTGGTTTTGGCTTTGGTTTTGTTTGGTTTTGTTTAGCAATTTGTTTAAAAATCACTTTTTTGGGGGCTAAAATAACCTAATTTAGTGCTCCACCTGTTTCTTGGATAAGTGAGTTAATTCTACAGCTAATAAATTAGGAAAAAAACTGTTTAATCCCTGGTAGGCCGTCCTTAATTCTACACACAAACCTGATTGTCTTCCTCTCCATCTTAACCTATTGGCAATGTAGCCATCGTCTTTGGGTGTATATTACACCCTGCACTTATAGTTAAATATAAAAAGAAGCAGCCTGAAAAGACAATTTTATAAATACAAATGCCCAAAGCAGATGTTCTGTTTGGGTGTATAATATTCCCAGAGATTAAAATTGAAATAGACGAAGAAGCAGCGTGCAAATACTGTACAATAAAATATAAATGCCCAAAGCAGATGTTCTGTTTGAGTATATGATATTCCCCTAGATTAAAATTGAAATAGAAGAAGAAGCAGCCTCCATAGACTGTACAATAAAATATAAATGGACAAAGGCAGTTTGTTGTCTGTCTGTATAGGCCACCCTCCACTTGTAGTTAAATAGAAAGAAACCAGCCAGCATAGACTGTATGTTAAATAGAAATGGACAAAGGGAGTTTGTTGTCAGTCTTTATCTCACACCCTCCACTTGTAGTTAAATAGAAAGAAACCAGCTAGCATAGACTGTACGTTAAATAGAAATGGACAAAGGGAGTTTGTTGTCAGTCTTTATCTCACACCCTCCACTTGTAGTTAAATAGAAAAAAAGCCAGCATAGACTGTACGTTAAATAGAAATGGACAAAGGGAGTTTGGTGACTGTCTGTATATCACCCCTTCCACATATAGTTAAATAGAAAAAAAACAGCCAGCATAGACTGTACGTTAAATAGAAATGGACAAAGGGAGTTTGGTGACTGTCTGTATATCACCCTCTCCACGTATAGTTAAATAGAAAAAAACCAGCCAGCATAGGCTGTATTTTAAATAGAAATGGACAAAGGGAGTTTGGTGACTGTCTGTATATCACCCCCTCCACATATAGTTAAATAGAAAAAAAACAGCCAGCATAGACTGTACGTTAAATAGAAATGGACAAAGGCAGTTTGGTGTCAGTCTGTATCTCACACCCTCCACTTGTAGTTAAATAGAATAAAAGCCAGCCGGTATAGACTGTACAATAAAAATAGAAATGGACAAAGGCAGTTTGGTGTCTGTCTGTATAGGCTCCCCTCCACTTGTAGTTAAATAGAAAAAAAAACAGCCTGCATAGACTTTACCTTAAATAGAAATGGACAAAGGCAGTTTGGTGTCTGTCTGTGTATGACACCCTACCATTATAGTGAAATTGACAAGTGGCTTGCTTTTCTTCCCAGTAAGGAAAGGGACTGTCTGACATTTCCATATCAATTACCTCTTGAAAACCTCTCCACCATGCTTTGCATGTTAATAGTCGGATTGGATGGAGTTATGGGCAAGGTCACACATTTTTTGGTAAAATCTTCCAAACCAGCCCAGATGTCAAACTGTTGTGGTCTGCCCCCTGCGTCATCCCTGCTTTGCTTTTGAAAGTTTAATTTATTCAGAGCAGCAGCTGCTTGAGAAACTGAAGGAAGAGACGTCGTCAAGCCAAGGCAAAGTTCAGCAGACAACTTGCTGACCAATAGCTCATTGCAAAGGTTCACATCTCGCTCATTTTGAAACAAAAAATCAATGTAGGTCTTAAACCTTGGATTAAGCACAGTCGCCAAAACGTAGTGATCCGAGTTCAAGATTTTAATTACTCTAGGATCATTGCGAAGCGAATTAAGTACTTGATCTACAAGGCCAACATACTTTGCAGAATTGCTTTCTTTCATCCCCTCCTTCAGTTTCTCAAGCTGCTTTTCCAATAGTCGAATTAAGGGAATGACTTGGCTCAAGCTAGAAGAGTCTGCACTCACTTCACACGTCACAACTTCAAATGGTTTCAGCATCTTGCACAGCACTGAAAGGATTCCCCACTGTGCAAGAGTGAAATACATCCCCCCTCCTTTCCCAATGTCATGGCTTGTTCAATATGCTTGGATGGCTTTGCGCTGTTCCTCCATCCTCTGAAGCATATACAGGGTGGAATACCACCTTGTTAACACCTCTTGCTTAAGTTGCTGACAGGACAAGTTAAATTATTCTTGGAGCTGCTGCAATCTCCTACATGCTGTGGCAGAATGCCGGAAATGTCCAGAAATTTTACGGGCCACCAAAAGCATCTCCTGCACCTCCCTGTTATTTCTTAGGAAGCTCTGCACCACCAAGTTTATTGTGTGAGCAAAACAGGGAATGTGATGGAATTCACCCAGCTGTAATGCTCGCACTATATTGTTGGCGTTATCAGGAATGACATATCCTGGGGAGAGTCCAAGTGGTATAAGCCACGTATCAATCACATCTCTTAGTTTTCGTAACAAATTGTCAGCTGTATGCCTGTTAGTGAAGCCGGTGATACAAAGAGTGGCCTGCCTGTGACAAATGTTACGTAGTGGTGTACATGCTGCTGCTGTTCCTGCTGGTGAAGATGAATGACCAACCCAGTGGGCTATACCAGGGAAGGGAGAGGGGAAGAGGAGGAAAAAAGTCAGTGTAATGTGAGGCACTCCCAAGTTGCTCGTTAAAATATAACTTTTATTAGGAATTGGTTAAAATGGAAAGAATTGAGCGAAATAGTTAAAAGAAAAATAGAATAAAAAACGTGATATGTGATTAAAATGCAAAATAATTTGCAATGTCCCACTTCTCCTCCTAATCGTATCAATACCTGCTACAATAGCGCTAAAGGCTGCGTATAAGAGATATAAAGTTGGTATATAATATATCAACCCTAGATTGCATGAATTGCGGAGACCAGTAAGTGCTATATCTCAACATTAACAGCCCGAAGGTTTCTATCCAAATATCCTTAAATAGTGCTAACCTGCATCGGGCTGATAAAGCCTATAATGAAGGCATTGGAAGATGGCAAAACTGATCAGCAAGAATCGCGGGATTTTGTGATAAATGCCCTGCCTGGAATGAAACTGGGGAGCGATTCCTGCTTTAATCTAAGCAATCTAAGCAAGGAGAATAAGTGAGACAAAACGCCAACGCGCGTTTAGCTCCGTGGCTTTGTCAAGTCGAACTGATCAACCTGTTTCCTGGGACATTATGAATCAACATAGTCCCTGTGGATTACTCTATTTATTAGAGCCCCAAGGGAATATTACTAAATCAGGAGGGATGCCCACCCTCCCATTGTCCTGTCGGTATATCAGCTCATTACTGATCATTTATTTTGTCCTTTTAATATAGCTTTATATGCCTATTATTATTTCTTTCAAAAGCCCCTAAGGAATATCTCCTATACAGAAGGGACGCTTATTTTCGGCTTATAGGAACTATTAATACTAATTATACATGCTCTTTAAATATAAGCTACCCAATAATATCACCTCAAGGGATAAATAAGATTTGGCTCAAAATTCTTTGACAATATTACTATAGCCCATTGATATTTTCTCTCTTGATGTAGATAGAACTATACTATCTCTATTTTTTCCTATGATTGAGGAATAATTGTAACGGATGTCAATAATAATAAAAAAAAATAAAAAAAATAATAAGGCTTGAATCATTGTTTAACTTTGATTTATTGGTTACTTTGATCCAGCATCACTTGATACTCCTTTTAAAACATCACAGGGCCTGAATAAAATGAAATAGCCACTATATCGGCATTTCTTGCTGTCAACCAATAAAGCAATCTGCATTTTAACAACCTTAACGGTGATAGGTCAATTTAAATGCCAATCAAAACCACGGGGGAACAAAATGAAAGTATATACACCCATTATGACAGGACGCTTCCTGATTGGTCCCTTCAATCTTAACCACACCTCTTTGAGAGAGTATTTAACAGCTGTCATTTTTTTGGATCAGTTTGCCTTGACAAAGCCACGGAGCGAAACGTGCGTTGGCGTTTTGTCTCACTTATTCTCCTTGCTTAGATTGCTTAGATTAAAGCAGGAATCGCTCCCCAGTTTCATTCCAGGCAGGGCATTTATCACAAAATCCCGCGATTCTTGCAGATCAGTTTTGCCATCTTCCGATGCCTTCATTATAGGCTTTATCAGCCCGATGCAGGTTAGCACTATTTAAGGATATTTGGATAGAAACCTTCGGGCTATTAATGTTGAGATATAGCACTTACTGGTCTGCGCAATTCATGCAATCTAGGGTTGATATATTATATACCAACTTTATATCTCTTATACGCAGCCTTTAGCGCTATTGTAGCGGGTATTGATACGAATAGGAGGAGAAGTGGGACATTGCAAATTATTTTGCATTTTAATCACATATCACGTTTTTTATTCTATTTTTCTTTTAACTATTTCGCTCAATTCTTTCCATTTTAACCAATTCCTAATAAAAGTTATATTTTAACGAGCAACTTGGGAGTGCCTCACATTACACTGACTTTTTTCCTCCTCTTTCCCTCTCCCTTCCCTGGTATACCATACTAGTTAATACAGTGTTGGGTGCACCCCCCGATTTTAGTTGTCTTTAATTGGGTTTTCAATAACTATAACTCATTAAGTGCTCGTATTATTTTGCCTTGTGCGGTTTTCCATCTTTGTGTTTTTTGTTATCAACCCAGTGGGCTGTCACAGTCATATAGTCTTTGGTTTGCCCACTTCCACTTGTCCACTTATCTGTGGTTAAGTGTACAGTGGGCAGAATGGCATTTTTCAGTGCAATTACTACATTTTTACACACTTTTTGGTATAGTTGCGGAATAGCTTTACGGGAAAAATGGTGTTGCGATGGAATTTTGTAACGCGGACACAAAACATCAATTAACTGTGAAAAACCAGCTGCGTTTATTGTGGATATTGGACGCAGATCTAACACTAACATGGCAGCCATGGCGTGTGTGATTCGCTTGGCGACTGGGTGACTGCTGTCATATTTGCTTCCACTAGCAAATGATTGTTTCACATTTAATTATTGTAATGTAGTACTGCTCTTTTTCTTGGCCTTCCTATGGGAGGAAGATTAACCACCAGCAGCAGCAACAGCAGCAGCAGTGGGACTAAGGCTTAAACATTCTTCAGAGGAATAAATTATGGTGCAGGAGTCATCCAGCCTTACTAAGTGGGATGCAGGGCTAACTCCGAGCGTTACTGAGGATATTGATGAGGACAGTGTTGGGGGTGCATATTGCAGCCGTCGGGATGTAGGTGACAGAAGGGTCCTAGCTGATGACGAAGTGCTTGTTATTTTTTTGCCATAACTTTCAGCTTTTCCCAAAACCTTGCCATGAACTCTCGTCAAATGTCGTAACATGGATGATGTTCCAAGATGGTTAAGGTCCCTCCCTCGACTGACTGGCTTGACATACACTACAAATGGCTATACAACTGTTGTCAGGATTAGGGTAGAAACAATTCCACACGTAAGAAGTGGATTTTTTGGTTTTATGCCCAGGCATGACAATGGCCTTTTTCTTGTCACGTGCCAGAACTGCTGCCACTGGTGCAGGACTTACACAAATAGCCTCATCCTCATCAACATCCTCATTAGCGCCCTCGTCGGCTACACAAATCTCCCCCTCATCCTCTTCCAATTCCAAAGTGGCATCTTCAATTGGCGTATCACTGGCTACACTCGGGCTGTTCAGGCACTCATCAGCAGAAATGCCGAAAGGGCCCATCTTTATGGGTACACTATCAGAATGCTCACGATTACACATACCACTGGTGGATGGACTCTCCACAGGGATTGGTGTCTTTTCTGATTCTGAGCATATATTTTTCTCTAATGCCTTACTGTTTTCTTGCAGCTCGGCATTCACACGTAACAGTAGTTGTGCAACACTTTTGGACTCCAAATTACTTGGTCTTGCTTGGTCACGAGTGACCGTAGAAGAAGAAGGCTCAGTAACATTTTTAGATCTGGCACTAATAGAGAAAGGTGAAGGCCTCATTCTTTCTTTGCCACTACGTGTGTAGAATGGCATGTTGGCAATTTTTTTTTTTATCAGCAGTTAACTTTTCATCAGTTACAGTTCTTTTTCGCTTCAACGTGGTAAAAAAAAATTTGGGTGTGTTTTTTTCCCTAAATAAAAAAGACTATGTACTTTTACATAGGCTTTACCAGATGACGTACAGGGAAGACTACCATCAGGACTGGTGCCAGCACCTGCTTGCTGGTCCTGCTCATATGTGGACTGCTTTGAATCCATTTTAATGAGACCCAAACACTTGTAGTGCAAATTCAGTAATATATAGTGCTGCTAGATAATACTTTCAGCACCAGAAAAATTGTTTTTCACACAGGGGAATATGGGAGACCCTTAAATACTTGTAGCGCAAAATCTGAAATATATAGTGCTGCTAGATAATACTTTCAGCACCAGAAAAATTGTTTTTTCACACAGGAGAATATGGGACACCCCAAAACACTTGTAGTGCAAAATCTGAAATATATAGTGCTGCTAGATAATACTTTTAGCACCAGAACAAACAAAAATTTCACACAGGGGAATATGGGACACCCTAAAACACTTGTAGTGCAAAATCTGAAATATATAGTGCTGCTAGATAATACTTTCAGCACCAGAAAAATTGTTTTTTCACACAGGGGAATATGGGAGACCCCCAAACACTTGTAGTGCAAAATCTGAAATATATAGTGCTGCTAGATAATACTTTCAGCACCAGAAAAATTGTTTTCTCACACAGGGCCTGCAATTTGGGACATGTGGCGAGTTTGGCTCTCCATGAACATTGTTTACTGCTGCTGGAATGCGCCAATAGACAGCGCCATTTCTCTAGCTGGGTCCATACTTTGCGGTGCAGGTTGCTGGTGTGCTGGGGCTTCAGCAGGGCCAGATGCAACATCCTAGAAGACACAGGGGCATCCACTGTTTCCAGGGTGATTGTCGTTTGCTCATCTGGCTCAGGGGACATTTGCAGGGACTCCGCCTGAGGTGCCTGGTATGAAGAGGGCCCTGTGTATGAAAAATGACGGTAAGTATATAGGATATAATATGTTTGTATATTGCATTCTGAACACTGGCTAGGAAAGAATAATCTTTAGCAACTAGAGATTGTTTCACAATGTTTGCATTCCTGATTTCTTGTCCTATGCTACCTGCTTCAGGATGCACTTTTTATCTTTTGAATACACATTATCATTTGGACTATGTATGGCTGAGGGGGGTAAAACAGCAAAGTATTTTTAACCTATAAATATGAGGATTTAGTCAGCCAAATTCTGCTAGACCGTGCTTTGGGGTAAACTAATACTATTTTAGTACTCCCTCTGTGTAGTACATGCTGGGGTATTTTGACTAAACTGCGTGGTTACAAAAGTGGAGATGTTGCCTATAGCAACCAATCAGATTGTAGCTGTCATTTTTTTGAATGCAATACATAAAGTACAGGTATATTCTGATTGGTTGCTATAGGAAACATCTCAGTTTAGTAAATGTAGCCCTTAGTTCTCATTGTAAACCATAAAAAAAAATGACAGCAACATTTGCACAGAAAATCAATTAACTCCATTATTTCTCTCCTAAACAGAAATCACGCACCTGCTTGCTCGTCTGTACCCGAATCTCTCACTGAAGGTGGAGGTGTAGGTCTCGGACTGGGACTGTACTGCGGTTCTGGCGAATCTGGATGTATTGGAAAAAGCATACAATGTATTTGCAGCAAAAAACAATTTCAAAATATACAGTTTATTTCAAAAATGTGTTTGCAAATAAAAAAACAGGTTTTTTGTTTTTTTTAAAAAAAAAAAAAACCTTTACAAACTAATAGAGTAAAAAATACACTTGAAAAAGAAAAAAGTCACTTTTAAAAAGCAAAAAGCATTTCAAAAAAGAAAAAAGCATTTTTACAAAGAAAAAAACATTTTAAATACTGTTAGGGTAAAAAAAACAAATAACTCACCAACTACTTAGCCAAAAGAGGGCGAATCGGTATCCTGCACATTTATGCCCTCTACAATCTCAGCCGGCATTATCTGGCGCAGCTCCTCCTCGTAACTGGTGTACTCTACACGAAGTGGGGGGCCACCACCTGTGCGCCTTGTAGACCTCCTTTCCTGGGCCATTTTTTCCTTCAGCCTCCTCTTAATGTCCGAGAAGCGCTTGCGGCAGTGCGCCACTGTCCGCTTCAGTGGGCCCACCGCGTTCACGGCATTACAGACACGCCCCCACAATTGGTGATGCCGCCTTAGAGGAGTCCGGGCTGCCAGGTTGCCTAGGATGACCTCATAGCAGGGAATAATATTGTGCACCAGCACACAATTCTCATCATGTGAGAAACGCACATTCCTCCCTGTCTTTGTCTTCCTGCCTGTCCTGTCTCATCAAACTCTCCCTCTCCCTCCTCTGACCCCTCAAGCTCCATCTCCCTCTCCTCAGCCTGTTCTCCCCTCCTATCTCTGGACATTTTCACACAGAGAAGCACAAAACACTGAAGGACTGACAAACACAAAGGACAAACTAGACTAACTACAGACACACTCTCAACACAGGCACACACAAGTAACACAGACAAAGGACAAGTCAAATACAAAAAATACAAGACAGAAAATAAATGAGAAAATAAATGTACAAAACAGAAAAATACCACAGGACTACTCACACTTCAATCAGATATCGCTCCACCAAACTCCAACTCTCACCAACTATCACAAAGCACAATCCTCCAAACTCCTCTCACAAAACTCCTCAAAACCCTATCAAAAAAAAAGTGTCAGGCCAGTGGTTTATATAGGGCTTGTGATGTCAAATCTCCTGACTTTGAAAATAGCCAATAGTAACAGGCCATGAGACAGGTGTATTTTTCAAAAAAAACTCCTTCACACGAAAGCGCCATCATTTAAAGCAAAAGCGCCATGTTCTATTCAAAGCCGCCGGCGGCTTTGAGCATTACATCCCGCTGTGACATCGCCGGTGGCTTCAAATTGAAGATGAAATGCGCCCATTAGTAAATCCGGCTGTTTGCAATGCAAACCCACCGGAAAACCGCCGCGATGCATGGCGGCTTCAAGCCGTCATGCATCACGCCTGATAGTAAATCTAGCCCTTGGAGTGCAAAGTCTGAAATATTTAGTGCTGCTAGATAATACTTTCAGCACCAGAAAAATTGTTTTTCACACAGGTGAATATGGGACACCCCAAAACACGTGTAGTGCAAATTCAGAAATATATAGTGCTGCTAGATAATACTTTCAGCACCAGAAAAATTGTCTTTTCACACAGGGGAATATAGGACACCCCAAAACACTTGTAGTGCAAAATCTGAAATATATAGTGCTGCTAGATAATACTTTCAGCACCAGAATAATTGTTTTTTCACACAGGGGAATATGGGACACCCCAAAACACTTAAAGTGCAAATTCAGAAATATATGCTGCTGGTATATAGGATTTTCAACAACAGAAAATGCCTTTTTTAGAAGTGGGCAATATCTGACACCCCAAACACATGTAGTGCAAATTCAGAAATATATACTGCTGGCATATACTATTTTCAACAACAGAAAATGGCTTTTTAGAAGTGGGGAATATCTGACACCCCAAACACTTGTAAGGTAGGTAGTTCCATAAGTGCGGAGCAGCATGGGAGAAGTGTTGAAGGCAGAAGAGAGAGCTAGTTATCAGAGACGAGACAAGACGCAGGTCAGAGGTAATACCGCTGACAACCTGTTTGAAAAACTGAGGGATGTCATTGCAACATGGCTTATCCTGCTTGGACTCCTCTGAGGATATGTTATTTCTGATAACGCCACCAATATTGTTACAGCATTACAGCGAGGGAAATTCCATCACATTTCCTGTTTTGCTCACACAAAACAGGAAATGTGATGGAATTCACACAATCAACTTAGTGGTACAGAACTTTTAAAAAAATGCCAATGCAGGAGATGGTGTCTGTTTCCCGAAATATTTTGGGCCATTTTCAGGATTCTGCAACAGTATATAGGAGAATGCAGTATTATTATTATTATCGTTTATTTGTAGGGCGCCACAAGGTTTCCGCAGTGCTGCAAGAAGAATAGAATTTGAGGGGCAATATACTTTAGTCCAGCAAAGTAGTCACCATTGATTAGAGTGCAGACACTGTTAGCTTGAGTCAAGTGATTACCCTAATTAGACTTTTTGAGAAGCAGCTAGAGAAATTGAAGGAGGAAATGAAACAAAGCAAATCCGCTAACTATATTGAATTGTAGATCAAGTATTTAATTTGCTTTGCCAGGATCCAAGAGTTATCAACATCTTGAAATCGGATCACTACATTTTAGCAACTGTACTTGATCCTAGGTTTAAGAGCTATGTCTTCTCTTTCATTCCAACTGACCCAGATCTCAAGAGATGCAATGAGCTACTGTTCAGCAGGCCGACAGTTCAAGTGGTACATGACACAACATAGTCTCCTCCTTCAGTTTCTCTGGGAACTGCTTCTAGGAAAAAAAACTAAGCTTTCCCAAGACAACCAGTGGTGATGCAGAGTCAGCACAACATTTTGACATTTGGGGGTAAATGTATGAATCTCCGGATTTCTTCATCTCTGGCGTGTTCAGCCTCTTCAGCACTTAAATTTAAAGCGGCGCTGCATTGTAAAGGGAAGCTTCCCTTTACAATGCAGCGCCGCTTTAAATTTAAGCGCTGAAGAGGCTGAACACGCCGGAGATGAAGAATCAGGAGATTCATACATTTACCCCTTGGTCTGCTGTAAAAGAATTGCCCAAAAATCATGACAGCTCTGCCATAAAATGAACTAAAAATTCCATGAGGAAGGCCATTACCAGCAATTACATCAAAGTACACAGACTTCTGTGATGGTAGATTCCAGCGGGGATGAATTAATATTGTTTGAGGATGATGTACACACTGGTGAATATGATGACAGTGTAGATTGCAGGTGCTGAAATCTAGCTGAGAAAAGGGAACTACCTGATGCTAATATGTTTGGTAATATTTTGGGTAGAATGGCACCGTGGCAATTTTATGTTTTTCTACAGTAAACTTTCACCTTTATTAGAGAGGTTTTTTTTTCTTTAAAAGGGTACAAGCTTTTCACTTCCATTTTTGTTTCCCTAACTTAAAACCACTATGGACTTGAACATATTCTTTAGCACATGAGGTAGAGGGATTAGTATCATCATGACTGAGACTGGAGAGTGACAAGAACAATGCCAACTCTCCAGTTTCTGTATGAGCTTGGCATAGTAGAATGTCACTGGAGACTTTTAAGAACACTGACAGCCCTATTATTACAATTTCTGTTTCAGCACTAAACCCTACCAACTCTTGTTTCTGAGTGAGCTATGGTACAGTAAAATGTAACTGCAGCTTTAGACCAAGCCTGCCAGCCCTAGTACTTCTATTTCAGCAATGACAATTAGCAATGGAGCAATGGAGCTCTCCTCTTTGTGTGTAACCTATATAACACAGTACAATTTGATTGCAAATTCAGAAGACCAAGCCTGCCAGTCCTAGTATTTGTATTTCAACACTAATAGGTGGATCCGCAGACATCGCGACTATTCTAGGAGAAGGAAATGACAATTTTCAATTTCAAATTAGAATCCGCCCCTTATTGCGTAATACAGTGGTTGTGCGAATCAGGGTTGCTTCTCGTTTTCCTGCCATTTGCGATTACCCACCCACATTTCTATAAAAAGATTTACCCACCCTTTGCAAACTACCATTCTGCACAGGTTTGATGCTGTTGGCTGATCCCTGTGACCCTCTTGTTATTGGTGATTATTATCCCGCCGGATTGCTCTTTCTGGATTACTATTTCCAGTGCTTATTTCCACTATTTTCACTACTCATTTAATTGCACATTTTACTGTACATTTTCATATATTTTGCATTACATATACCCTTTAGAACAGACTACTCCAAACACATTTTACACACTTCTCTACTGACACCACACTACACTACATTACACACTACACTATAACACACCATTATTTTATTTGATTGCATATTGCAACATATTGCATGATGACAGAAAAATATTTGTTTAAATTTATTTAGAAAAATAGTTTGCAATAGTGTTGTTTTGCTAGTTTATTTAGTTGATTTTTTATAGGAAAAAAATTAGATAAATATAACAGGTAGTTTTATACTAGTGTGACATCTTTTTTTTATTAAATATAGTTTATTGAAGAAAAAAGCCGTGATATTATTTGAAATTTTATTTAAAATATTTCTGATATAAAAAAAACCCTATAGATTTAGCAGAGCTATTGCAGAATTTTTCAAATAGCTACTTGCATTATTGTTGTTATGTATATATATATATCTATATATATATATATATATATCCTTCCTTGGCATTAGGGAACAGAGGAGTGAGACAGAGAACAACAAAGAAGATGCCAGAGATTCATCCAAAGCTTGTCAACTGGACCCACGCAGCAATCTACAGGGACTGAAGGGTGATGGGGATGATCCTGACGAGGGCGGCAGCAACCTCACCAGAGCACCTCGATTCTCTGAGGAGCAGAACAACATCATGGTGGACAAGATTATTGCGAACTACGAGGTCCTCTATGGTAAATGGGCGCATGTAACAATTCACCAGCATAGGAACAAGATTTGGCGTGACACCACCAGCATAGGAACAAGATTTGGCATGACATCTCTGCAGAGGTGACTGCTTGTGGGCAAGTTCCCAAGTCTGTTGAAAATTGCAGGAAATGGTTCCGGGACTGCAAGCAGATTGTAAAGAAGTTGGCTGCATCCAAGAAGCATGCCAAAGAAACTGGTGATGGCAAACCTGCAAAAATCGTCATGAAAGACTGGGAAGTGAGGCTGGGGGATCCTGGATCCTGTACTTGTGTAAGGTATTGAAGGTGCTGTGGACACAGAAGACCCTTCCACATTTACACATACTTGCCTACTCTCCTGGAATTCCAGGGAAGCTCCCAAATTTCGGGGAGTCCTCCCAGACTCCCAGAAGAGTAGACATGTCTCCCGGATTCGCCGAAATTCATGGCATTGAATGGTGGGGCGGGGCTTAATCGCATCATTAAGCCCTGCCCCCGCTATTCAATGCTGTGGATTTTGCCAGTTTATAGCGGGGCCCCCTCCTAATCCCTGTCACATGACTTCTCCCCCGAGATCTCACGGGTGAGAAGTTTTTAAAGTTGGCATGTATGCATTTACATCAGAAGGTTAGTGTATATATATAGATGTATATGATGTGTTTGTAAAACATGTTTAAAATTTAAAATTTATAGTAAATTAACTCACTATTCTATTTTATTGTAGAGCCAGCTTCAAAGTGCCCAGCAAAGAAGCCAACAGGACATCCTGAGACAGCTGCCACCCATGTTGGTAAGTTTTTTTTGGTTGACTATATTCACATTCTTATATATTGCCAGACAAACACATGTAAAGATATTTATATATACACACACATCACCCATATCTACAGTATATACACCCCTCCACAGCCTATGTTATAATTGTCAGGGGGTGAGTGAACTGTATGATGGGTTGTGTGTTTACCGAATTTAAGATGAGTGGTGGTATGTGTATATATGTGTTCAAATGCACACTTATACACACACACATGACCACACATCTTAAATTCCTATTAAGCCACCAAGGGGACCCTTCACATAGCATCTATGGGACCCGAATAAATAGGACCATTCGTTTCTGAGGACCTCCCTCTGCTTTAATGAGTATTATAGAGGTCATTGTCTTCACAGTGAAGCCCTGTTTGGGCTTTCAGTTGTTTACTCTAAGAAAAGCAGTATAGGAGTGTCCAGTGTGGATGGACAAGTATCACCCTGTCCCCACAACCTTTGGCATAGGACCCCTGTCTACAGTTATTTCTATCACACTGTAATCTCCACATTTGGGAATGACTTACATGTGTCAGTGTCATTTTTATTTCTCAGCATAATTGCTTGCATAGTTACCAAAGGACAAGAGCATCCACATGAAACTTCTGGCTATGCACATTCAGTAAATTAGTTTCACAACCTGTAGATAGATTTTCTGTATTGTCTTTTTAACCAGTATTGTGCTTGTCCACTTTTAGCTGGCGCATATCTTAATGCACATATAAAAACAATATTAAAATACATGTTTACATTCATTTTTTTGTTTTATTAGTTTAATTTACCTATAAAAATTCAACTATTTGGTAATTATATGTATTTATAGACTAATTACTTGTTATTTAAAATGTTTATTTTACAATCTGATATAATACTATATGAATAAGTTACAACAGCCAGTTACATGCTAATGATCCTGTGAGCATACCTAGAATCATTAGTTAGCAACATTGTGCACATGCATGTGGTTTCTCCCATGGCCTGATTAAAGGTTCAGACCACCCTAGGCTAATATATTTGTAGTGCCCCTTGCCTTCCACACCAGGCTAATGCACGGTAGTTTAAAACAAACTGGTCCTTAATTTAAAATCCAGCTTACTTCATCACCCCACCAATGTCTAAGTTCCCATATTTTCAAAACTCAGCTCCACTAGGCTCCTTAAAAGGGTCAGGGCAATCTTTCTAACTTATTTAATTTTTATTTAAATCAGAACTGTACAGCAGAAGAGGCATAAATAATGTGGAAGGAGAAGGAGCTGTCATGTCTGTGCCTGCCGCCATCCTCATCTCTCCTACTGGCTTATCCACAAGCACCCATCCAAGGATGCTTTATTGTTTTCAGCCTTACATGGGACTACGTCCAGATTAAAACATTACTACATTTTTTTTTCATTTTATCTTTTTACTTGGAGAACAATCATTTCTTATATTTTAAAATAAATTTTAGTTTATACTTCTCACAATTTTGTGCCCCCCCCCCCAAAAAAAAACATTGCACCCTAGGCTGCAGCCTAGTTAGCCTATTGGATGATCAGGGCCTGGTTTATCCCCAGCCAGTGATGTGTAAAATACACAAAAATGTACTTAGCCACTTACACTTGCTGCTGTTCGCACATTGTTTGAATGTACCGGCATTTGTTAAATGTACAAAGTGCTTAAATACATAAGGATTTGTTTTGTAAAACATTAATACACATTTTCATGTGTAAAAAGCACGTGTATAGTAATTAGAATGGTTCAAGAGCATCAAACTTTCTTGCGGTACAATAGGCTGGTATGCTATGTTTCGATTCACATGGCCGTCCTGCCTTCAAACCACTAACTCATATTTGTGGTTCTAGATTTGCAGTTCACAATTTGCATTCACTTAAGCACTTTGCAGTAATTAAATCCATTTAAATACATGGATATTTTCCTTAACTGCAAGATTTCCCATGCTAGGATTCCATTGGATTACAGCAGATCAATTTTATAATAAAATGGTGAACCAGAGTTCCAGGGTGGGTTTTATTTAAATAAATTTTATTCATTACAAAAGTGTGTGTTTTATTTACTTTTTCATATTATTGGTCTTACCATTATACTCGGATCTCCTGGGTTGGCAAATTATTGTCGGCGTTCCAGTGGACCTAATTGTCTTTATTACTGTGATACCCACAGCCCATGGTGCCTGGAAGAGCTTGAGCACTTTTCAGTGCTTGTGGAGGGAGGTCTGCTCTGTATTTTTGCGCCTCCAACCCCTGCACTGAGCAATCTTGCTCCGGTTCTACTATGATAGGGCTATCCAACGCTGAGGGTTAACCTGTTAGAATAACCACTGCTTTATTGGGAACCAGTCCAGACTGTGTAACCCTTATGGCTAGTTGGGGTATACGCTGCTTGTCTATTTTGTTTTACTATTATTTATTTACTAGAATACCTTATCCAATTAATTCCAAAATCCTATTCATTTAAAAAAACATGCTTGTCAATACATTATTTACTTAAGATATTGTGTTTTTTCCCTAAATTAAGGATAATTATTCTAACTAATAAAGCTTAGCTGATACAATTATCTAATTGTTGGGACTGTCTGCTGCGTGTGTTAATTTTCGAATCAAGGAACTTTGGAGGTAAATGGGATCCGATAGGTTAGCAAAATAAATCTCGTAAAAATATCTAGCAAAAGCACATGAATCTAACATTTAAAAATATTTTCTAACCGTAAATATTATTTCACTGTTTACCAGAATCATGAGAATATTTCTCATGTATTTTCACCATCATTCACATATAAAAGGTTAAAAATTAAGTCTACATTTTGTTTGACTTTTCATTTTAATTTTTTTTTAGTTGAATGTCACTCTGACAGGCAGTTTTCTAACCCTCCTATATGATCCCTCCATCTGATCCCAAAGTTTCAGCTTATGTGACTTTTTCAATTATCTTGTCAGAATTAATGAGAAGGGTGCTTTTAAACATAAGTTGTTTCAACACAAGGTACTGCAATAGAAAGATGAGTTGTAAGTTGTGAGTAGAGTATTTCACACTGGGTGAAATAGGTCATGATGAAAGATTAGAGTTTCAGGTCTGGGCAGAGATGAGAATAGAATGAAGAACACTAGCAATCGTGGAGATAATAGCAAAATGCCTGACTGTTATTGATATGCTTGCTGGAAATAGCATTTCCTTTGCAAAATATTTACTCCAATTGAGCTACAGGCACCTTGCTGAGCTGTATTTTAGTTACCCTTTACCAGTTAACAGCTGGCACCCTCTGGAACATATGCAGGACTTGAACATTCCAAGAAACACTTTATCTTTGTTAAAAAAAAGTCTCTGTTCTATATGTAAATAAACTTTGTATTGAATGCTGTCATGTCATTGACCGATGTATTCATTATGACAACTTGAACTGGCTCCCCGGATCCAATAGCAGATCTGGGCATATTTTGGAGGGGTCAGCCTGACTGCAACATTATACTCTCTTGGCTCTCCAGACACTTCTACCCATTGGTGTCCTGAAAATATCCCAATCACTTTCCTCTCCCAGCGGCCACCATGCCGCAGTCGCCCATAAACTCCGGAGCCGCTAGCACCAGGGCGTGCATCACAGTGCTGATAGAGCAAATGTGTAGTCTGCTGTTGCACTCTGCATGATCTATAAACCAGCTCCCCAGGTCGGTCACTGTCAAAGCCTGAGAAGTGAACTCGTCTTCCAGCCAGGTTCGCCAGAGGTGGGGATGCAGCCAGGTGCATATGAGGTTGTGATTGTGCCCGTCGAAGCTCCAGCAAAGCATAATCATAATCCATACTAAGTTCTGCTGGGGCACCAATCCATCCTCGGGGAACCCTTGTTCTTTTAACATGTACCCAGCGTAGAGAACGCCGAGCTCCTAGACGTAAGAAACCAACGCGCAACTTACGTGCTCCTTGAACATAATCACGACCATCATGAATACAGTGAGCTGCTGTCAAGACATGACGTTCAGTTACCAGCACACCTGTGCAACCTGTAGACACACGAACAGCAGCAGCAAAAGGGAAATCTTTAAGAAAGCGGTGACTGCGGATGGAAAAGCGGATATCTGGTCCATATATTTGTCTCCGAGCTCGTATAGCTTTCAAGCTATTTTCACCCCAATTTCTGGTACTATTCTGAGGTAGGCTTATGGTCACTGTTGTCAGTGTACGACTGCCATTTAAATATGCAGTCTCGTAGTCCAGTTGATGGCTGACAGGTAATGGTTCTGACTGAGACTCATGCAGAACACACTCATTTGTGCAGACTATGCTGAGCACTGGAGTACCAATGGCAGTGAAATGAGATGGAGCTAAAGGAAGTGTTTGTTGTGTCACCAGCTCCAGGTCAGGGAGATCAGAAGCAGCGATGGAGAGAACAGCCAAGTACACAAATAAAAGTGATGATGAGTTCCCAACGATCTTCATATTAATGTCACTGCAGAAAAATGAATAACAAAAAAATCAATTTAGCTATGTCATGTTATAGTTCAGTACATCTACGTCACAGTGAGGGCACTGGAATATGCCCAGTAAGTTCCTACAGTCAGTATCACATGTCACAAAATATGGCATGTGATAGATTCCACATCCCTAGGCTCCAAATATAGAAGAGGGGTATTAAATAAAATAGCTATGTTTCTTTCAGTTAAAATGATATCTATTTATTAATGCAGCCAACCAATCAGTTAGGTTTTCTGGTAGCAAATGTCATGTTTCTAACCATGACACCAAGCCCAATCGAGCAATACCATCCTTACACTTGTAATACCCCCTTTAAGTGCCCAATTCCGCCCTACAATGTAAACAATACTGATGCCCATGAATCCTTTGCCAAGTAGCTAATTATTTACTATGAAAATCATTGTGGTAACATATGTAAAACCTAGATATACAGGGGCAAATGTAGAGTGGGCTGTAAGTCCATTTTTTTATGTAAAATATGTGTTTCGTACTACGCACAGAAAACGTATACATCCCTATGCAAATTTGATTGCACTGATCTTACACTTGCGACTCCTTACGCTGAGAGAAAAGTCATGTTCATGTGGATGTGGCATATTCAGAGTGATGAGAACCAGTAGATACACCTGTTAGGAAGCGTATCACTTGCCAGTGTTAAGAAATGAGAAATAAATAAATAATAAAAAATAACACATGGCACTAGTCCACCCCCACCCCCGTCTCCAATAAAAGGGAGTGGGTTGGGTACAGTAATTTTTGAGGTAGAAACAGTATGGGGAAATCCCCACTGAACAAGCCACTTCCTGCAACAGGCTTTGAGAGGGTTACACTATATAAGGGAAGCCTAAAATGTGGGGTCCCTTTTTCATAATGTCTAACAGCCCCAGCCTGTTTACCACAGAGTTGAGTTCCCTATGGAAATCGGGCCCGTCAAAACAAAATGCGGGTCCCCTCCAACTCTGTGGTAATAAATGGTTGAATTAGATAAATTATTTTATTTTATTTTCTGTGGCATTACTGGTCCCAGCAAGCCCAGGCTGCCATAAACTGTTTGGGTATGATGGTGTTTGTAGAACTACAAGCACCAGCATAGATATTTTGTTATAATTATGACTTTGACTGGAAGAAAAGGCCATAATCACGTGTTCCCTTTGACTCTTTTAGTGAGTTCTTTAGATATTGCACAATCTAACTTCCCTTGACAAATACACCATTCACTGTATTTAGTAGGATAATAGGCATTTATAAGACCTTCAATCAGAACTACTGTATCTGATCTCTCCTGATATGGAGAAAGCAGAACAGGTGGAAAATTGCTTCTTTTGTATCTTTGGATATGTACACTTCTTTAGATGAAGGATATCCTTTCATTGCTCATACTGAAGCATATATCACCCAGCTGATTATCCCTGTGTATATTAATATGTGCTTTATGCTGACTTGTGTACAAAAGTCTACAGATATATGTTTATATACAGTATTTATTACATTAAAAATGAATGCTCATTAAAATATAATTTGGGTACTATGTCAATTCCAACAGACCTCCCACCTCCCAATCAAACCTAAAAGACCTCTCCCTATCCGCTTATGGAATTCCCTGTCACATTCAATCTGATTCTCCCCAAGCCTTCAAATATTTAAATTCTGTCTGAAAACCTATCACTTTATTAGAGTCTACCCTATACCCATCTATACTACTCCCTTGCTGCTGTCCCAATCTCCACTCTGAGCCCATTCGCTTCTTTTGCCTTAGCAGTGTCCTTTTCCCTCTAGACTGTAAACTCTCTCCCTAACCTATGTTTTCATGTCTGTATGTATTTTTTCAACCTTGCATGTCCTGTTGTAAGTATGCCCTGTTTTCACCACTGTATTGTGCTGTGGAGCTCTGTGGCTCCTTGTGAAACAAAAGTAGTAATATTAATAATATAACCTGCAATGAGGTTTACACAATGTGACAGATATTACAGGCTGTACTCTGGTCAGATGCATTTGTAAGATTTTACATATATCTAGCAGATCATAGTGTTTGCTGTGTAGGACTAGTTACATATCCCACTTCTTATTATGTATCTACAATTCATCATCATCATCAGCTATTTATATTGCGCCACTAATTCTGCAGTGCTGTACAGAAAACTCACTCACATCAGTCCCTGCCCCATTGGAGCTACCAGTCTAAGTTCCCAAACATACACACAGACAGAGACTAGGGTCAATTTGATAGCAGCCAATTAACCCACTAATGTGTTTTTAAAGTGTGGGAGGAAACTGGAGCACCTGAGGGAAACTCACGCAAACACGAGGAGAGCATACAAACTCAACACAGATAAGGCCATGGTCAGGAATCGAACTCATGACCCCAGTGCTGTGAGGCAGAAGTGCTAATCACTAAGCCACCGTGCTGTCCCTGCCCCTACACTTACAAACATATTATGTTATGTTTAACTCACATTCTGTATAGGCAGTACAAAAACTTTCCAACCTGCCACTTGCATGCCCCTTAAAATTGAAATTTCCAGAATAATAGAGAAGTGCATCTCACCCCTTACAAAAAAAAATATTGCTTGCCACCATGTCTGATTGCTGGAACTGTAGCTTCATGTTTATAAATATACGTGCACAAATAAGTAAATTAATGAAATATTGCATATCACTTCATCTTATCTTCCTTCTTTTGGTGACTCAAATGTATTTATTTTATAGACCATAGTATTGCTTTCTTACCTATAGGACAGACTGCAGCATCAGTGTCTTTCGTCCTTCATCCTCAGGATGTGAACGAGCAAATCACAATTACTCTGTCATAAAACAGGTAATAGACAATATGTTATTCTGTGAGCAATAGTCCCGTTCAGGGCCTTAGACTACATGACATCTTGTATTGTGGGTTCACCAGTGAATGTATAAAACACAAAATGACATTTTAGAAGCCAATGACACCAGCTGATAGCTAATACACAACCATAATCTTAATTGCTCAAACACAAAATGTGAGACACTAAACGGGGCAGTACGCTATTATCAATGCCCACCAATATATTAGTTTTGTGGAAGAGAATTCTTTATACCTGTTTTTAAATAGCACAGAACAGATGTTTGTAAGATTAAGTAAATTCTATGAGCTAGGTTGACATTTTAAAACAGTTAGATATTATTTGAAGAAAATTAGATTAAGATAGAAAAAGTCTACAACAAGAGTATTTTGCTGGCTTTATAACATATTATTCTACCAAAAGTGATTTTAAACAGTTGTATCTTTAAAACAGTGTTATGATACATCCTAAAGAATATTAGAGATGTGCACCTGGATGTCTAAGTCTATCTCACCTCACACTGGTCACCCTAAACAGTAGTCGTACTCACCTCCAACTGAAAGTAAGCTCCGAAGACATTTTCCTGTAGAAAACACCACAGTTGTGAACTATAAATTGTCAGCGCACAAAGCTGCTCTTGTTTGCATTACTCCACCCAGCTCCCAGCACGACATACGCAGAATATAGAGTACAAAGCCTTTGTACCCCATCCCATGCTGGACTTACACTAAAGGACAGGAGAAAAGAGCAAAAGTTTGTTCTAGTGTCTGCCAATCTGATTTACTGCTTCCCTTATTCAATTGCTCTGTTGATATGGTTAACAGCCTTGCATTGACATGACAAATATACTCTGTTTTGTTGTCCTAAACAAATTAGCTTGTGTTAGTGACATGGAGCCATAAAATTGCTGAAATTACTTATTGCAGTCCTGAAGATATAATATTTTATGTGGGCTGGTGCCTGTGTGAAGGAAATAATCCGAGGTCAGCCAGTAAATGCATTGTACCTGTTTTAGTCTAAAAAAGAATTCTGCTTCCAGTCATTTTTTCAATTGAAATTTCTAGACTAAGTGAATTAAATTCTCTCTTTATGTAATCCTTCTAGGCTGTAAGAGTTACACAGCAAAGCCATCAGCACTACTGTGCATGGCAATGAACTAGTCTATACCGCACTGAAAAAATACTAATCTAATCACAATTTGCCTCACATGTTACACTTATCTCATATCTATTTTATTCCTTTTCTATATCAACATGCTGCTTCTTTTCCCTGTATTCCTTTTCACAACAAGATCTGTGCTGGGTGAGCCACCCTCCAGAACCACCTAGTTAGAGATCAGATTTGGTAGGAATATAATAAGCCTTTTATTTTGGTATTCACTCTTAAAAAGCCTCTGGTTCCGGACTGTTAATAGTTAGATCTACCTAGTAAGGGCCTCACTTCCACTTTCAGTCTCTATGTGTAATCAACAGCTGTTTGTTTCACTCTCCACCCAAGTATATGACACAAACCTGATAGCACAGCTTACCTAGTACTGCCAGTTAGTTCCTAGCATGAAGATCCCATTCAATGACAGCTTCGTCCCACTTTCTCCTCAAGACTTTCTGTTCTGCCTTGTGTCACCTAGCTCCCACCCCTCGCACACCTTCCAGCAGCCTCTTTGAACAGGGGGGAGGTGAGTGGAGTGTGGGCGAGCTCCTGCATGAAAGGAATGCAACACAGTGTAAGAATGGTATAGAGAGAAGATGTCTAAGTCACCTGTTGGATGAAAAGCTGTGTTAAGAGAAAATTATGAAAGTAATTCACAGATTAAAACAGTTTTTTAAATAGGTTATAGTTTTGTGACTTTGTACTACTGCAGAAACTAGAAGGAACTGTATGTTGTAAATGAAGGGAAGAAAAGCTTATTATAGGGATAAAAGAATAGTCATCCAGGGGCGCACGCAGGGGGGGTTTCTGGTTCTCCAGAAACCCCTCCCCTCCGCGAACTAACGGGCACTAAACATTGCCCTGTACTGTACAGCAGCCGCGGCGCTGTCACAGAAAAGTAGACACATATTATCACAGTAAATTCCGCATTAAACAACTTAGGAGAAAAATCTATGTACTTTTTTCCACAAGATATACTGGGCCTGAGTCATTAAGGTACGTATCTGCTGATTTTGAGTGTATTATACGCAAAATCACTTTGCATATGCCCAGAACTGGAACATACGGCCGTGAACACAGCCCTGGCCGCTGCGTATGCAAATGCAATAGACACTTATTACAGCCTATGATTTTGAGGAGTTAACGGGGTGGGAAAGGAGCGTTTTCGCCATACTCAATTTACAGTGAGGGCCTGCCAAGCTTGAGAACACGCAGCCATAACCAAATCAAGCGACAGTCGTCTCAAAGTTACTAGTTTTTCTGCCGTATCTCTTGCACTAGCTATAGGGCTAGTCTAAGTCCTGAGTCCTGGTGATGTCAGTATCATATACATGCTGTACATGTGTCTGGAATCAGGAGCAATTATGTACAGAAGACATTAAGGACTGCTTATTAAATGTTTTTCAAAGGGAATATATATATATATATATATATTTATTTAGAGATGCTCACTGACCCCCGTGAACTGGTTTTGGTTCTGGATTAGCTTTGTATTTTGGTTTTGGCATAAACGCCCTCATGTGTTTTGGTTTTGGTTTTGGATCTGTATTTTTTTTAGAAAAATTGCTAAAATATGTTAAAATTAGAGATGAGCGCACTCGGATTTCCTGAATCCGAGCCCACCCGAACCTTTCCGAGTCGGATCCGAGACAGATCCGGGTATTGGCGCCAAATGAAAACTTGAAACCGAGGCTCTGAGTCATAATCCCGCTGTCGGATCTCGCGATACTCGGAACCTATAAATTCCCTGCTAGTCGCCGCCATCTTCACTCGGGCATTGATCAGGGTAGAGGGAGGGTGTGTTAGGTGGTCCTCTGTTCTGGTAGATCTCGTGCTGTGCTGTTTAGTTCTGTGCTGTGCTGTGCTGTGCTGTGCTGTGCTGTGTTCTGCAGTATCAGTCCAGTGGTGCTGTGTGCTGTGCCCTGTCAATTTTGAGTTCAGTGGTGCTGCTGGGTCCTGTGTGCTGTGTCCTGTTCAGTCCAGTGGTCCTGTGTCCCGTGCTCTGTGCTTCAAGGGCATAGTTATTTCCCCAATATTCCCAAGTGTTTAAAAAATGTAAAAAAGTTAATAAAAAAAAAAATACAAAAAACTAATTTTTTTTTTTTAATTACAACAAAATTTGCCAAACCAATCCTGAAGTATAAGCCCATTGGTACTGCAATATTACCAAGTTCACACATTCTGCAGTATCTTGTGCTACATATAATGGAGAGCAAAAATTTGGAGGATAAAGTAGGGAAAGATCAAGACCCACTTCCGCCTAATGCTGAAGCTGCTGCCACTAGTCCTGACATAGACGATGAAATGCCATCAACGTCGTCTTCCAAGCCCGATGCCCAATCTCCTAGTAGAGGGCATGTAAAATCCAAAAAGCCCAAGTTCTCAAAAAAAAGCAAAAAGAGAAACTTAAAATCATCTGAGGAGAAACGTAAAGTTGGCAATATGCCATTTACGACACGTAGTGGCAAGGAACGGCTTAGGCCCTGGCTCGTGTTCATGACTAGTGGTCCATCTTCACCCAAGGATCTTAGCCCTCCTCGTCCTACCCCCCCCCCCCCTACAAAAAATTGAAGAGAGTTATGCTGTCAGCAACAAAACAGCAAACAACTCTGCCTTCTAAAGAGAAATTATCACAAATCCCCAAGGCGAGTCCAAGGGTGTTGGTGGTTGTCAAGCCTGACCTTCCCATCACTGTACGGGAAGAGGTGGCTCGGGAGGAGGCTATTGATGATGTAGCTGGCGCTGTGGAGGAACTTGATGATGAGGATGGTGATGTGGTTATTGTAAATGAGGCACCAGGGGGGGAAACAGCTGATGTCCATGGGATGAAAAAGCCCATCGTCATGCCTGGTCAGAAGACCAAAAAATGCACCTCTTCGGTCTGGAGTTATTTTTATCCAAATCCGGACAACCAATGTATGGCCATATGTAGCTTATGTAAAGCTCAAATAAGCAGGGGTAAGGATCTTGCCCACCTAGGGACATCCTCCCTTATACGTCACCTGAATAACCTTCATAGTTCAGTGGCTAGTTCAGGAACTGGGGCTAGGACCGTCATCGGTACAGGGACACCTAAATCCCGTGGTCCAGTTGGATACACACCAGCAACACCCTCCTCGTCAACTTCCTCCACGATCTCCATCAGATTGAGTCCTGCAGCCCAAGTCAGCAGCCAGACTGAGTCCTCTCCAATACGGGATTCATCCGAGGAATCCTGCAGCGGTACACCTACTACTGCCACTGCTGCTGTTGCTGCTGTTAGTCGGTCATCTTCCCAGAGGGGAAGTCATAAGACCGCTAAGTCTTTCACAAAACAATTGACAGTCCAACAGTCGTTTGCCATGACCACAAAATACGATAGTAGTCACCCTATTGCAAAGCGTATAACTGCGGCTGTAACTGCAATGTTGGTGTTAGACGTGCGCCCGGTGTCCGCCATCAGTGGAGTGGGATTTAGAGGGTTGATGGAGGTATTGTGTCCCCGGTACCAAATCCCGTCGAGATTCCACTTCACTAGGCAGGCGATACCAAAAATGTACAGAGAAGTACGATCAAGTGTCCTCAGTGCTCTGAAAAATGCGGTTGTACCCACTGTCCACTTAACCACGGACATGTGGACAAGTGGTTCTGGGCAAACGAAGGACTATATGACTGTGACAGCCCACTGGGTAGATGCATCGCCTTCCGCAGCAACAGCAACAGCTGCATGCATCAGTAGCAGCATCTACAAAATGGCTGCTCGTGCAAAGGCAGGCAACATTGTGTATTACAGGCTTTAATAAGAGGCACAACGCTGACAACATATTAGAGAAACTGAGGGAAATTATCTCCCAGTGGCTTACCCCACTTAGACTCTCATGGGGATTTGTGGTGTCAGACAATGCCAGTAACATTGTGCGGGCATTAAATATGGGCAATTTCCAGCACGTCCCATGTTTTGCACACACCATTAATTTGGTGGTGCAGCATTACCTCAAGAGTGACAGGGGTGTGCAGGAGATGCTTGCGGGGGCGCGCAAAATTGCTGGACACTTTCGGCATTCAGCCAGTGCCTACCGCAGACTAGAGGCACATCAAAAAACCATGAACCTGCCCTGCCATCACCTCAAACAAGAGGTTGTGACGCGCTGAAACTCCACCCTCTATATGCTGCAGAGGATGGAGGAGCAGCAAAAGGCCATTCAGGCCTACACAGCCACCTACGACATAGGCAAAGGAGTGGGGATGCGCCTGAGTCAAGCGCAGAGGAGACTGATTTCCGTGTTGTGCAAGGTTCTCCAGCCGTTTGAACTTGCCACACGAGAAGTCAGTTCCGACACTGCCAGCTTGAGTCAGGTCATTCCCCTGATCAGGCTGTTGCAGAAGCAGCTAGAGAAAGTGAGGGAGGAGCTGGTAAAGCATTGGGATCCAACAAAGCATGTAGCTCTTGTGGATGAAGCCCTTCGTACGCTTTGCCAGGATCCGAGGGTGGTCACTCTTTTAAAGTCAGAGGAATACATTCTGGCCACCGTGCTTGGTCCGCGGTTTAAAGCGTATGTTGTGTCTCTGTTTCCAGTGGCCACAAGTCTACAGCGGTGCAAAGACCTTCTGGTCAGGAGTTTGTCCTCTGAAGAGGACCGTGACATGCCAACAGCTCCACCCTCATTTTCTTCCACATCTATGGCTGCGAGGAAAAAGCTCAGTTTTCCTAAAAGAGCCGCTGGCGGGGATGCTGATAACATCTGGTCCGGACTGAAGGACCTGCCAACCATTGCAGACATGTCTACTGTCGCTGCATTGGATGCTGTCACAATTGAAAAAATGGTGGAGGATTATTTTGCTGACACCATCCAAATAGACATGTCAGACAGTCCATATTGTTACTGGCAGGAAAAAAAGGCAGTTTGGAAGCCCCTGTACAAACTGGCTCTATTTTACCTGAGTTGTCCCCCCTCCAGTGTGTACTCGGAAAGAGTTTTTAGTGCAGCGGGGAACCTGATCAGTGAGCGGCGAAGGAGGTTGCTTCCTCCCAACGCTGAAAAAATGATGTTTATAAAAATGAATAATCAATTCCTCAATGAAGTACAGCACTGCCCTCCAGATAGTACAGAGGGACCTGTGGTTGTGGAGTCCAGCGGAGACGAATTGATAATGTGTGAGGAGGAGGAAGTACACACTGTAGGGGGAGAGGAATCAGAGGTTGAGGATGAGGACGACATCTTTCCTCAGTAGAGCCTGTTTAGTTTGTACAGGGAGAGATGAATTGTTATTTTGGTGTGGGGGCCCAAACAAACCAATCATTTCAGCCACAGTTGTTTGGTAGGCCCTGTCGCTGAAATGATTGGTTTGTTAAAGTGTGCATGTCCTATTTCAACAACATAAGGGTGGGTGGGAGGGCCCAAGGACAATTCCATCTTGCAACTATTTTTTTGGCATTGTGTGACCATTCAACAGTCGTTTGCCATGTTCAAAAAGTAAAAGAAAATGTCAACAAATTCAAAAAATTAAATCAAAAGTTAAATGACCTGTCATTATTTAAAACAAGAGGGTTTGACGTGCTAGAATTAGTGTAGTGTTAATATGTTATAAACACTACACTTGGAACTTGGAGGAGGTATTGTGGCCCAGGTATCAAATTTAGTACCGGGGCCACCCCACTACACAGTCCAGATTTTTTTTTTGGGGAAATTCAGAGCCATGGAGGGTTTTTTATTAATTATATTGTGGTGACCACTCCTCTACGCAGTCCAGATACATTTATTGGTGCGAATCATACAAGTTCAGGGTTTTTAAATTATATTGTGGTGACCCACTCCTCTACGCAGTCCAGGTACATTTTTTGGTGCGAATCATACAAGTTCAGGGTTTTTAAATTATATTGTGGTGACCCACTTCTCTACGCAGTCCAGGTACATTTATTGGTGCGAATCATACAAGTTCAGGGTTTTTAAATTATATTGTGGTGACCCACTCCTCTACGCAGTCCAGGTACATTTTTTGGTGCGATAAGACCAGTTGATGGTTTTCTTATTATATTGTGGTGACCCACTTCTCTACGCAGTCCAGATACATTTATTGGTGCGAATCATACAAGTTCAGGGTTTTTAAATTATATTGGGGTGACCCACTCCTCTACGCAGTTCAGATACATTTATTGGTGCGAATCATACAAGTTCAGGGTTTTTAAATTATATTGTGGTGACCCACTCCTCTACGCAGTCCAGATACATTTATTGGTGCGAATCATACAAGTTCAGGGTTTTTAAATTATATTGTGGTGACCCACTCCTCTACGCAGTCCAGGTACATTTTTTGGTGCGATAAGACCAGTTGATGGTTTTCTTATTATATTGTGGGGACCACTACACTACGCAGTCCAGAAAGATACCTCGTTGCAACGTTTTGGACTAATAACTATATTGTGAGGTGTTCAGAATACACTGTAAATTAGTGGAAATACTTGTTATTGAATGTTATTGAGGTTAATAATAGCGTAGGAGTGAAAATAAGCCCAAAAACTTGATTTTTGAACTTTTTATGCTTTTTTCAAAAAAAAATCCGAATCCAAAACCTTAAATCCAAACCAAAACCTTTCGGCAGGTGTTTTGCGAAACAAATCCGAACCCAAAACATCGCGAAAATCCGAATCCAAAACACAAAACACGAGACACCAAAAGTCGCCGGTGCACATCCCTAGTAAAAATCACCAAATTTTGTGCTTTTTTTGTTCCTACATTATTATTAACCTCAATACCACTAATTTCAAGTCATTTGCAGTCAATTTGGACCACCTCACAGGTCACAATATTATTTTCATACACTTTCTGACAAATACTGCAGCGACCTGGCTTGATGCTAAGCGACAGAGCAATGACTCAAACACACGGCAGTTCGTAGCACATCTATGACACATTGCCACACAGCAGTGGCAGAAAAGAAAAGTGGTGCAAGATGGAATTGTCCTTGGGCCCTCCCACCCACCCTTATGTTGGATATTAAAAAGGACATGCACACTTTAACAAACCAAGCACTTCAGCCACAAAAGATCCACTCCTTGTGGCTGAAGTGCTTGGTTTCTTTTAGCCCCCCACAAAGCAAGGTAACAATGGGCTTAAGGCACCTAAGCTAACAGTGCTGGTAATGAACTCTACTGTGGCAAGATGTTTTTGTCATAATACTCATCCTCACCCTCACCCTCATTAGTGTGTACATCATCCTCACACATTATTAATTCATCACTGCTGGAATCCACCATTACAGAAATCTCAGTATTTTGATGTAATTGGCAGAAAAGTCCTTCCTCGTGGAACTTGAAGTTCATTTCTATGAACATCATCTTTTCCACATTTTGAGGAAGTAGCCTCCTACACCTATCGCTGACAAGGTTTCCGGCTGTGCTGAAAATTCTTTCCGAGTACACACTGGAGGGTAGGCAGCTTAGGCAGTGCAAAGCGAGTTGGTACATGGGTCTCCAAATTCTCTTTTTTTCCTCCCAGAATGTAAAGGGACTGTCTGATATGTCTATTTCTATGCTGTAGTGAAAATAATCCTCCACCATCCTTTGGATGCTGATAGTAGGATCAGGTGGCGTTACGGCAGAGGTGTCACATTTTTTGCTCAATTCTTTTAGACCAGAGCAGATGTCAAAATTTGGTGCCGAGTCATCTGCATCATCCCTGGGTCTCTTGGGAAAGCTAAGTTTTTTCCTAGCAGCAGTTGAGTTAGAAACTGAAGGAGGAGACGCCGTCCTGTCACGTAACACTTGAGCTGTCATCTTGCTCACCAGGAGCTCCTTGCATCTCTTCAGATCTGGGTAAGTTAGAAACAAAGAGAAGACATAGCTCTTAAACCGAGGATCAAGCACAGTCTCTAAAATGTGGTGATGCGATTTCAAAATTTTGATAACTCTTGGATCCTGGCGAAGCGAATAAAGTGCTTGATTTACAAGTCCGACATACTTAGCGTAATTGCTTTGTTTCATCTCCTCCTTCAGTTTGTCAAGCTGCTTTTTCAAAAGTCTAATTAAGGGAATCACTTGACTCAAGCTAGCAGTGTCTGAACTCACTTCACTGGTGACTACTTTGAATGGTTTCAGCACCTTGCACAACACAGAAATGATTCTCCACTGCACTTGACTAAAATACATCCCTCCTTCTTTCCCAAAGTCATGGCTTGTAGAATAAGCATGGATGGCTTTTCACTGTTGCTCCATCCACAGAAACATATACAGGGTGGAGTTCAACCTTGTCACCATCTCTTGATTCAGTTGGTGGCAGGGCAAATTAAATTGCTCTTGCAGCTGCTGCAATCTCCTACACACTGTTGCCAAATGCTGGAAATGTCCAGATATTTTACAGGCCACAGACAGCATCTCCCTGTCATTTTTTTTATAAAGCTCTGCACCACCAAGTTTATTGTGTGAGCAAAACAGGGAATGTAAAGGAATTCACCCAGCTGTAATGCTCTCACAATATTGGTGGCGTTATCAGAAATGATATATCCTGAGGAGAGTCCAAGTCGATAAGCCATGTTGCAATGACTTCCCTTAGTTTTTGTAACAGATTGTCAGCTGTATGCCTCTTAGTGAAGCCGGTGATACACAGAGTAGCCTGCCTCTGACAAATGTGACATACTTGGGTACATGCTGCTGCTGTTCCTGCTGGTGAAGGCGAATCACCAACCCAGTGGGCTGTCACAGTCATATAATCTTTAGTTTGCCCAGTTCCGCTTGTCCACATATCTGTGCTTAAGTATACAGTGGGTAGAATGGAATTTTGTAGTCCAATAATTACATTTTTACGAACCTTCTGGTAGAGGTGAGAAATAGCTTTTCTCCTGAAATGGTGTCGTGATGGAGTTTGGTAACGGGGGCACAAGACCTCAAGTTACTGTCTAAAACCAGCTGCATTAACAGTGGATATTGGACGCAGATCTAATACGAGCATAGTCACCATGGCCTCTGTGATCCGCTTTGTGACTGGGTGACAGTTTTCATACTTGCCTCCTCTTGCAAAGGATTGTTTAACAGTCAATTGTTGTAAACTACTACAAGTCATCTTCTTGGTCTGCTTCTGGGATACAGATTCACCAACAGTAGCAGCAGCAGTGGGACTAACGCTCAAGAATACTTCTGAGGAATCCAGGATAGTGGAGGAGTTATCTAGCCTTAGCAACTTGGATGCAGGACTAACTCCGATCGCTACTGAGGATATTAATGAGGACGGTGTTGTGGGTGTAGATTGCAGGCATTGTGATGTAGGTGAGAGAAGGGTCCTAGCTGATGATGGGCTACTTGTTGTTATTTTTTTAGCATAAGTTTCTGAAATTCCCAACAGCTTGCCATGAATTCGTTTCAAATGGCGTAACATGGATGAGGTTCCTAGATGGTTAAGGTCCCTACCTCTACTGACTGTGGCTTTACAAACGCTATAATTGTCTAGACAACTGTTGTCAGGATTTGGGTTAAAATAATTCCACACATAAGAGATGTATTTTTTGGTCTTATGCCCAGTTATGACAATGGCCTTCTTCTTATCACTGGCAAGAATTGCTGCAGTATTTGTTTGAAAGTGTATGAAAATAATATTGTGACCTGTGAGGTGGTCAAAATTGACTGCAAATTACTCTTATTGAGGTTAATAATAATGTAGGAACAACAAAAAGAGCAAAATTAGGTGATTTTAGCATATTTTAGAAATTTTTATAAAAACTACAGATCCAAAACCAAAACACACAAGGGCGGTTTTGCCAAAACCAAAACACAAAGCTATTCCAGTTCCAAAACAAAAACCGAAACCACTTCACGGGGGTCAGTGAGCATCTCTATTTTACATGTAAAAGTATTTGGACACCACTTTTGGAGTCCGAATGACAAGGTCTTGCTTGGTCACGACTGACCTTACAAGAAGATACCTCTGTGACAGTTGCATTACTCGCACTCATAGGTTGTGACAGGAACATGTTAGAGAAAGGAAAACAGAAAGACAAAAGTCATTCAGTGTGAGTATGTGTCAGTAAAGATACTTACCATAAAGTTGCATTAGACACAACATAGAATAGTGCACTTTCCAAAAAATCACACCCACCTGGCCAAGAGAGTGCTGGTAATGTGTCTGGTCCTCAATCACTAACTCCACAGCTCATCCTTAAAAAGTTAACAAATAACTGTTAGTAACACCAAAAACTATTAGTTATTACAATTTATAAAAAAAACAATTCTTTAAATAAAGAAATTTGCCCACTTGCATGAAAAAAAATCGGAAATTAAACACTGGCGCTCACGACCAGTTTCCAGGCCCTCTGCTGACGGTGAAAAAAGGTCTTGATCATGTAAAACATCAGGATCTATCTCTACCTCCAAATTAATTGCCAAATAAATATTGTGCAGAATGCTGCAAGCAATAACAATAAGGCAAACTTTTGATGGTGAGTATAGAAGCGCACCGTCGGACCTGTCTAAACAGCGAAACCGGCTCTTAAGTAGCCCAAATGTACGCTCAATTACACCTCTGGTAGCTATATGTGACGCTTGGTACCTTCTTTCAGCTTCAGACTTTGGATTGGACACTGGAGTAAGCAACCAGGGCCGGCTCCCATATCCTGCATCACCTAATACAAAAAATAAAGGACCATTATTTTTCTTACTGTTCTTCTCATTTAATTAACAATTAATAAAATATGTTATGTTACTATAACTTACCCAGCAGTCATCCATGAGGAAACTGTCCCTCCTCAAACCTCGTGAACAGTCCTAAATTCTGCAAAATAAATTAATCAGGGAAGCCAACACAAACATTACAAATTTTTTTTCTGGCATCACACACCATCTGCACATTCATGAAATGGAAGTGCTTTCAGTTTCGAAAGTTCTCTTCCATTTTGTGTGGAGGTGTGAACGCCACATGGGTGCAATCTATTGCACCCAGGACATTTGGCATACGTGCTGCAGTATAAAAATCTGATTTTACCTCCCGCCATTCTAATTCAGACTGTGGAAATTTTATAAATTCCCAAGTATGTTTTTTTAATGGCTTTCAGGATCTGGAACAAGCTCCATGAAAATGTGGGTTGGGAAAAACCCGTAATTACAGACAACGTCAAATTGCTGTTCCAACATAGAACGCCATTGTATAATGGAACCACCGAGGCAATCTAGTGTGTCCAACGTTATTCCTAAAATCAGACCTTCTTTGATCCTTATTATTTTAAGGATGATTAAGGATTAAGATTAAGGATAACAGTGAATCTTGGGATCTTGTAACTTTTTGGATTTGAGATATTCTACAATTTCTTCTTTGAGCTATGTTTTCTTTAATTTCCCCCTTACTGGTCTGTAGTTGTCAGCTTCTTCTCTACTTCCACTTCTATGAAACGGGTCTAAACTTGCTCTCTTTTAAATCTATTGGACTACTCCTGTTAACAGTGACTGGTTAAATAATTCAGTTAATGGTGTCATTTTAGTGTACTCATATGGGCACATTGACATGTCTACTCTGTCGGAATACTCTTCTCTCTAAATGGATTCATATCCACGGTGGCTAAGTGGTTAGCACTTCTGCCTCTCAGCAACAGGGTCATGAGTTCAATTCCCAACCATGGCCTTATCTGTGGGGAGTTTGTATGTTCTCCCTTTGTTTGTGTGGATTTCCTCTGGGTGCTCCGGTTTCCTCCCACAATCCAAAAACATACTGATAGGTTAATTGGCTGCTATCAAAAATTGACCCTAGTCTGTATGTGTTAGGGAATTTAGACTGTATGCTCCAGTGGGCCAGGGACTGATGTGATGCGTGTGAGTGTCAGCGCTGTGGAATTAGTGGCGCTATATAACTAAATGATGATAATGATATACTTAATTAGATTATCCATTGTCTCCGTCCACAAGACTTTCTTCCTCCTTTAGGCTAGGTACACACTGCCTCTGATTGAATGGCAAACTGCGTGCTGTTTGAGCTATTTTGCCATTAGGAACATGGGGTGAGGCATCGATCATGTAGATTATTGAGGCAATCAATATTTATTGATTTAAGGTGCAAAATTAATTTAAATTTACTAATTGTAGCAAAAAAAATGGGGGGGGGGGCAAAATTATTGAATTGTTGTATTGACCTGGTGCTATGTAATGCCGAATTGTGCAATCAAAACAATAATATTCAGCATTAGCAATCACATATTATTAATTATATTATATTTTTTGCACAATTTGGCATTGCATGGTAGCAGAATAGTATAGTAATTCAATAGTTTTCCCCCTTAAAATCTGTTTGTTTTTTGTTTTGTTTTTTTTTTAAAAATTCTCAAAAATAAATTATAAATTAATTTTGCACCTTAATGAATAATGATTGCCTCTGTAATTTATGTGTGATTGATGCTTCCTCTTGTGTTCTGAGTGGCAGAATAGCTCAGACAGCATGCAGTTTGAGCAATCTCGCCACTCATAACCACCTCTTTCATTTTGGCCGGTTGGATGGCTGTTTTGTGGCATTTGTGAAAACCCCAGCTTAATAAATCTGGTGGTTTGTATGTTTATCATTGTTAAAATAGGGATGGAGATTTGTAAAGTGGTGGCTTTGAAAAATTTCACTTCTGGCCGTTTTGTTTTTTTAAATCCAGTATTTTTATTGAAATTTTTTAAGATATAAACATACTAAACAACAAAAAGAAAAACAATCGCATACATATCGGAATTAAATGACGGAATTTACAAGATTACATTAAAGCATAATAATAATAAATGTGCTATATTCATTCAGGATCATACATCGTAAATGCTTATACATAAGTATGTTACACATGCATGGTTTATTACATGGACTTAGATACTTATTATAAGAACTGCGGTAGCCATACATTTAAGTAGATAAAGCATCTGTACTAGATGACATAGGATAGAATGGAGACTCTAACCATCTGTACCATATATTCTCAAATTCCTTCAGAGCCTGTCTGCTAGTATAAACAAATCTCTCGTGCCTTATTGTGGTATTGACCAGTGCCTTCCAATTTTTAACCGTGGGACTCGTCGGGGCCAACCACAGCCTCGCTATACAGACCTTAGCCAACATCAATAACTGTGAAATGTACATTTTTGTCAGTTTATTAACTTTCCCCTTCAATCGGAGCCCAAAGAGACAAGTGGCCGGTGAACTAAGAGACACTTCAATTCCAGTAACCTGAATACATCTCCTGATCCTTCGCCAGAAGATTTGTATACATGAACACTCCCATAGAAGGTGCCAAAAGTTAGCATTGATCGAATTGCATTTCGGACAGTTAGGGGTAGCATCCGGGCGTAATTTTGCCAATCTAATAGGGGTAAAGTAGGCCCTGTGTAAGATAAACACCTGTATTTGTTGAAATTTTAATGATGAAGTACAACCTTTAGTACTGTCTTTAACAATTTCCCACTCCTTGTCTGATAAAGGGCCAATATCTATTTCCCACTGATTCCTCAAACCATCCAAATCATCTGCAGTGGATTCATACAGAAGACATGAATACATTCGAGAGATCAGACCTCTATAACCCAAGGCCTGTAATTGTTTCCTCAGTGGATCCACCCCAAACACCAAAGTCTCCCCTTTAAATTGTGTGTTTAGGGCGTGTCGTAACTGAAGATAAGAATAAAACATTGTTCTGGGTACAGAGAATTCCCCAACCAACTGTTCGAAGGATTTAAGTACATTTGTATCATAAAGCTGACCTACCGACACCACACCCAACCGAGACCACTCCCTGGCCCTCTTCACTGTATTCAACTTCTCAAATTTCTTTGCCCCCCAGATAGGAGTATATGGATCAATGTCAGTTTGTTTCATTATTTTATTACTGATTGTCCAAATCTTAACTGCCTGAATCAGGAGCGGAGGAGCCCGCATACCAAGCCGCCCCGCCAGCAGTGACTGTAAGGGAGTGTGATTAAAATTAAATTGGTGTACCAACACCCAATGTAGCTCATGGTAATCGGGGTCCGAAACCCATGCCTTAAGGTGGACCAATTGAGAGGCAAAATAATATAATTTCAAGTTAGGAAGTGCAAATCCACCAGAAGATCTGGATCTATACAGCGAGCTGAGCTTGACCTTAGCCCTTCCCCCTCCCCAAACCAATGAAATCAAATAGCTATCAATGCATCAGAAAATGGAGGGTGGAATATATACAGGTGACTGCTGGAGTATATATAAAAACTTTGGCTGCACCATCATCTTAATTAAATTTATCCTACCGGAGACAGAAAGTGGGAGCTTCTTCCATACATAAGTTTTTTCTTTAATGTATTTGATCTGGGGCCGCAAATTAAGTTCTACATATTCAGCGGGGGTATTAGAGATCCATATTCCCAAGTATTTGAATTTCGATGCCCATTTTAACAGAGGGAATATGCTAGATTTATCCCAATTAATTTTTAGGCCGGAAAAAAAACCAAATCCATCAACCACCCGCAGCAAATGTTTTAGGGAAGTGTCGTGATCTGAAAGGAACAACAGCATATCATCTGCATATAATGCCACCTTATCCTCTCTGTGCTCTGATCTAAGTCCCACAATTTCTCTATCATGCCAGATCTTACAGGCCAGCGGCTCTATTGCTAATGCAAACAGGGCCGGAGACAACGGGCATCCCTGTCTAGTACCCCGCTCTAATTGAAATTGTTGAGAATGATGCCCATTGACACAGACCAGTGCCACTGGATGTGAATACAAAAGTTTAACCCATTTTATAAATTCCGGGCCCACTCCAAATCGGGACAATACCTCCCACAGGTATGGCCACTCCACCGAGTCAAACGCCTTGGCTGCGTTAAAGGACACCACAACTTCGCTCTCAGAAGAGGGTGACCGCACCTGCAGGAGTATACAGCCTTCTAAGATTGATAGACGTGGACTTGCCCGGCATAAATCCCGTCTGATCCGGATGAATTAATTCCAGCACCACTCTACTTAACCTCAAAGCCAGTAATTTTGCTAGAATCTTAACATCATTTGACAAAAGTGAAATCGGGCGGTAGGACTCAGGGTACAACAAATCTTTCCCTGACTTAGGCAGCACCACCACTATTGCCTCTGCCATTGAAGGGGAAAGAGCGCCAATCTCACCCAGCTCGCTGAATGTATCCAACAACCTAGACACAAAAAAGGGCCAGTGTTTTTTATATAATTCAATTGGGATTCCATCTACTCCAGGGGCTTTACCATTAGGGAATGACATAATAGCTATATCAATCTCTTCAAGAGTAAAGGGTGAGTCCAAAAACTCCCTACTATCATCGGAGAGGACAGGAAGGGAGATACCATTCAAATACTGCTGTAACGTATCCATGTCATATCTGACCTGTGACTTATATGTATTCGTGTAATATTTATGAAATACCTCAACAATATCAGGCATCAGATACTTCTTAACCCCACTGTCATCACAGATAACCGGTACTGCTGCATCTGCCCTCTCCGCCCTTGTCAGATAAGCCAGGAAGCTACCATTTCTATCGCCCTCTGCATATCGTACATGCTTACAAAACAGAAATTTACGTTTGGATTTCTCAAATACATACTCTACCCACTCTCTCTGGGCCAACTGCCATGTTCCCCTTGCAACCTCAGTTTTGTCCGCAATGTATTGTGCTTCTAAGGATTTACACTTTTTCTCTAATATCTGTTCTTTTTGTCTGGACGACTTTTTAATTTCAGCTATGCCAGCAATTAATGTCCCCCTTAGGAAAGCCTTAAAAGCGTCCCAAACTATAGGTGGCCTTGCTGTTACCAGATTATCTACAAAGAAGCCTTCCCACTGTGTCACCAAGGTTGCTCCTTTACCCATCAAGGAGAGCCAGAAGGGATTTAATTTCCAAAAGGACTGGCCTCTATCAATTGCAAAATCAATAGATAGGCAGAGGGGCGAGTGGTCAGAAATTCCCCTAGCCCTATATTCCACGCTCCTTACCAGCGGTACCAGAGAGTGTGACAGCAGAGCCAGATCAATTCTTGAAAATGCATTATATGATGTAGAAAAGCAGGAGAATTGGACATCTTCTGAGTGCCTCAAACGCCATACATCTACTAACCCCATTTCCTCAACCAGAGCAGAAAAAGCCGACTTAGAGTTGCCAACTACAGCATTTTTCTCTCGCCATCTGTCCACCTCTCCATTTATCACATTATTAAAATCCCCTATACAAATGGCTGTAACCTCTGGGAACAATGCCATGAATTCTCCACATTTCCTTAACACCTCACCATTATACGGTGGGGGTATATATACAGCTAACAGAATCACCGGAACCCAATTAATGACAGCCTTCATCAGTACAAACCTTCCCCCTGCATCCACTTGAATTTTTTCCAAGGAGAAGCAGAGACGTTTACGTACCAATATAGAGACCCCTCGAGAATTAGTCGTGTAAGTAGAGTGGTATGCCCTACCTACCCATTCTTTTTTAAGGGCGAGTATTCTATCACCGTGTAAGTGAGTCTCCAATAGACAAACAATATCAGGATCATTTTTTCTAATTTGTCTTAGTACAAGAGAACGTTTCACAGCATTATTTAGGCCCCGCACATTCCAGGAGAGAATTTTCAGCTCCTTATCAGATGTACCAGAATACATATAATAGTAATCCCTCTTATCTCACTACCCCGCATCCCACACCCCTGCAGAGCATACATTGACATACTTATAAGCACATATAATCCTTGTCTATATATTTGCGATAACATTAAAACTACCCACAACTTAAATAACTTTAATACTAAACCCATATCCCCACCCTGTATACTCCACCCAACTTAAGTATACCTTAAACCCTAACTAAAATTACCTTAAGATATTCAGCAGGCCAGCACACTACCAAAAAAGGTCACCTGCCAACCCGCAAAATACCAGAAGATAGAGGAAGGAAATGGAAGGAAGGAAAAGGGGCGAATTGAGACAAGAGAGGAAAAGAACGGCCTTAAAGCCATGGGCTCTCCAGCCCATTACATATTTTTTTTGTTTTTTTTACAGTGGACCTTTCAATATTAGTTTGAAAATCACAGACCCCACCTGAGAGAAATACATTTTTTTTTTGTTGTTGTTCTTCTGGCCGTTTTAATGGCGGTTTGGGCTTTAGTAGAAAAATAGCCAAAAAAAGGCGGTTTAATCAAACCATCCTTCAGTTAATCTAGCCCCAAACGCTTGTTGCTTTCAAAATTGTTTAATTTTTTCCACTCGTCATGCACTACATTCAGATGACTCCACTTTGCCATAGAATCATTTATATATTTTCCCATTACTACAATCTCATTCCTCCAAAAATCACCATTGTGTGGTATGTCATTCCCTGTCTTTATTCTAAACCACACTGATTGATCATTGAAACTCAAGTTCTCTTCCGCGCTTCCCTCCTTTACTCTGTCATCATTTGTAGGTATTAAGTCAGGAACTGCAAGTTGGCCCCTGCATCAATTGCTTGAGAGAAGACCACTGCAAGGAGCTCAGGGTGTCCTTACTTTCGGTTGTACTTACAGCGTAACCCCTAATACACATCAGACATTACTATTCATTTTGAAGGGCATCACTGATCTAGATGATCCCTTGTCATATGGACATTAGTCAGATAACTAAAAAAAAAGGTGTCCTTAGGTACTACACAAAATATGATTTACCAGCGAGATAGATTACATAAAATAAGCTTGACTGCAGCAGCAGTCTATAAGATACTGCAATATCCACTGAACTTCAAGAAGGAAATCAAATGGGGGAAGCGCTGAACATGGAAGCTTAAATGTATGAACCTAGTAAAGTTATTAAAGACCAGTGGATAAAAAACTATAATCAATTAGTTTTTTTTAAGTATTATTCATAAACATGTGCATAATAAAATCAGTAATTAATAAAATCTGTCTAACCAGCAATTTATAGAAGCATTCTTATTCTGCAGTGTTAGTGCATAGATAAAGTCAGAGACATTTCTTGGAATAAAGACGGACAACCAATCTCGCAAACAGATAAAAGAAAAATCCGTAGGAACCAGATGCTGTACAATTAGGTCTTATGAATCAAATATTACTGCCGGTAGATGTTTTTGCAGTGATGATGATATATGGAACACAGTAGCGTCTCTCCAGTATTGGCTGTAAAAACTCAGCACGATGGTCCGAACGCTAGCATTCTAAAATACTCCTTGTGTTTAGTAGTCTGGCGTTTAATATTCCACTCTTCAGAGATTCCAGTACAGTAAACTAGTAAATTCAAACTCAGGTGTGCTCTTGTAAGATAAATGGAAAGCACAATCATTTCTGCTGGTATATAAGAGGCAGGAAAAATTTTTTGATGCGTTTCTCCTCTATATCTAGTGGTTTCTTCAGAAGGCAACATGTGCCTGTCCACTTTTTTATTCCAAGGGATCCAATAAGAATGTGTTTTTAATTAGTTTCACCTGCTCCATACTCAGTAGGAGTATTGGTGCATACTATTTAAATAAATATAATTTATCGGCAGCAAGGTGGCTAAGTGGTTAGCACTTCTGCTTCACAGCTCTGGGGTCATGAGTTCAATTCCTGACCATGGCCTTATCTGTGAGGAGTTTGTATGTTCTCCCTGTGTTTGCGTGGTTTTCCTCCGGGTGCTCCGGTTTCCTCCCACATTCCAAAAACATGTTAGGGAATTTAGACTGTAAGCTCCAATGGGGCAGGGACTGATATGAATGAGTTCTCTGTACAGCGCTGCGGAATCAGTGGCGCTATATAAATAAGTGGTGATGATGATGATGAACGTCGGTTGGAAAGTTCCCGACGCTAGAAAATGCAATGCCCCAAGCAGCTTTGCCAATCCAGGCACAACATGGTTTCCGGGGACTGTTGGTTCCAGATCCTCATTAAGGAGTTCATATAACAAATAAATTGCATCTGAGGAAAGGCGATATAATCTTATCACCTCATCCTCATGGACCCCATCAAGTAACCGACGTGTGCGGTACCGACGGGGCCGTGGAACCCGACACCTTGCTTCAGGTATTGGAGCCACAGCACTCTCTCCCTTACTTGCTGCCACATGCACAGCTACATTCTCCTCAATTTCACAAGCATTTTCTTCCTCTCCCCCAACTAGCAAACCAGCATGTGCATATTCCTCCATACATGCTGCATACATATACTGCCAAACTGTGATAAAAAATGGCTCCATTAGTAAATTTTCAAATTAGCAATAAAAAAATAAATAAAAAAAATTGAAAAATATGAATTAACTAGATCAAGATATTAATCCAACTAAGATATTAATCCAACTATTAATAAAATAGTAATATGAGAAATACAAATCCACAAGTTCTCAACGTTTTCCACAGTCTGTAGCTCTGTACAGTCTTCTCTCATGCCAGTTGACTGAGAAATGTAACTAATGTTTAAATTTAATCCACTGGACTATACCATTTGATTTTTTTCCAAAGCGGATGTATTTGACAGTCATTTGACAATACATTTTAAATTACATGGCATTAAAATTAATTTATATACACAATAATCATTTGTGACAAGTTTAATAAAATAAATATTATAAAAAACAACCCCTATTAAAACTGGTTTTGCAATTAAAGGATACATTAACGCTTTTAAACCACCTTCAATGGTGTGATCAAAAAAATGCCAAATTGCTATTTTAGTGTACATGCGGTAACGCAAATATTTACAATTGAAAAGCCTGCCTGCACTTGATCTATGGGCTTGATGGGGATTTGCGTTACATAGTTTATTTCCGTCTCTAATGCGTAAAAAAAATAGCAATTGAATTGAGCATAGTCTATGTTAACGCTAAAAAGCGTTAAATAGGAGTGGGAACGCCCACTCGAGGCTAATTGAATACACCCCCCAGAATTATCTTCCTTTTCCAGCACTTCAGCTCAGCTGCACCAGTGTGTCTAATCTACAAATCTCAGCTCACAGATCTCTCTTACCTGCTTCCTGTATTTCTGCATGTATGACTAAGCTCTGCTTATTCCTGGATATCAGCTCACAGAGTTTACTATCCTTTCCAGCATCTCAGCTCTTCTGTTCAGTGTGACTAATCTACAAGAGCTCTACTCACTGAGTCCCCCTACCTGTACCTGTATTTCTGCATGACAAACCTAGGAACCATATTCTCTGCCGTCAATCGTGACAGTGGAAGACAGCGTGTGGGGATGTTTGGCCCCACACTCTCGGGCAAACAGTCATATGCAATTGGATCCTCTGAAGTGCGACAAGGTAGCTGGTCTGACAAACATGTAGACATTTTGGCTATCCACTCCAAATTCGTCTAGCTTCTCTGCGAGAAGTTTCATTGCAGCTGGCATGACTGGTGTCAGCAGGGTGGAAACTTTTCTCCCTCGTTTTCCTCGTATTTCAATGCGAATGAAGTTCCAGCAGAGCTTCCTCTCAACCTCGGAAAGCACTAGGGCCACATCTTCATGGAGATCCGAAGTATCACTTGAGGAGAAGGTAGTCAGCAACATTTTTGAAACTTCCACTTCCCTTCTGCGATTGAACAAGTTAACCTGTGCCAGGGTGACTTTTGCAAGCAGTGCCCAGTGGTTAACCATAGACTCGGTGGAAAGACCACTTTGGCAGGCTTGCTACTTCTCATAGAGATACAAGTGCTTCTTTTTTACATCTTCTGTGAAAGGTAAGAGCTGAGGCATGTTCCACTTAAGAGTTTTCAAGGCAGCTCGATGAGATCAACGTCCCATCTCGGCTCATATATCTTCCTGAAATTTTGTGTGTTTTCAGCTGCAGCAATGCAGCCCTCCATCATGGCTCAGCACTCCACAATGCTCGCTATCTTTTGCAGGTTGTGTCCGACCTTGAGTGCCAGCGAGGGCATCTTAAATGTACCTCTCTACACATCATAGCCAGCTATCAGCTTCACAGCGTCTACGTGCAGAAAGTTTGATGGGGTGTGTCACGAACACGCTCCCAGCTGCCGTGACGTTGGGGTGTTTGCTGTATGAGGTCACACACGATTTCAGCCCGCAGTCTCTCTCACCTATCACACGGGTTCTAGACCTACGGAATTGCCCCCAAACACAGCGCTCTCACACCCCCCAGACACTTCAAGGTTCAGCCACCACCTATTGGGTACGGGCAATAGGACCCCAATATACTGTCCCACACTGGCATACAGGCTTCTAGTTCCACAAACTAGCAAGACTCACACCAGCACACACAGGGTTAACTCTTCACACCTCCAGACTGTTACACAAATGTAAATACAAGCACACACAGCTTGTTAATCAAATGTATCAACAAATCACACACAGGGTAACCTGGACGAGCAATCTCTTCTAAACAGGCTAATGAATCCATTAGAGTATCAAGGACGCAACTTATTAAATTGTAGATTTAATATACGAAAATACAGGGCATTCAGATATAAAGAAAAATAATGAATAAACAATTAATATATTGACATAACAAGCAAAAACAGTTTAAAATAAAAAGGATTACATTCAGATTTGCACTTACATGAATTGCATTCTGGCCAAGGGGAATTTGGCTAGGAAGATGGACAGCTTATCAATGTAACTTGATTTCCCCAAAAGTCTGACAGCTTTTCCCCTCAGAACACAGATTTTTAAGCAAACTCAAATGGGAAGGCATTCACAGGGGCAGTGTGAATGCTAATGTGGGGGCGGAAATGTACCCTGGGTGTTACCTCAGGTTTGGTCAAACTATTCCTAAGTTTTGACCTGTTGGTAAATCTGCACAGATATATCTCAGAGAAATAACAGCCCCCTTAATAAACCGGTCATAATCTCCCGCATGTTTAAATACCAAATATGATGAGATTACCACAATATCCAATCTCATCTTGAAATACATGTGACTATGGCTGTTCCCGGTGTAGTTGGTATCTATGTTTTAAGACCCTTGTGTGCTTTTTGCCCCTCAGTACGGATTGGCATCCAGATTTCCCCAAAATAGGAACTATGACAACATTTTCCTTTTGAAGGTCATATTTCTATATACCTGCATAGAGACCATGCAGAATTTTATACCAGAGTCTCCAAGATTTGCACCTAGTCGTCTGGCTCTCCAATTTACACCCAGGAGTTAGCTTGTGTTTACACTACCTATTGAAAGGAAGTCAATTAGCTAAGGAAATACAGGATCAAATACAATGGATGTATGTGATCTGCATATCTTAAGCTGGTCTCTGCACAAAGGGTTTACCTAATTCAATTACCTCCTCCTGGGCTCATTTGGTCACATATTTATCTGAGTTGACAGATCAGGTTAATTTAGGTATTCATGCAAAGATTTATTTGGGTCCTGATATTCAATATTCTATTTCAGCATATCAGATTTATGCTCTCATCCTGACAGGGTGGTAAAGTCTTCCATCCTCGCCAAAGGGGTAGCTCTTTGAAGGGCGAGAATAGTGGGCTATGTCATGCAGGGTCCCAAGAGGAATTCAGGGCCCCGGTACAACAACTTAATCGGGCACCCCTTATAGTTGAGAATGTAAAAAAAAATTGCGCTGCAAAATTTCTACTGGTTGTGTTCATACAATTGGGGGCATGACTATGCATCATTGGGCGTGCCCAGGCCACCCTCCCACAGAACAGTCACCTAAAATTGGGATTGGCCCACTAGAATCCCAACATTTCACACACTCTCCTGCTCTCTTCTACCTGTTCTTCTCACTTTCACCACCTGTGGCTGCAGGTTTCTTTAGTTGCAGATTGTCTGGATCCTGCAATGTTGGGGGCCCTATTTGAAAAAAAAATGGGTACATTTAGAAAATTACAGCCAGCCCCGGCGTTAAATCTATACTACCCACGAATAATAAATAGGCCTTCCTCCAGCCCCAACATTAAAATAATAGTAGTCACATTTAATAAATAAACCCATTTTCCTCCCTACAAACAGCCCCAGCAATAAATTAATAGTATTTACATTTCAGAAATATACCTATTTCCCGCAATCATCACTGCCATTAAATAATTCATAGGCACATTTAATAAAAAGACCTCATTCTCCCCAAACTCACCCCCACATTCAGTAACCCCAAAACTACACCATCTTAAATTAATAGTCCCCACTATTAAATTGCCCCAATATCACCCCACAAACAAAATTGCACCCATTAATGAGCCACCACCTACCTCACACTACATTGCCACAAGCCTCCTGTGCCATCACACACACACACACTGCCACAAGCCCCCTCTGCCATCACACACACATTACTGTGCCCCTTCATCACCACGTTATGCCCCCTTATGATCACACTGTGCCCTACATGCTGCTTTTCCCCCCTTCACCTGGCCCCCCGGCATCACACTGTGCCATGCTGCTCCCCCTCCCTCCTTCATTACACTGTGCCATGCTGCTCCCTCCCAACTTCATCACACTGTGCCATCCTACCCCCCCTCTCCTTCATTACTGTTCCATGCTGCCCCCTCTCTTTCATCATTGTACCATGCTGTCTAGTGAGCCCAGAGAACATTATTCCCTGGAAGACTATTGCTGTGTGAGGAGTGGGGGGGGGCTACATTCTGTAGTACCCCTAGCCAGGGTGTACCTAGATTGGGGATCTGGCAGAGGAATACGAGATGTTGGGGTACTAGATAATCTGTCGGCCACGGTACTGTTGGGGACTGATTTGGGAAGGATGCACGCTGCTTATATAAATGAAAGTGATATCATTTCCGATGCACTAATGCAAACTAACCTTAATCTTTCCCAGGTGAACTCTGCTGACCAGCATAAAATAAGTGCAAAAATAAGTAATGAAATTTCATGTGCTGCTGAGAATACTCATGCAGATTTGCAGGTACCTGTGATGCAGAGGTAGGGCTTATGTATCAATGTGTTTGATGATAATTCTCTTGTTGGAGACAATAACCCTTTAAATCCCTTAGGTTGTGAATTTGATCAGGGCAAAGTGTGTGAGATTGTGCCTACATGTGATACCATGTCAGCTAAAGTTTTTGGGAAGTAGGTCAATTTACATGTACCCAATTCTGAAGGCGTCCCAAAGTGTGAAAATGTATCAAATGTATTAGCAGTAGTGACCGGGAGAGCAGCACAGATGAGCTGTGCATTAACCCCAGAAAGTGTGGAGGGAAGTTCACTAGAAACTAATCCCCCCTCCCTCACTGTATGAGCTGCAGATTCAGGCCGTGATTTGAATGAGACACCCCATGCTGTGTTCCACACTGACAAGCTTGAAAGTGATACCTTTAAGGCAGAACAAAACACTGACCCTAGTTTATCAGCAGCGAGGGGGAGGGTCAGGCAAACATGTCATGAAAGTGTAGAAGACAGAATTTTTGGGGAAAATGGCCCTTTGTACAGAGAGAAAAATGTCATGAGTATGCATCCAGATGTAGTTGCTGACAGACAGCTCTATAGGAAAGGGTTGCTGAAAGTAACCCATGATCTTGTTTGGTATATCATTTTTATTGGTCTGTCATGCTGACTGACATAGCCAAGTACTGTCGCTCATGCCATGTGTGCCAGGTCGTTGGGAAGTCTGGTGATGTGGGGAGAGCCCCTCTTATTCCCCTGCTCGTCATATCAGAACCCTTTAAGCGGGTTGCTGTGGTCCCCTAGCCATTCTCAGTAGCTCAGGAAAAGAGTACATTCTGACTGTAGTGGATTAAGCTACTAGGTACTCAGAAGCAGTAGCTCTTTCCTCCATTCGCTCAGACAAAGTAGCAGATGCCCTTATAACAATTTCTCCAGGGTGGGGTTCCCAAAATAAATTTTAACTGATCAAGATACCCAATTCATGTCTAACCTCATGCAAAGTCTGTGTAAAAAGATGCAGGTGAATCATTTAATTACTTCTCCGTATCACCTGCAGGCCAACAGGCTGTGTGAGCGGCTTAATGGCACCCTAAAAGAAATGCTTAGGACTTTTGTGGAGTCGCAGGGAAGAGACTGGGAGAGGTTCCTGTCATACCTCCTGTTTGCATACAGCGAGGTACCCCAGGAATGCACTGGCTTCTCACCCTTTGAACTCCTATACGGGCGTTGGGTGCACGGCCCGTTAGATTTGATTAGGGAAGAGTGGAAAGGGAAATTGATCACCCCAGAAACGTCAGTGGTACACTATGTAGTGCAGGTCAGGGAGAAACTGCAGTAATTGATGGGGATGACACAGAGCAACCTGAAAGCTGCGCAGGTGAAACAGAAGCTGTGGTATGACCACAATGTGAGAGAATGCATACTTGATGTGGGGCAAAAGGTTCTGGTTCTGATCACTATGCAGCAGAACAAGATGCAGGCTGCCTGGGAGGGCCTCTACACCATAGTACAGTGCAATAATGATGTCAATTATGTAGTGGCAAAAGAAGAGGGACAAAAGAGGCAGAAGGTATATCATGCTCAAAGCTTATCATGACAGGGAAGCTTGTGTATTAGCTGTGTGTAGCTTGCTTGAGAGAAATCAGGAATCTGACCCCTTGGTGGATTTAGTAGCTGTTGCTAGAGGGGGGGGGGTCCATAACAGATGCTCACTGCAGTGAAGAGCTGGCTGACGATCAATTAGAGCAGCTCGCTGACACTCTGAGGCCTTATCAGTCTCATTTCACAGGGAAACCTGGAAAAACACACTTAGTCACACATCATGTACACACAGGCAACCAGACCCCCTTTAGACAGCCAGCATATCGCACTTTCCTAGAAGTGCATCAAGCCATTAAAGGGAAATGAAATGCTGCAGCTAGGGGTAATTCAAAAGTCTTGTAGTTATTGAGCTGCCCCGGTGGTACTAGTCACCAAGAAATGTGGGGGTACCGGTTCTGTGTAGACTATAGGAGGTTGAATGACGCCTCAGTGTTTAATGCTTATCCTATGCCTAAGATAGATGAACTACCAGATCAGCTTGCCCAGACACGCTACATCATAGATCTCAGTAGAGGGTACTTGCAGATCCCTTTGTCAACAGAGGCACGTGAGAGGTCCACATTTATCACCCCATTTGGGCTGTTTAAGTTTTTGGTCATGCCCTTTGGAATGAAAAATGCCTCTGCTTCCTTCCAGCGCCTGGTCAATGAACTGCTAGAGGACCAGGAGGGACATAGATTTGCCTACCTGGATGACATTGTGGTGTTCAGCCAGACCTGGGAAGAGCACCCGATCCATCTGCATAGTGTGCTAGGCCGATTACTGAGGAGCACCGTGTAGGGGGGAGGTACCCTCCGCCCAGTGCCAGGCAAGGTAGAACCTATCACGGCATTGCCGACCACTACCACGAAAAAGCAGGTCAACTATGGACTAGGAGCTATCCTTAGCCAGATGACAGCACAGGCGGAGGAGCACATTATCAATTTCCTAAGTAGAAAACTACTCCCCGAGAGAAGGCGTATGCTACCATTGAATAAGAGTGCCTAGCTATCATATTGGCAGTGCAAAAGCTACAGCCCTACCTGTATGGACGGGATTTCACCATTATCAAAGACCATAATAATCTAAGCTGGCTGAATAGAGTTTCTGGGGATAATGAAAAGCTGTTAAGATGGAGCTTAATTTTGCAGAAATATAACTTCACCATTCAGGGTACAGAACTTGGAAACGCAGATGGCCTCTTGCGCCAAGGGGCAGAAGTGGTGAATGGGCAGGAGAGACGACCGGGATGTCACTAAGGCGTCTGGCCGTTGCTAAGGCAACGGCCGGACGCTGATTTTTTCAGAGGTGCACGTCACGGCAACACAGGGCAGCCGAGCGCGTGTACATGGACTCCTACAGCCTGCGAGCTAAATAAACACCCAATTAATTAACTGTGCCTGGGGATGATTTTCAGGGCAAAGCCCTGATTGGCAATCAGTACTATTTAAGGCAGTGAGGACTGAGCCTCACTGCCGGTTTTAGCATTCAGATACCCAGTTTGCTTACCTGCTCCTGTGCTGTGTTGGTGAATACCTTTGGATTGCTTTTTGTGTATGACCTCTGCCTGTTACCTGGACTCTGAACCATCGCTATTTGCCCTGACCTTCTGCCTGTTACCTGGACTCTGAACCATCCCTAGTTGCCCTGACCTTATGCCTGTACCTGGACTCTGAACCATCGCTAGTTGCCCTGACCTTCTGCCTGTACCTGGACTCTGAACCATCGCTAGTTGCCCTCACCTTCTGCCTGTTACAGGATTTGCATCATTGCCTGTGGCCCTGAACCTGCTTGTATCTGACGTCTCTGCCTGTGCTCTGTTAGGCCAGTCAGACATTTCCGTCTCTGTTCCAGTCCACAGACCTCTGGCCTGTCTCTACTCCATGTATTACCTCCCACTCCTGAGTGCTGCTGTGTGACCATAAACTTGTACTACACTGAGTACCTGTGAGCATAACCAGTCTCTACGGGAAAGGCGGCTGCTATAGGTGAAAACCTCTTCCACTAGTTTTACAAGTTTATAACACACTGGTGGCCATAACATCGTGGTGGCAGAAAAGGTGTATTCATTGTTAATTAACAAGTGTGTTAAGATTAAGTGTTAAGATAACACCAGTCATGACCTGCTGTTCAGATTGCTTTATTTGAGACAGGCTGGGGTGTTTGTGACAACTACTTGTAGAATATTTAATACAGTTTACAGCCTGGCAAAAAGATGCAAACCATTTTCAGACATAGAAGATGAGATTGAAGTGCAAATTAAAAATGGATTACATATGGGAATAGGATTACATTCACGTAAAACCGCTGTGAAAGTAATTGATTTCATTTCAAAGGAAATTAAAAAATAAATATTTATTAAAATTACTGAAAATAGTCTAAAAATATCCTTGATTATTGACGAAGCTTCAACGATATCTTGCAAACCAGTTATTATACTTTTCTTACAAGTTGAGGATTCAGTTGCATCACCAACGATTTTTGTTGAGCTAGTTGAATTGGAAAAACAAGATGCAGAGACAATATATTCTTCAGTTATGGAAAGCTTAAATAATGTTGGGCTTACTAAGAACTACCTAGAAAAAAATTTAATAGGATTTTGCTCTGATGGTGCCAACGTTATGCTTGGGAGACAATCTGGAGTAAGCACTAGGATAGCAGAAGAGTTTACAGACATAATAATATAGCACTGTTTAAACCATCACCTCCAACTTATTTTAGATGACTCGATAAAGAAAATAAAGCAAGTAAATAATTTTAAAATATTTATTTAATAAAATATATACTATTTTTCATCAATCCATTAAGTAATTGAACTTACCAAAATATCCAAACAACTTGGAATTGAAATGATAAAGATTGGTATAGTTTTGGGACCAATATAGGCTGCCTGTAGTTTAAGGTCAACCCTAGCTGTGTGGCGCACTTATCCAGCGCTACATCACTATTTTTATTCAACTATAAAGTACTTAGGTATGGCTGCATGTCTGGAAAATATATATTTTATAACTGATTTGGCATTAATATTTAAAACAAACTTTCAAATGCACTGCGAGCAAGAAATATAGACATAATAAAAGGCATTTCAAATGCCTGGAAAGGAAAAGGGTTCATAGTAAAAAAAAAAAAAATTACTTCAGAAACCTACAAAAATATAAAATTTGTAGAAATTCAACGATTTGTCGGGTTTCCTCGGGAAAGACTTTTAGAAAACATCGTAGCGAATTTGAAAAAAAGACTAATGGATTATGAACATTTAGAAGTAACTTGTTTCCAATTTCAAGATAGGAATACATTACAGTTTCTCAATTTTTTGGAGCCAGATTACTGAAATATTGAAGAAGTACTAGTTCCATGGAAAGCAGCTAAAAAACAATTGCTTGTAATTAATGACATTTTTAAATACCAAATTGATATTAATGATTATCGAGATTTTGTGGAAAACGTTTTAAAAAATTCTTAGAAATATGCAATTCCTGAAGGTGTTCAAAGAGCTAAAAATATTGTCATAACTGTAAGTACAGCAGAAGCGGCAAGGGGTTTTTCAAAGATGAACATTATATGTTCAGAGAAGAGAAGTCGCCTAACTGTTTCTAATATATCAAACACCGCCTACCGCTAAAGGTATGGGATCCTACGCCTACAGTGAAGTTATAGTGCCCATATCCTAGCCTCCTGGACATCTCATCTAGTTGTGGATACTTCTTTTTTGAGAGTGGCCTTCCCCAGGCTGTCATTCAGCCTGAGGCCTACCTACAGTCGCAAGGAAAATCCAGCTGTCAAAAACATCATCACCACTTACTGGCCTGCACTCCAGTAATAGGGCTCCAGTGCAGACCGAGACAATCAGGATGAGTCTGCCATTTTAGCTTGCCATTCTAGCCCAGCTATGTTCTCAGGAGGGAGATTATTTGCTGATCGTCGTATGGCACTTTCTGAACTAGCGGTATGTTTTTGTATAAATCTTATACAGAACAGCTCCACAAGGTGAGTGCACCACGGGAACAGCCCTCGCTGCCGCTATACTCACAGACGCGAGTCTACGACGGTGACTCCCTCCATCCCTTCTGCTCTAGAGGTCCTAGCTGTCACGATATTACCTTCTCCTTGTTTCACCGCCGCCCGGAAGCCGCACTTCTGGGTTTGGCGGGGGTTTTGAATCCCTGCAGCTATTTAATCTTCACTCTGACAGTCTGTGAGTGTCAGAGCAACTTACCTGCTTCCTGGCTCCTGTTCTCCTTGAGTCTCCTTGTGCCTGCTTCCTCTGTGAGTGTCCCTGTGTACCAGTCCTTGCCTGTCTCACCTTTCTGGATCTCCTGCTCCTGTGTACCGAACCAGCTTGCTTACCATCCCTGTTTGCCTGTGACCCTGCCCCGGATTGTACGTCGATTCTTCGCCTCCACTTTTGTACCTCTGCCGCCAGACAGTGTACTGAACCTGGATTCCTTCACGCTGAGCCTATCTGTCTTTTCTGTACTATAGTTCCTCCGGGCACCAGTACCAGCTGTCTGAATACATCTTCTCTACTCACTGCTCCTCCCGCTATACTACATCTTGAGGCGAGCCTGAGGACCGCGACCTGCGACTCCCGGCAGCTAAGTCCATCCCACCTTGCGGCGGTTTTTGGTGAACACCGGGGAGTTTGATAGATTCCGCACCCCAGGTAAGCCACCGCTAATCAAGATTATTAGCGAATCCAGCTAAATCCATTACAGTTTGCTCTGACCATGGATTCAGCGGCAAGAGACTTACTGGAGCACTTAGTGGGAAGAGTGGAGAAACAAGAGGCCAATCAAGAGCAACTTCTAAAATTCCTCCAAAGCTTATCTGCCCGGATGGATAATATTCAGAACACCTTGGTGGCTACCGGACCTCCTGCACCCGTGGTTGCTGCTCCTGACCCTCCGCCTGCAGCAGCAGCCACCTCCTCACAGTTGCGGATACCTAATCATCCTAAATTTGATGAGGACCCTAAACTATGCAGAGGATTTTTGAACCAATGCTCCATTCAGTTTGAGCTTTTGCCTGGGAAGTTTCCTTCTGAGAAAGCCAAGAGGTGATATGTGATATCGCTCCTGTCTGGTCAAGCCCTGGCCTGGGCCTCATCTTTATGGGAAAACAACAACCCCATTCTGCACAACTTTGCTACCTTCTTGTCAACATTCAAGAGGATCTTCAATGAACCAGGGAGGGTATTGAATGCCGCCACCGGCTTATTGCGTCTGCGCCAGGGAACCCAGTCTGTGGGTCAGTATGTGGTCCAATTCAGAACTATGGCCTCTGAACTCTGCTGGAACGAAGCTTTTGTTGCTACGTTCTGGCAGGGTCTTTCTGACCGTGTAAAGGACGAGCTGGTATCACAGGAACTTCCTACATCTCTGTATGATCTCATCTCCCTCTGCGTTAAGATTGATCTACGTTTCAAGGAACGCAATTCTGAGAAGGAACAATCTCGTTGCAGTATGGTTCACTTGGCTCCCAACTTCCATACGCCTGTTCTTCCTCCTGAAGAGCCGATGCAATTGGAAAGGACTCGCCTATCAACCGAAGAGAGAGAGAGAAGATTTTGAAACAGGCTCTGTTTGTACTGTGGGGAGAGCGGCCACCTTCTGAATTCCTGTCCCAAGTGTCTTGGAAACGACAAGGCCTAACGAGTTTGGGAGAAGTTTCGTTGGGCCTCCTTAGTCAGTCTCCCTCTACCTACTGTAGTAACGATTGCCTTACCATTCCCATTTCTTTACAGTTGGGATCGTCTACCCTTTTTCAGTCCGCACTCCTCGATTCTGGAGCCGCAGGTAACTTAATTTCAGCCTCTTTGGTAAAGCAATTCTCCATTTCTACGCAAGCCTTGGACAACCTATCTCCCTTTTGGCCATCGATGGGGGGAAAATCCCTGAAGGATCCATCCTAGTATGTACCACTCCTCTCATTCTCCAAATTAGGGCACTTCATCGGGAAAGTATTTCCTTCCTTGTCATCTAGAGATCCACCAATCTGGTCATTCTCGGTCTGCCTTGGCTACGTCTCCATTCTCCCACCCGAGACTGGCAATCCGGTCATATTCTGTCTTGGGGGCAGCACTGTCTTACAAATTGTCTTCAAAAGGTGGTTCCCAAAAAAAATTCTAAGTGTCTCAAGATATTTCCCCTAACACTTCTACCTGAACCTTACCAAGCCTTTACTGATATCTTTTGTGAGCAAGAGGCTACGAGACTTGCTCCTCACAGGATTTGGGATTGTGGTATAGACCTCATCCCTGGCAAACCAGTCCCTCGAGGCCGTATGTATCCTCTCTCTGTTCCGGAATCCAAGACCATGGAGGAGTATGTTCAAGAGAACTTAAGAAAAGGCTTAATTCGTAAATCTTCTGCTGGAGCAGGCTTCTTCTTTGTGAAAAATAAAGACGGGGGCCTTCGTCCTTGCATTGACTATTGAGGCTTAAATGCCATTGCCATAAAGAATCGGTATCCGCTGCCATTGATCACGGAATTGTTTGACCGCATAAAGGGGACCACCATCTTCTCTAAACTGGACCTCAGAGGAGCTTACAATCTTGTACGCATAAAAGAGGGGGGTGAGTGGAAGACGGCCTTTAACACCCGGGACGGTCAGTTTGAATATTTGGTCATGCCTTTTGGGTTATGCAAAGCCCCGGCTGTCTTTCAAGGCTTTATGAATGAACTCTTCCGAGACCTCATGTATCGATTTGTAGTCATCTACCTAGACAACATCCTCATCTTCTCCAAAGACCTGATATCTCATCGTAGACACGTGTTAGAAGTCCTGTCTCGCATCAAGAGGAATCGTTTGTTCTGCAAATTAGAAAAATGTACCTTTGAGCAAAAACAAGTTCCCTTCTTCGGATATATCATTTCTGGGACCGGTCTTCAAATGGACCCCACCAAATTGAGGGCCATACTGGACTGGCCTCAACCCTCTGGTCTTAAAACCATGCAACGGTTCCTAGGATTCTCTAATTATTACCGCCAGTTTATTAAGGGACACTGCTTTGACTCGTAAGTCTGCGAATGCTAAAGTGTTGTCGGTTGAAGCTACCCAAGTCTTTGGTACATTGAAGTCTCTCTTCTCCTCAGCACCCATCCTCCAACAACCTGGATTGCTCTCGCCCTTTTGTCCTGGAAGTAGACGTATCTTCTGTAGGTACAGGTGGGGTGCTCTCACAGCAGGATTTTTTTGGCAAACTTTGACCTTGTGGATTCTTTTTTCGTCGCCTTTTACTTCACGAGAGGAACTATGGTATTGGCGATAAAGAGCTCCTAGCCATTAAATTGGCTCTTGATGAATGGAGGCATCTCCTAGAGGAAGCACAATTTCCTATTAATTATTTGCTATATTTACGTACAGCCCGCTGTCTGAATCCTCAGCAAGCAAGATGGTCCTTATATTTCTCGCGCTTTGATTTCAACATCACTTTCCGTTCTGGATCTAAAAATATCAAGGCAGATGCTCTATCTCTCTCATTTGATCCTGCTGACACGGAATCCTTGGAGGAGAATAAATTCATTCTGGACCCTAACCGAATTTTGGCAGCAACACATTTCAATAGAAGTTGTCCTCCGGGCAAGACTTTAATTTCTTCTCATCTCCGTACCCAACTCCTACGATGGGCCCATCATTCCCTCTTCTCCAGCCATGCTGGCATTCGCAAGACTTAGGATTTGCTATCTCGGAACTACTGGTGGCCTTCCCTACTTGAGGATGTAAAAAGATTTGTTTCAGCTTGTTCTGTATGTGCTCAACACAAGACTCCCAGGAGGAGGCCTTATGGTCATTTGCTTCCATTACCAGTTTCTGAATACCCTTGGTAGAAAATTTCCATGGACTTCATCACGGACCTTCCTCCCACCAAGTCATGTACTGTGGTCTTTGTAGTCACGGATCGCTTCTCTAAGACTGCCCACTTTATTCCTCTCAGAGGCCTACCATCCTCCTCCTCCCTAGCAGATATTTTTATTAAGGACATATTGTTTCCGATTGAGGATCCCAGTTTATATCCAAATTCTGGAGATCTTTTTATAACAAATCTGGAATCAAGCTCGATTTTTCCTCCGCATACCACTGTCGAAGTCGTATAATTGGATTAACGAAAAGTATATTGGTTAATATTGTTTTATCGTGTGATTGCACTCAGCATTCCACGCTACACGGGGCATGGCGCTATCACGCGGTAAAATACGCACACACTCGCACTACAACATTTGGTTATTTATATATTTCATATTTATTAAAGGTTCCAATCCACATTCATTTATTAGTAAAATGTATTAGATGGTATATTTATTTATATATAATACTGTAGTAAAGGTTTTTATGGTTCAGGTGTTTTAAAAGATAAAGAGTTTGGTCTCATATTAAAGCTTATTTCACCAGCATTAACCCGGTGTGGACGGAATAGCGATCGCATCTAGCGATCGCAAGATAAAAGCAATATGAGATTAATGCTCTTAAATACATTTATGTGGGTCAGTTTGAACTGGTCATTCAGAGTCAAATCATGGGAACAATAGGGTGGGGGATGTTCCCCTTACGATCTGTAAGGATCAAATGAACTGACCTATAACTTGCAAGGAACTGGAATGCCATTAACCCCCGGACCAATGAAGAACTTACTAAGTGTTAGCTGGACAAGTATATACAAGCATGCTGGCTTTTGTCCTCTCTCTTTCTTTTTGAAACTGGAAATGTGACCGCATGGCTACAGTCATTGAACCTGAATGAAACCTATAAAGAAGATGTAATGTATTCGGTGTTTTCATACTTTCCTGTTTTAATGTAACATCTTTAATAGGTATCATGTATCGGCTATATTGTACTGTATTGTACTTATTTATTGAACTGCTAAACAAATTGCTTTTGCTAAATAAATTGCTTGTGCTTCGGAAACTCAATACAATCGCTTGGGCAATGCTTATTTGAAACGATAAAATTACTTTAATGCCACCCCCAGTCAAATGGTCTGATGAAGAGAACTAACCAGGAGCTGGAGAAATTTTTAAGAATATTTGTTTCAGCGAATCAAGATAACTGGGTGGATCTTCTTCCATGGGCTGAGTTCGCCCACAACAATCATTTCCACAAGGCCATTTCTAACTCCCCCTTTTTTGTCCTTTATGGCTGTCACCCTAGACTAACCACCTTCTCCCAAATTCCTCCTTCCGAACTTCCAGCAGTGCATTCGTTATTTCGCAACTTCTCTTACATCTGGGAGCAAACCAAGATAAACAAAAAAAAAGCCACCATTTGCTCTAAGAAGGCTTACGATAAAAGAAGAAGAGCTGGTCCAAACTTGACTATCGGTGACAGGGTATGGCTATTCACCCAAAATATTTGCCTGAGAGTTCTCAGCAAGAAATTTGCTCCCAAATTCATTGGTCCATTTGCCAATTCTGAGGTCATTAATCCTGTAGCCTTTAGATTAAGCCTGCCGCATTCCCTGCTATACCAGATCTTTTTCACGTTTCCTTGCTAAAATCGGTGGTTACCAACAAGTTCTCCACCCCTCCAGAGCCCCCCCGTTCTTGTTCAGAATCAGGGCGAATATGAGGTAAAACAAATTCTGGACTCTCGTAAAATCAGAGGTTCTGTGCAATTCCTGGTGGACTGAAAGGGCTATGGCCCTGAAGAACGCTCCTGGGTAAGAGCTGTTGACCTTCCTGTTCCCCGGCTACTCAAACTTTTCCATAAGAAATTCCCCCTGAAACTCTTGTAGGTGTCCGGAGTCCACCTTTAGGGTAGGGGGTACTGTCACGATCTTACCTTCTCCTTGCTCCATCGCTGCTCCGTCTGAACCCGGAAGCCGCACTTCCGGGTTCGGCAACTCGGGGCGGGGTTTTGAATCCATGCAGCTTTTTAAACTACTTCGGTGAGTGTCAGAGCAACTTACCTGCTTCCTGGCTCCTGTTCTCCTCAAGTATCCTTGGGCCTGATTCCTCTCTGTTGTGTTCCCGGCTGTCTGACTACATCTTCTCTACTCACTGCTCCTCCCGCTACACTACATTTTGAGGTGAGCCTGAGGACCGCGACCTGTGACTCCCGGCAGCTAAGTCCATCCCGCCTTGGGGCGGTTCTTGGTGAACACCAGGGAGTTTGTTAAATTCTGCACCTCAGGTAAGCCAGCGATAATCAAGATTAGTACCGAATCCAGCTAAATCCATTACACTCACTCGCCGGGGTCTTCCGTAAACCTTATCTGATGACCAACACCAACTATAAAGGCCTACTGCCCCACTAACCATCAGGGACCTTCTGTCCCTCTAACTGCAAGGACCCAATGTACTTGTTACACTACAGGGCAGCCGCCCTGCTACTCTGGCAGGAGCCTATCGCTCCCCTCACTCAGAGGCCTGCGCCTCTCTACACTAAAGGGCCTGGTGCCCTGCTACACTCCAAGGGCCTGGCGATCTGCTCTACTCAAAGTGCCTGGCGCCCTGCTCAACTCAAAAAGCCTGGCACCCTGCTCAAATTAATGGGCCTGGCACCCTGCTCCACTCAAAGGGCCTGGCGCCCAACTCCACTCAAAGGGCCTGGTGCCCTCCTAACACTCTAGGACCTTGTGCCCTAGCACTCTAGGGCCATGTGCCCTGCTCTAACTGGCTATGGGGCCTTGTGCCCTGTGGTGGGGCTGAACCCCCTACCTACACAGTGGCCTAAAGCCTAGACTGACTAAGGGCCTTGTGCCCTGTGGTGGGTCTGAGCCCCCTACCTACATGGTGGCCTAAAGCCTAGACTGACTAAAGGCCTTGTGCCCTGTGGTGGGGCTGAGCCCCCTACCTACACGGTGGCCTAAAGCCTAGAGTGACTATGGGCTTTGTGTCCTGTGGTAGGGCTGAGCCCCCTAACTAGCTGCGGGCCTAACGCCCAATAACCAGCCTACCGTGGCCGCCCCTATCTGTTGCTCAGGCCTAGCGCCTGCTGTGCCTTGCGGGCCTTGTGCCCGGAGAAAGATGAGGATTTGTACTTACCTGCTCCACGCAGGAAACTCCGCTTGCTGCGGTGTCTTTGGGTTTTCCAGACCCTCCAGCTGCCGGCGCCTCTTCTCCTGTTCGGCGCTAGGCCTCCCGCAGTCTTCTTGGTGGGGGCCCTCATAGCCCTTACAATGGCTCTGCGCCAATGCTCGCCGCGCCAGCTCCTTCTGCGGCATCTTTGCATGGCAGGGTAGCTTACAAGGGCTCCCTGCCACTTCTGTTGACGTCTCTGACCTCTCCTGCGCTGGGCTTTCAACGGCTCCCTCTTCTTTCTCCTTCGCTTCCGAACTCTGAAGATGGCGGCGCCTATTGGCTTATAAAGCTTATAAAGCCACGGGCACGCCGACATCATTGCCCGTCGCCGCGAGCCCTGATTGGCTTATGATGGCGCCAAAAGTTCCAAGGGCCAGAGGCAAGCCAGGATTGGCCAGCAGCGGGAAGTAAGCCCTGATTGGCTCACGCTGCCACCGGGACCTGTAAGGAGAGAGGAATACTCACCGCTGGAACGGTGAGTAGCTTCTTTCTTCGCCCTCTTCCCGGGCACCTCATCCACGAGGCTCCTCTACACATTTAGACTCCACAGCATCAGTCCGACCTTGCGATCTGTCAACTTACATCAGGCACAGTTGCAGTTTACATATGCAGTGGTACCAAATATTTCTGTTGGCTGCTGGCACAGTTACATGTACCTCCCTTTGTCTGTCAAGCTCCATCTTCTGAGCAGTGACCGTCTTCATTGTTATAAATTGAATCCTCTCCATCACACGTGACCTGGGACACAGGTCACGTGTGATGGAGCATGATGGAGTAACGCCTTTTTAGCATGCTAAAAAGAGGCTACTTGAGTAAAGTTGTTTCAACATCCTCTCGATTCTACTAATAAAAATTGTTAAATGGCACTTGCAGGAAGACAGAATATTTCAATTTATACATCACCCAATGTGAGCCACAATTACTCCTGGATTTCTCTGTTGAGATCTTATAGTGCTCTTATATGTGACTGCCTTTTTATTGTCATCCACTAGAGGGAGCCGGTAATTAAGTTTGTATATGAAATAATCAGTCTACTGCAATATCACTTTTAATTTAGCCTCTGACACACTATTCCAAAAATCCTGGGTGCTCGCTGCCCCATTAGGAAAATGGTCCATCTTCTTCTCTAGTAAAATTCTGCAAAAATGCTCAAAACCCTAATGGGGAATAGTGGCTGGAGTCAGCTCCATTATTTTGCTTTCACATGCTGATGTACCTAGATCACCTTTAAGTAGCACCTCTGTATTCAGGTAACTCTGTGTCTTTGTTACCAAATTCCATCACGACACCATTTCAGTAGAAAAGCTATTCCTCACCTCTATCAGAATGTTATTATTGGGCTGCAAAATGCCATTCTACCCACTGTACACTTAACCACAGATATGTGGATAAGTGGAAAACTAAAGATTATATGACTGTGCCAGCCAACTGGGTTGGTGATTCGCCTTCACCAGCAGTCCAGCAGCAGCATGTATCCAAGTACGTCACATTTGTCAGAGGCAGGCTACTCTGTGTATCACTGGCTTCACTAAGAGTCATACAGCTGACAATCTGTTACAAAAACTAAGGGATGTCATTGCAACATGGCTTATCCCGCTTGGACTCTCCTCAAGATATGTTCTTTCTGATAACGCCACCATTATTGTGAGAGCATTACATCTGGGTGAATTCCATCACATTCCCTGTTTTGCTCACACAATAGACTTGGTGGTGCAGAGCTTTTTAAAGAAATGACAGGGACGTGCAGGAGATGCTGTCTGTGGCCCGTAAAATATCTGGACATTTCCAGCATTTGGCAACAGCGTGTAGGAGATTGCAGCAGCTGCAAGAGCAATTTAATTTGCCCTGCCACCTGCTTCTGCGGATGGAGATACAGCGAAAAGCCATCCACGCTTACTCCACAAGCCATGACATTGGGAAAGGAGGGGGGATATATTTTAGTCAAGCACAGTGGAGAATACTTTCCGTGTTGTGCAAGGTGCTGAAACCATTTGAAGTAGTCACCTGTGAAGTGAGTTCAGACACTGTGAGCTTGAGTCAAGCGATTACCTTAATTAGACTTTTGCAAAAAGCAGCTTGAGAAACTGGAGGAGATTAAACAAAGCAATTACGCTTCTGTCAGACTTGTAGATCAAGTACTTTATTAACTTCGCCAGGATCCAAGAGTTATCAAAATTTTGAAATCGGATCACTACATTTTGGCGACTGTGCTTGATCCTCACTTTAAGAGCTATGTCTTTTCTTTGTTTCCAACTGACCCAGATCTGAAGAAATGCAAGTAGATCCTGGCGAGCAAGATGATAGCTCAAGTGTTACGTGTCAGGACGACATCTCCTTCTTCGGTTTCTCACTCAACTGTTGCTTGGAAAAAACTTAGCTTTCCCAAGAGACCCAGAGATGATTCAGATGACTCACCACCAAATTTTGACATCTGGTCTTGTCTAACACCTCTTCCGTAACTCCACTTGATCCTACTATCAGCATCCAAAGGATGGTGGAGGATTATTTTCACGACAGCATAGAAATAGACACATCAGACAGTCCCTTTACATACTGGGAGGAAAAAAAGGGAATTTGGAGACCCGTGTACCAACTCGCTTTGCATTGCCTAAGCTGCCCACTTTCCAGTGTGTACTCAGAAAGAGTTTATAGCACAGCTGGGAACCTTGTCAGCGATCGGCGTAGGAGGCTTCTTCCTCAAAATGTGGAAAAGATGATGTTTATAAAAATTAACTTCAAGTTCCATGAGGAAGGCCTTTCCCGCCAATTACATCAAAATACTGAGACTTCTGTAACAGTGGATTCCAGGGCGATCCAGACACTCTGTTTGCTGCCGCAACCCGGAAGGTCGTTTAACAGCTAGGGCGAATGCGCGCAGTGAGGTCTGATTAATTAACAGCCTTATGCAGCTGATTGAGGAGGCTGGTGCTCTGCTCTGTGATTGGCCCCTTTCTGCATTTAAGGCAGGGAGTGTCCGATCAAACATGTTTTTCAAATTAGCACTATTTGCAGATGACCTGGTAGCTGTCATCACAAATCCAAATAATTCTCTAGCCATTTTGATGATTGAATTTGGAAAATTTGGACGCCTGTCCAGTTTTAAAATAAATTATTCAAAATCAATTGTATTGAATGTAAATGAGTTCTTTACAAGCTTCTTTTCACTTCAAATAGCATTCAAATGGTTCCAATAAAGGTGCCTTTGCGCTTCTTCGCTGATCTACAACGTGTGATGAGGGACTTTGTCTGGGAAGGTAAACGGCCGAGGTAAACATGATATCTTCTATAGACTTAGGCATCAAGGAGGTCTACAGCTACCTCCAGACTTCTATGTTCACTAGAATTTTCATAGAAGGTCGTGAACTAAATGTCCCAATAAATTTAGTACTGACGCTCCCGAGGCTGCTTAAAAGTACTTACCCTACTCTTGATCTCACATTGGACTGTTGGAGGGGGATTAGAGCGAGTAAGATCATTTCCTCCCACATCTCCCATCTTACGTATTTCTTGGGTAACTCAGATTTTCCTCCTGGCCTCCTTCCCTGTACAATTGCATTCATTTCTCTGCAAAAAGAAATTACTGTCTAAGATCAATAGACAACTCACACCCTTTGAAACTCAGTGCACTCTCACGGACATCCCTAAGCATACTATCTCTTCCATCTATAAAATAATTTTAGAGAATAGATTTCCTCATAAACCCCATTTCACTGAGACCTGGGAGAGACACCTACAAAACGCTATTGGCCCTATCCAGTGTTCTAAAGTATACATGACTACTCCCGCCTGTTCGCATAACCCCTCTATTGTTGAAACCCAATACAAGATCTTAACACAGTGGTATAGGTGCCCAGAGCAGTTAAATATGTTTTCCACAAAAGTATCTCCCCTATTTTGGAGGTGTAGTTTCGCTGTTGGTTTCCAGTTACACATATGGACTTGCCCCAAAACCTCCCCTTTTTGGAACGAGATAATCCACCTCTCAAAAATCATTACTGGGATGGATGTGCCGACTGATCCTGATTTCTTGTTTTTGTAATTTAAAATATTCCTATATCGACCTTAAAAAAAAATCTCTTCTCAAACATCTTAATAAAGCAGCTAAATCATTGATTCTGGTATGCTGGAGATCTCCCTCTCCCCCTAACGTGATCGAATGGTTTAAATGCATTGATTTTATATGCCTATGGACCGTATTTCCCTCTCTCATATTTCCCTCCCCCCTCAGACCTCTGAATTCACAGGTACCTGGTTGAGTTGGCTGGAATTTAAAGAATCTGATAACTACTGTTCAAGACTTACACCTGCCCTCCATAATCAATTCACTTTACCCATGACAATACCTCACTTATTTTGTTACAATCCTTTGGTATATGGTACTCATCATCTCCTCATGCACCTAACTTATGATGTGGTCTTACATCTTGAATCAGCCTGGACCTCCCTTTCCTCTCATTTCTCCTCCGGGTGCTCCGGTTTCCTCACACACTCCAAAAACATACTGGTAGGTTAATTGGCTGCTAACAAATTGACTCTAGTCTGTGTCTGTTTGTGTGTGTGTGTGTGTGTGTGTGTGTGTGTGTGTGTGTGTGTGTGTGTGTGTGTGTGTGTGTGTGTGTGTGTGTGCATTAGGGAATTTAGACTGTAAGCCCCAATGGGGCAGGGACTGATGTGAGGGAGTTCTCTGTACATCGCTGCGGTATTAAGTGGAGCTATATAAATAAATGGTGATGATGATGATGATGATTTCTCCCATATCATTCCCTTTCCCTCTCTCTACTTTACCTATCTGTATGTCCTTTCCCCAGTTACTTACTTTGTTTTCAAATAAACAAAAAAGAAAAAATCTATTACGTTGAATATTTATATATTTGTTTCTTTTAGATTTGCTGATATATGGTGTTATTCAATGTATTAAATAAAGAATACATTTAAAAAATGCCTAACAATAAACAATTATGGTAATGACAAAAGTACTAATAGCCATGTGTCACCATGTAGCCTTGTGCCTCCTTGCCTCTGGGCTAATCTGTGCCACATGACTGATTGCCTGAAGGAAAAAGATTCATGGGTTCTCCCAGTAACAGTTAGGAAGGAAACTTAGTTACCTGTCTACGGGGTTTGGATTCCGATGACTGGTAGCAGGTGGATCCAGAGAGTAGAGTGGTGATGGGTCCGGAGCAGAGTTGGGATGAAGAGATCCAGAAATGTAGTTCCAGATCAAACTGGGTAGGAAGATGAGTTCAGAAAGGTGCCGAAATGAGGGGGTCCAGAAGTGTCATTTCGGATGATCACCAGACAATGCAGTAGGGGGAGACAATAAGGACCCCTAAGAAGTGAGATGGGTGAATTGATAAATGATACTAAGGAAAAAGCAGAGGTATTAAACACTTTCTTTTCTTGAGTATTTACCAGAGAGGAACAAATGGTAGGAGTAATACATAAAAATGGAAATGAAACCATGCCAATAATTAATACTTGGTTGTCAGAGAAAGAAGTCCAAAGGCGACTGAAGAATATTAAGATAAATGAAGCTCCAGGTCCAGATGGCATACACCTAAGGGTCCTTATGAAGTTAAACTCAGAAATAGCTAAACCGCTATTCTTAATTTTCAGAGATTCAATCTCATCAGGCTCAGTACCAAGGGATTAGCGAATAGCAGATGTGGTGCCGTTGTTTAAAAAGGGGACGAGATCACAACCAGGGAATTATAAACCTTTAAGCCTGACATCAATAGTAGGGAAACTACTGGAAGGTATTTTAAGGGATAATATTCAGGATTACTTGGTACGCAATAAAATTATTAGTGGGAATCAATGGATTTGTGAGGGATTGGTCATGTCAAACTAATCAAATTAGTTTCTACGAGGAAGTTAGTGGGAACTTAGACCAGGGCAGCACAGTAGATGTGGTCTACTTAGATTTTGCAAAGGCCTTTGATACATTGCCACACAAGAGGTTGGTTTACAAAATAAAGGAACTGGGTCTAGGAATAAACATTTGTACTTGGATCGAAAACTAGTTAGAGAATAGGGAACAGAGAGTTGTGATAGATGGAACATTTTCTAATTGGTCAAAAGTCTTAAGTGGAGTACCTCAAGGTTCCGTGCTGGGGCCACTCCTTTTTAATATATTTATTAATGACCTTGGTGATGGTTTAGAGAGTAAAGTTTCTATTTTTGCAGATGACACTAAACTCTGTAAGGTAATAAAATCAGAGCAAGATGTAGGTTTTCTACAGTGGGACTTAAATAAACTAGAGGATTGGGCGGCCAAATGGAATATGAGGTTTAACATAGATAAATGTAAGGTTATGCATTTAGGGATAAAAAACAAGAACGCAATCTATAAATTAAATGGAATTAATTTAGGAGAATCTATAATGGAAAAGGATTTGGGAGTGCTCGTAGACAGTAGGCTTAGCAATAGTGCTCAATGTCAAGCAGCAGCTGCAAGGGCAAACAAAGTATTGGCATGCATAAAAAGGGGCATAGATGCAAGGGAAGACGTCATCTTGAATATGCAGTACAGTTCTGGGCACTATAAAAAAGATAATTTGGAACTAGAAAGGGTTCAGAGAAGGGTGACAAAATTGATAAAGGATATGGAGTCATTAAGTTATTTGGAAAGGTTAGCCAGTTTAGGCATGTTTACTTTAGAAAAGAGGCGTCTAACGGGAGATATGATTACTATGTACAAATACATTAGGGGTCAATACAGAGAACTTTCATGGGAAGTTTTTACCCCAAGGACTATACACAGGACACGCGGTCACCCCCTAAGGTTAGAGGATAGGAAATTTCACAACCAGCAAAAGAAGGGGTTCTTTACAGTAAGGGCAGTCAAGATATGGAATTCATTGCCAGGGAAGGTTGTGATGGCAGATTCAATATATATGTTTAAGAAAGGGTTAGACAAATTTTCAGCGGAAAAGTGTATCCAGGGATATGACCGTTAATTAAAAGGAAGGATAGTAGTGGATATTGGGTAAAAATAGGACTGCAATATTGAGTTTGGGGGGATTTTCACAATTGAAACAGATTGGCGGTTGGTTACTCTGTATCAATTTCAAATATAAGTGCAGGATCGCAGGAGATACAAAATAGGTTGAACTTGATGGACTGGTGTCTTTTTTCAACCTCATCAACTATGTTACTATGTAATAAAGAGAATTAAGCTTCACGGATAAAGAGAAACAGTTCAGATATCCGGCCGGGTTGGCACAATATGTAGCAGTATTGAAAAGGCTCCAAGGAGTTAAACAGTAGCGACTGCAATAGTCCAGAGCAATGTTGGTACACGGTCTAGCAAAAAGTCATTAAGCGGAGTTCCAGGGGTTAAACAGTAGCGTGTCCACAAGTAAATCAATGCAATGCACAGAAGAATATATCAAATACAGAGGTGGATAGTAATTACCTAGCAATGTTTGCATGACAGTGGGTCCCTTTTTATAGTACCTGTAGTTGCATCTTAATAACATCAGCAACAAACTTTCAGAATAAATGCGCAGAACCGCTGTCAAGGGTTGCTAGGCAACGCAGGACTTCCGACGCAGAGCCTGTGCAAGACAGTTGAAGGCAGAAGAGCTGTAGCGGCGGGCAAGCTGTGAGAAGAGGTTTGCCCTGACAGGTAAGGTGCAGCATGTCCTGTGCAGGAACGGACATGCTGCTGCTGAAGTCGCTGTCGGCGGTGACACTATTCCCCTCCTCCATGATCGACTTCCAGGTACTTCAGGCTTGATTGGATGTTGAATATAAAATGTTTGTACTGAGTAAGGAACGTGATTATTTTCTGCTGGTTCCCATGAACGTTGTTCTAGGCTGGAGCCTCTCCATTTCATGAGGAACTGTAAATGACCTCGAAGAATGCAGGAATACAATATTTTTTCTACAATATTTTCATTGTGTCTAAGAACTTTCACAGGTGGTAGTCAGACATTCAGGATGGAGAGGACTTTAATTTGTGAGATTGGTTTTTATGCATAGTACTAGGTAGCTGTAATTTGACAACAGAAAGCTTGGATCTCGCTAGTATGGGAAAAGGTCCAATATAATCAGCTAGCTTGAGCGATGGTCTTCCAATATTTAAATTTTTAGTGGAAAGTGGGCAGGTTGGCTTGGTTGGTCAGCATGATACTTATATTTTCTCTGTGTTTTACTAATGTCCATTAATTGATTCCATAAATGGGGTTCTCCTTGTGTAAGTCTTTGGCCATAGGGATGTCATCTTTAGAGTGTCGATCATTAAGATGAGTTGAGGATTATATCCATAGTTAGTGAAGAACAGGCTTACATCAGTTGCAATATGAATTGCGTTATTATAAATTAACTAGGTCATGGGCAGAGAACTCAGCATAATCCTCTTCTTAAAAACACCTAATGGAAATTCATAGATATTGTACCAAACATTGGTTAACTCTTTCTGTTTGACCATTGGGCTGTGGGTGATAGCTCGAGGATAGATCCAAACAAATCTGTAGAGAATTGCAAAAAAGCCCTCCAGAAACAAGAAGAAAACTGTGTTCCCATGTCTGATACAACAGAATCAGGATAACCATGTAACATATAAATGTGTTTAAGGAATATTCGGGCTGTTTGTGGAGCCAACAGAAGTTTAGTAAGAGGAACAAAATGTGTTAGTTTGGTAAAGTGGGCGACCACAACGTAGATAGCAGTGAAACCTTGTGATGGTGGTAATTCCGAGATGAAATCCATAGAGACGTCTTTCCATGAGCCTGCGAGTATGGGTAATGGTTGGAGTAACCCAGTTGGTGGTGCATGGAGTGTCTTATTCCTAGTGCATATCATACAAGCAGAGACATGGAGTCTGATATCTTTGAAATATTGTGGCCACCAAAAGTATCTTGAAACGAGATTTAAAGTGTCATAAACTTACCTGCTCCACACTCCTGTGCTGCTGATTTCCTCTGCCTCTGTGTAGTGGTCATTACTTCCTGGTTTGGGCGGTCACATAATCTTGGCTGGAAGGCGGCATATTCAAATCTGCAGTGTATATAAAGCTCACTCTGACATTGCAACAGGATCTGAGTAATAGCTTTCCACTACGGTCTGACTCCCTGTTACGCGGCAGAAGCTTAGCTCTCCTGTGCTTCTCCTTTGAATTGGTTCTCTGCCTATTAATTCGTCATGTACCAATTCTTGCTTGTTTTTGACCACTCTCTCTCGGATCCTGATTTTGTGCTGAACTACTTCCTGTGTACCAATTCCCGGCTTGTTATTGGACTTCCCTTCTGCATACTGACTTTGAATCTCGCTACCGCCAATGTACCAGTCATCGTCTTTCTGATCTGCTTCTGGATTACCATTCATCCATCTCCGCTGTGTTTCACCTAGTGGCTTTTCAGAGGGCCGTGACCTGCGGGTTTCCCAGCTGCTAAGCCCATCCCGCCTTGCGGTGATTCTTGGTGAAGATCGGGGAATCCATTAAACTCCACACCTCTGCTTGGCCAGCACTAAAATCAGGCTAACACGTGTATCCATCACCTCAGGGATCCATTCCTGATAACCTCGTTACAAAAAGTTTTATAGATTCCAAAATGACCCGTCATTCATGACATAATTTTAAGACTTCTTAGCATAAAACAGGTCAGTACGAAAATCAAAAGAAATCGAGTAAGGTATCCATGTGGGTGCTCTTGTAATTCAGGGTGCAGTATTCTGAATGTATGAATATTTCGCAGGATGCCACGGCTATTTTATTTATTAGAGACTGAGGAGAAATAACAATTAGAACCTTTTCTACGGGTAGGAGAGGCAAGTCTTTTTTGCAAATGTTCTGAAGGCTTTTTCGAACATTCTGGACAGGGCATCTACTTTATCATTATGATAACCCAGCCTATAGATTACTACAAAATTAAAGTGAGTGAAAAATAGTGACCACCGGGCCTATCGGGAATTGAGCCTTTTTGCAGTTTTAAGATATTCGAGATTTCTCAGCGTAAATTGTGATTGGAATGCTAGTGCCTTCACAGAAGGCACTAACAGATGACCATGCTTTCAAAGCCAAGCAAATTAGTCCCTTGTCTCCTATAGAATAATTTTGTTCAGCAGGAGTTAACTTTTTAGAAAAAAAAGCACAAGGATGAAGTAGACTTTTTAATCCTTGTCTTTGTGAAAGAAGTAAGCCTACCACTGTGTCAGAAGCATCAACCTCAAGAATAAATGCCTTGGTAGGATCAGGATGGGCCAGGATGGGAGCAGTTTGAAAAGGTCTATTTAATTGATTGAAGGCTTCTTGATCAGAGGTGGTCCAATAAATGGGAGTCTATTTCTAATTTAGGGTGGAAATGGCTTGACTAATTTTAGAAAGCTGTTCACCTTTAGCAGCTCCCTTTCCAAAGAGCTAGTTATGTTCCACAGTACACGGCTGTGACTTAAACTTGAGTAGTAGCAGTTGTTGATCCAGCACTTGCCTGGTGGAGTGGACAGAACATAGTTGGAGGTAGTGAGCAACCAAGATATGGTTGGCAGAAATCAGAGCTATACAGACAGGGGTTAATGCAGAGTCATTTAGCACTTGTCTTATGGAGTGGACAGCTCATGGTGGCAGGTAATGAGCAACCAGAATGTATTTGGCAGAACTCAGAGTCAGACAGGCAGGGATCAGAAGTAGAGAAGGCAGCAGAATCCTTTAAACAAGCCAGGGGTCAGAGCAGGTAGAGATATGAGTGTATATCCGTTAAAAACAAGCCAAGAGACAGGAGTGGAGAAGACAACAGAATCCTTAGAACAATCCAAGTCAAATACAGAGAACAGGACACATCAGTATACAAAGCACACTAGATCAAGCAGGAACTATCACCAGCATTGGTATGCTGTGCCAAAAAGAGGTTTTTAAAGGCAGCAGCACCAATCAAAACTGCAGGATAATTAGCTGCATGGGTGTGGCAAGTAAAAGCACAGCTGCCAGACTGAGAGCTAAAAAAAAGCTTGCTGCTATTTACCTAGCAACCAGCTGAACTGTAAGATTGATCCTACACATGGTTGCAGCAGTAATTCACAGTTGACAGCTCAGATAAACAGGAGAGATCCTATTTCTTAACAATGAGATGAGGTGGAAGCTGATTGCTATGGATCACCTCAGCATCTGACATCTCAAAGAGGCTGACACATTGCCTGAAGACATGTAATGATTGGCTATATGTCAGAAAGATGGAGGGGGGAAAAATAAGAAACATTACCTTATGTACTGTAGATTTGTGGTTCCCCTTTGAAATTACACATTATAGAGCAAACATACTTAACAGACAACAAAACTTGTTCCATGTTAATATTTTAAGGCTCTGGGTTAACAAAAACAAAACAAAATCAGAATAATAAAAAAACAAAAACAAAACCACAATGCTAATGTGTATATATATATATATATACTAGCAGAATACCCGGCGTTGCCCGGGATTTAAAGAATTTTAAGACACAACTGTGTTACAAAGTGTTTCTCTGAGTTTGAACAGACCAGTTACTGGATGAAGCGGCATTAAACCATTCCCAATATTTAACAAATGATCAGCAAACTGACCGTCCATTGTGTTGCCATGCAGAGAAACTCTCATATTTGTGGTTAGTCGCAAAGTGCGAACATGCCTCCAAAGATGTGATGATTTAAGGCATGCATTAATTTCATCCGCCATTGTTCCTTTTGGAATGACCGGCAATGTTTGTAGAAAATCTCCAGCCAATACAACAGTGACTCCACCCATTAGTAAATCATTGCCTCTTAAAAATTGAAGTGTTTGATTGAGGGCCTGTAAAGCATTTTTGTGTGACATGGTGCATTCATCCCATACAATGACCTGACATTGCTGCAGAATCTGAGCTTTTTCTGTTCGTTTAGTGATATTGCAGACGGGAGTTTCACTTCGAGCCAGATTAAGCGGTAACTTGAAAGCTGAATGTGCTGTTCTTCCACCAGGGAGCAAAGTTGCAGCAATTCCAAAAGAGGCCACAGCAATAGCTATCTTGGAATGTACTGGAATTTTAGCAAGTAACAACTTGATGAGAAACGTCTTACCTGTTCCTCCGGGTGCATCCAGAAAAAATATATTTCCCCTTTTTTTTGGAACTTCTTCCAAGACATTGTTCCAGACATTCCAGAGTTATGGTCGTTTTCGATTAATTTTAAGTGTTACCCCCTTCACCACCCCCACCCTTAGGAATGCTAGGGGTGTCTTGCCCCCACAATATTTGTTGTCAGACTGTAAGTCATATGTGTACCAGGTTTGGTGTAAATTGTTCCAGACATTCCAGAGTTATGGTCGTTTTCGATGATTTTTAGGTGTTACTCCCCTCGCCACCCCCACCCTTAGGAGTGCTAGGGGTGTCTTGCCCCCACAATATTTGTTGTCAGACTGTAAGTCATATGTGTACCAGGTTTGGTGTAAATTGTTCCAGACATTCCAGAGTTATGGTCATTTTCGATGATTTTTAGGTGTTACCCCCCTCGCCACCCCCACCCTTAGGAGTGCTAGGGGTGTCTTGCCCCCACAATATTTGTTGTCAGACTGTAAGTCATATGTGTACCAGGTTTGGTGTAAATTGTTCCAGACATTCCAGAGTTATGGTCGTTTTCGATGATTTTTAGATGTTACCCCCCTCGCCACCCCCACCTTTAGGAGTGCTAGGGGATCTTGCCCCCACAATATTTGTTGTCAGACTGTAAGTCATATGTGTACCAGGTTTGGTGTAAATTGTTCTAGACATTCCAGAGTTATGGTCGTTTTCGATGATTTTTAGGTGTTACCCCCCTCGCCACCCCCACCCTTAGGAGTGCTAGGGGTGTCTTGCCCCCACAATATTTGTTGTCAGACTGTAAGTCATATGTGTACCAGGTTTGGTGTAAGTTGTTCCAGACATTCCAGAGTTATGGTCGTTTTCGATGATTTTTAGGTGTTACCCCCCTCGCCACCCCCACCCTTAGGAGAGCTAGGGGTGTCTTGACCCCACAATATTTGTTGTCAGACTGTAAGACATATGTGTACCAGGTGTGGTGTAAATTGTTCCAGACATTCCAGAGTTATGGTCGTTTTCGATGATTTTTAGGTGTTATCCCCCTCGCCACCCCCACCCCGTAATGAATTTTAATTTTAAATTTTTTTAGTTGCCTCCGTCATGTTTTAATAGACTCGTATGCAAAATTTCATGATCTTCGCTTGAAAAATGTGGATTTGTATAGAAAGACAGACAGAAGGACAGAAGGACAAATTTTCTCTTTTATATATTACTAGCAGAATACCCGGCGTTGCCCGGGATTTAAAGAATGTTTATTTACAAAAATCAATCTAAATATTAAACATACATGTAAATATCATGTTAAAATTGGACCAGTAGAAGGTGAAAAGTGAAAATGTAAAACTGTATTTGAACTGTATATGATGGAACGAACCGATAAACAATTACTTCAAAACAGCTTGATAAACTATATTTCTCGTTTCTCGTTTCTCGTTTCTTCATTTTCTTTTCTTTCGTGGCATTTTATTATTTCAAGTTCATGCGTATCAGGAAAGAACAATAAAATATTAAGGAAGATAGTATGTGCACAACTGCTAACACATTTGTAAAAGAAAAGAAAAATACATAGGAAGACAGAAGGACAGCAGTTTCCAGGCCTCAGCTAGAGCCACTGTTGCCATGGTGACGTGGCATCAACTTTCTGTATGCCATGAGGTTAGATAGTTATATGTGTAATGTGCAGTGATGAGCAGCAGGGGCCTCAGCTTTTGTTGGGGCTGCTGTTCTCATGGTGACCCTGTCACAGCCGCTTTCTCTTATTTTTCCTCCGTGGCCCGAATTACCCGAGATCCTCCGCAGTGTTGAAAACTGTGGATTTATATAGAAAGATAGAAGGACAGCAGTATATAGGCCTTACCTTGTTTTTGGGGCCACCGTTGCCTGGGATTTTAAGAATGAACCTGTAGAGATTTAAGTAACATGCCCTCACAATATTTGTTGTCAGATTAAAATTCATATGTGTACCAGGTTTGGTGTAAATTGTTCCAGACATTCCAGAGTTATGTTCGTTTTCGATGATTTTTAGGTGTTACCCCCCTCGCCACCCCCACCCTTAGGAGTGCTAGGGGTGTCTTGCCCCCACAATATTTGTTGTCAGACTGTAAGTCATATGTGTACCAGGTTTGGTGTAAATTGTTCCAGACATTCCAGAGTTATGGTCGTTTTCGATGATTTTTAGGTGTTACCCCCCTCGCCACCCCCACCCTTAGGAGTGCTAGGGGTGTCTTGCCCCCACAATATTTGTTGTCAGACTGTAAGTCATATGTGTACCAGGTTTGGTGTAAATTGTTCCAGACATTCCAGAGTTATGGTCGTTTTCGATGATTTTTAGGTGTTACCCCCATTGCCACCCCCGCCCCGTAATGAATTTCAATTTTAAATTTTTTAGTTGCCTCCGTCATGTTTTAATAGACTCGTATGCAAAATTTCATGATCTTCGCTTGAAAAATTTGGATTTGTATAGAAAAACAGACAGAAGGACAGAAGGACAAATTTTCTCTTTTATATATTAGATATATATATATATATATATATATATATATATATATGTATATACATTTCTAAAAATATGTTGCAATGCAAATCTCTGCCAATGCTTTTAAAATCTGGAAGAAAATTTCAAACATCCGCATATGCTAACGTATGCAATGCTTTTGAAATACAATAAAATCAATTTGTTTTGTTGCTACTAAGGCGCATATGTGAATGTTTCACCTTAGTCATCACTATCATCTGTCAACTAAATCTGCCCTGGATTGGGTGCAAACCTTACATCTGAAAAGAAGTGTACAGCAGAACTTGAATTGACTACATCTGCGTGGCAATGCCCATACTGTAACTGGGCTACGTTCATCTACCCCTTCTGTCCTCCATTCCTCCCTTCAAGTTATAGGCAGTCATAAGTGTCATTTGCGTGCGGATATGAATTGCATGCAATTGCGTTCTTTGGTGTAAGTCCTGTTCTTGCGCATGCGCAGAGCTATTTCACACAAGATACAGCACGCAAATGAATTTACGTCCGAAGATGACTCAGCTATACTCTGTGCTTTCTGTCATTGATAACTTGTAGAAGAGTCATGTTTTTCATCATTCTCTGTAGTTCACATTTGATCTCTGTGATCTATTCTTTTTACCATGGAAGTGGAAATATGACACAGACGATTTGGATGTTTTGGGCACATCCAACACTGTAACACTGATGTAACCCGATTAGTCAAACTCTCCCCACTTGTTTGAAAGATGGTGCCAATCCTGTGCCCTCTATCCACTGCCCATCACAGTGTTTCGGGCACTGATAGGGTCTCTGCCTTTATACGCCAATGGGTTATAACAGGAAAATCAGCCAAGTAACGGGTCAAAGGTTGGTCAAAGTGAGTTTTCATATCAGCAGCTCTTGTATTTGCAGAGTGTTTTGTTTCTGCTAATATAGCTGCTACTGAGTTTGGCTGAATTAAAGTAACATTACTAATACTAATTTGCGTTTGGACTTGAATTGCATAGAATTGCTTTCACTGGCGTAAAGTCTGTTTCTGAGCATGCGCAGATCAATTACACACAAGATACGGAGACTTTCTATTTCCCCTTCATCTAATATACAATATCAGAGCGGCATGTACATCGGCACAGCTTCCCAAGCGATTAGGAAGTAAGGAAAAGCATAGCTTTCTGAACCATTGGGATCAAGAACCACCAAAGGGACAACATAAGTGATTTAATTAATTTTTCTACTTTGGAACTGTTTAATCTACTTCACCAGGATACCAGACATACAAGCACTCATAATTGAATATAAACACTGAAAATGACAGACTTTTTAAACTGGTAAATATAAAAATTTACGCACTAGTATAATACCCAAGTACCTGGACAAAAGAAACAAACTGCTCTGAAAACTGTTTATGGACACTTGTTTTGTTTCTAAGTACAAATTTGTTTTAAACTATTTATGGACATAATGTTTCATGTGCAAATTGCTCATAAACCATTTTAAACCATTTAAACTCCTTTAAATTTTGGTATGCGTTTTGAATACATTTTGGATATCAGATTATGTTACATACTAGCAGAATACGCGGCGTTGCCCAGGATTTAAAGAATGTTTATTTACAAAAATCAATCTAAATATTAAACATACATGTAAATATCATGTTAAAATTGGACCAGTAGAAGGTGAAAAGTGAAAATGTCAAACTGTATTTGAACTGTATATGATGGAACGAACCGATAAACAATTACTTCAAAACAGCTTGATAAACTATATTTCTTGTTTCTTCATTTGGGGCAAATACATACAAATTTCTTGTTGTTCCAACTCTTGAGCACACAACGTAAAATTGTCCATGAGAAAAGCAAGGTGATTCCAAGTTGACTTTAGCTACATGTAAAGATTGTCCTTGGGCCTTATTGATAGACATGGCAAAAGCTAAACGAACTGGAAATTGTAGACGCTTAAATTGAAATGGCATATCAGATGGAATGAGAGGTTTGCGTGGAATGAAAGCATTGTCACCTTTTGCACAGCCTGTCAAAATAGTTGCTTTAATGACATGAGAATGGAGCTTTTGGACTACTAATCTTGTACCATTACAAAGTCTTGGAGGATTTAAATTTCTGAGAAGCATAATGGGTGATCCAATCTTCAGTACCAGGTTATGCGGTGGCATTCCGGGAGGTTCTAAAGAGTTTAAAAATTCAGTAGGATAGTGCACAGCCTCATTTTCTTCAACAACGGTATCTATTGATTTGTATAATATGGCTTCTCCAGGCAACTGTTCTTGAATCTTTAAGTTGATGTTGTTTACACAATTATTTTAGTTACTGGATGAAGCGGCATTTAACCATTCCCAATATTTAACAAATGATTAGCAAACTGACCGTCCATTGTGTTGCCATGCAGAGAAACTCTCATATTTGTGGTTAGTCGCAAAGTGCGAACATGCCTCCAAAGATGTGATGATTTAAGGCATGCATTAATTTCATCCGACATTGTTCCTTTTGGAATGACCGGCAATGTTTGTCGAAAATCTCTAGCCAATACAACAGTGACTCCACCCATTAGTAAATCATTGCCTCTTAAAAATTGAAGTGTTTGATTGAGGGCCTGTAAAGCATTTTTGTGTGACATGGTGCATTCATCCCATACAATGACCTGACATTTCTGCAGAATCTGAGCTTTTTCTGTTCGTTTAGTGATATTGCAGACGGGAGTTTCACTTCGGGCCAGATTAAGCAGTAACTTGAAAGCTGAATGTGCTGTTCTTCCACCAGGGAGCAAAGTTGCAGCAATTCCAGAAGAGGCCACAGCAATAGCTATCTTGGAATGTACTGGAATTTTAGCAAGTAACAACTTGATGAGAAACGTCTTACCTGTTCTTCCGTGTGCATCCAGAAAAAATATATTTCCCCTTTTTTTTGGAACTTCTTCCAAGACATTGTTCCAGACATTCCAGAGTTATGGTAGTTTTCGATGATTTTTAGGTGTTACCCCCCTCGCCACCCCCACCCTTAGGAGTGCTAGGGATGTCTTGCCCCCACAATATTTGTTGTCAGACTGTAAGTCATATGTGTACCAGGTTTGGTGTAAATTGTTCCAGACATTCCAGAGTTATGGTCGTTTTCGATGATTTTTAGGTGTTACCCCCCTCACCACACCCACCCTTAGGAGTGCTAGGGGTGTCTTGCCCCCACAATATTTGTTGTCAGACTGTAAGTCATATGTGTACCAGGTTTGGTGTAAATTGTTCCAGACATTCCAGAGTTATGGTCGTTTTCGATGATTTTTAGGTGTTACCCCCCTCACCACACCCACCCTTAGGAGTGCTAGGGGTGTCTTGCCCCCACAATATTTGTTGTCAGACTGTAAGTCATATGTGTACCAGGTTTGGTGTAAATTGTTCCAGACATTCCAGAGTTATGGTCGTTTTCGATGATTTTTAGGTGTTACCCCCTTGCCACCCCCACCCCGTAATGAATTTCAATTTTAAATTTTTTTAGTTGCCTCCGTCATGTTTTAATACACTCGTATGCAAAATTTCATGATCTTCGCTTGAAAAATGTGGATTTGTATAGAAAGACAGACAGAAGGACAAATTTTCTCTTTTATATATTAGATTGTGTGCATGTGTCAATATAGAGAATAAATATTTTTTCCACATATTGCATATAAAAACTACTAATACTAACCACACCCTGGTGCAAAAGTATCTTTTTCTATATTTAGCCATATACATAAATGTTGATGATGATAGATGAAGGCGGCATGCACTCATACTAAAAAAAACTTCAAAGACTACGCCCACAATACATTTTGAATGTTACAGGCCATCCATCATAGATAGTGAAGCTACAGTAATAGGCAGAGGTCATTGGATGGACAGTGTTGTGAATGAATAGAGTTAGACATTTATAAAAGTAAATAGACTAAGGTGGCCTTCATCCATACTAAAAAGTTCAAAGACTAGTACTATGCACTCCTTGATGTTCAGAGCATTCATCGATAGCCAAGAGCAGAGCTTTAAAATACTTTGTTTTACTTTTATGCTACTTTTATGCTACAGGTAAGGTACATGTGTGCCGTAATGCTGCACTTGTAAATCAAACAAGGGGACTGATATATATAGACTGAGTTGTGTCTCTGGAGCTGAACTGGTGGCTATGGGCACAAAGCTGACTTGTACAGATGGTGGTTGCTGTGAGTTCAGGAGACTAGAGAATGTGAATGGCACTTGAGTGTCACTAATCAGGGTATTAGTCCTGTTTAGTCTGCTTGACGGTACCATATCACCGTACATCTCCCTCCTGGTCGATTGCAGCATTCTATCCTGGGACAAGCATGACTTCTGTCTGCAGTACAGGATGCTGCCATCTTGGGTGAGACATTTGCTAAACATCCTGCTGAGTCTGAACACCTGATCTCATCCACCAATGGCTTCCTCTGCAGAATATAAGAGTCTACTCCTACACTCAGCAAATTGCCAGTGCAACACTTTCCTAGTTCCTGGTTCCAAACTTCCACAGTTGCTGTTTGTTTGCTGCTTCATCCTGTCTGCTGTATACAGATCTTAACCATCAATCCTTCGTGTGAATTCAGCTTCACCCTGTTTGCTGTTATATGAATTTCTACCATTAACTCTCTGAATGAGTTCAGCTTCATCATGTATGCTGTTATATGTACTTTTACCATTAACCCTCTGTGTGTATTCAGCTTCATCCTGTGGCTGTTATATGAACTGCAAACCATTAATTCTTTGAGTGAATTTAGCTTCATTCTGCCTGCTGAAATAAATACTTTGGCTATTTATTCCTCGTGTGGATTCACCTTCATCCTATCTGCTCGTGTACAGATTACAGCTGTTATTCTCTGTGTGGATCCTCATATCATCAATCTATTCCTGTCTCTCCAACTGGCTATCTGGGGTAGTAGGTTGTTGCTCTGAGTCATCCACTTTCTGAAGCCAACTCTGTGTCTCGGGGTACCGACTTGCAGTTCCAGGCCTACCTCAGGTTCCGAGTTCTGAGTTGTCCCAGGCCAGCTCCAGGCTTATTCTGTTCAGGAGATTGCCACCCCCTGTATAGTCTCTGCCTGAGTTCTGAGTCCTTCCAGTTCCAGTTGTGGTACTATATTTGTCTGAGTTCTAGGAGGTACTGAGTCTCTGGTCGTGGGTTCTGGTCCCCTCTTTTCCCACGTCTAGGTTCCAGTCCATCAAGTCCAGATTCCAGTAATTTATTCCAGTACGGAATCCAGTCCAGCATTCCTCCTCCTAACATCCAGTATACGGGATTAGATCAAGCTCAATGAGCAAGACATTCATCCGGCCTCCCAGTTTCCTCTACACTCCAACCACAGCTAGTCCCAAGGGTCCCGAGATGGATCCCAGAAGCCCTATTACCATGACAATTTGCACTGGCCCAATGGATCCGGCAGGGGAACATACCCCAAGGGCGGACTTAGTCCGAAGCCTAGTTGAACGCATGGAAAAACAGGAAACTACCCAAGAGCAAGTGCTGAGATATTTGCAAGAGCTATCTGCTTGTATGGCAAACCTACAGACTGCATTGACACGGACACCTACAGAAATCCCTTCAAAGAGTACCAGTGACAATGTTGTACCAGGTCCACCGTCTCAGTTGGTTCTTCCTACGCCAGTCAAATACGATGGAGACCCAAAGAACTGTAGTGGATTCCTGAACCAATGCAGTATTCACTTTGAGCTACAGCCGGCTAATTTTCCTACAGACCGAACTAAGACTGCTTATATTATCTCCCTTCTATCAGGACAAGCCTTAGCCTGGGCATCTCACCTCTGGGAGAAGTCTGATCCTATTCTGTCCAACATCAAAGGGTTCCTAATACTATTCCGGAGAATATTTGACGAGCCTGGGATATCATCATCTGCCGCTGCTGACATCTTGCGTTTGCAACAGGGCCAATCATCTGTAGTACAATACGTGGTCCAATTCAGAACCCTTTCATCGGAACTCTCATAGAACAATGACACACTAGTGGCAGCCTTTTGGCAAGGTCTCTCAGACCGCACTAAGGATGAGTTAGTCACACAAAACTTGCCCACCAACCTGGATGAACTGATCACATTGTGCAATCGGATAGATCTGAGGTTCTGAGAAAGACTTTTAGAGAAAAAGGGTTCAGAGTTTGTCAAGCCACGTCAGACACTTCAAATTCAATCTCCTTCTCCCCCTCAAGGAGAACCCATGCAATTAGGCAAGTCCTGGCTCTCACACACTGAGCATGAGCGGAGGGTCAAGCAGAAACTCTACATCTACTGTGGTGCTTCAGGCCACTATCTGATATCTTGCTCCCAGAGGTCAGGAAATGCCACCTCCTAACAAACAGTGAGGAAGTTGGGTTAGGAGTTATTGTTCGTCCTCCTCAAGCTAGAGACTGTGTTCTCCATGTGACGTTGAGACTGGCTCAAAATTCTGTGTACATCTCTGTTCTCTTGGACTCAGGAGCTGCAGGCAACTTCATGTCAGCTCAGCCATTACTCTAGTCCGGATGTCTCCACCCATCTTTCTAACAGCTGTAGATGGGAGTCGTATCCCTGGTGGCACCATCTCCTGCCTAACATCTCCAGTAACATTGCAGGTAGGGGTCCTGCACTCTGGAATCAATCAATTCCTAGTGATTCCCGAGGCCACCAATTCCATTGTTCTTGTTTTTCTGGTGCTCCAACGCCACAAACCCTGTATCGACTGGTCTTCTCCCCAAGTGCTCTCCTGGGTCCCGGATTGCACTAAAACTTGTCTTCAGGAGATATTGCCTGATCGCAATACATCCAACAAACACACTCCTGTTATTTCTGTGCCTTACAGAGACTACATAGATGTCTTTAGTAAAGGGGCTGCAGAGACTTTGCCATCTCACCGGATCTGGGACTGCCCCATAGGCTTGATACCAGGAAAGATTCCACCCGGTAGACAGGTTTACTCTCTCTCTGTTGCTGAAACACAGGGTATGTCTGAATATATCAAGGAGAATTTAGAAAAGGGCTTCATTCGTCCATCTTCTTCACCTGCTGGGGGCTGGATTATTTTTTGTTAAAAAGAAGAATGGCAGTCTTCGCCCCTGTATAAACTATCGGGGACTTAAGGACATCACTGTAAAAAACAGATATCCGCTGTCTCTTATCACAGAACTCTTTGATCGGTTAAAGGGAGCTACCATCTTTACCAAACTTGATCTCCATGGCGCCTATAATTTGATCTGAATTAGACAAGGTGATGAGTGGAAGACAGCAATTAACACCAGGGATGGATATTATGAGTATCTTGCTATGCCCTTCTGCCTCAGTAATGCCCCAGCGGTTTTTCAAGGCTTGTCGTAGTCGTATAATTGGATGAACGAAAGTATATTGGTTAATATTGTTTTATTGGCCGATTGCACTCAGTATGCCACGCTACACGTGGCATACAGCGATCGCACTGTAAAATACGCACGCACACACTCTTATTACAACATTTAATTATTTACGTAATTCATATTCATATTGGATCCATTACACAGTAATTTATGAGCAGACAGTATTTGGTTTATTATTAGTTTATATATTATGATTATATGTACACTTTAGTGTTATCTAAGGTTCAGGTTATGGGAAATGTGTCATGTCTGATATCATACTAATCCCCTATTCATCAGCAGTTGTACGGTTCCATCGCCGAAGAGATCGCATATTGCATACTCTAGTTATTGATGTTAGGGAATAAATAGCCAGATTGATATCAGAATGTGATATGCTAATGAACTCATTGTAACTGGAGCACATCCCCTGGAGAGATGACCCCCACCTTTGAATTCCTTAGATTGAATCAGCCTATGACCTGTTTACCCTGGAACCACCCTTGTCTGGACCTATAGAAGCAAGCTACGTCATCTCTATTGTTCACTGTGTAACACTGACTGTCTATATAATCATAGCTGCACCCCCACCAGGCTCAGTCTTCACTGATCACAGTATTCAAAGGGTGAATCACTGTCCACTGGTGCCCGTGGTTAGCGCAGCATAGCGCAGCATAGCGCAAGCGGTATGTATTTATCTTTTGGTATTGGCTGTACTGTACTGTATCATAATATAATAATGTATTGAATTGTTGACTATTTACATCTGCTAAAATAAATCACTTTGTGCGTTAGAAACACAATACAATCGCCTATGCAATGCTTATTTGAAAGCGATAGAATTACTTTAATAATTTGGGGGCTCGGAGGTGAGTTACGTTATCGGCAGGTATGCAACGCTTACGATATTCGGTTCCTCAACAAAGGGTGGGTTGACGCACGCGTTTCATACGGGAAAAAACGCAATGTGTTTAAGACCTGTAGTTCACTTTGTGTTGCGAAACCGAATGTCCGTTGTTGCATAGACTGAAGGAACGCTAATTTGAATCTAGGGACAAGATAGAAAAATGTTTCTTTTTATTGTCGTTTTGCATTTTAAAGGGTATTGCATTGCATAGAGTATGTGTATTTCCTGCATTGAGTATGTGTACTTCCGGTAATATTGCCACGTGGTTAAACAATCGTTTTGATAGTTATTATATGTGCATAGTATAATTACTTGTGAAAGCCTCTGAGACATTATTACTATTGTTGGGAACTTTTGATTTTCTGTGCAGAAAAGGTGTATAGTGTGTGATTTTGTAACGTAGATACACTGTTTATTATTCATTGTGCTCAGTTGCTGTCTGATGAGGCGGGTTGCCCAACTGAAGGACGGTATACAGGGCAGGTGTACCGAATGCGAAAACTGGGTTTTCGCAAAGCGCTACCAATAGATCGCAAGGTTTGCTAATAACTAGTATTGGTAGGCGGTGCGATCTAACCGCACGACAACCGTGCGAATTGGTGAAGCAGCTAGGAGGAATTATGTTGGAAAGGCTGGTTGATTGTATCGACTTTGTTCTCCCAGTTATAATAAACTCAACAGATTTTTGTGGTTTAGCCAGGGCATCGAGGAGCTGATAGCCCTTGGGTCCCACAGTGATAGTTTCTGTGTTAGGGGTCCTCGTTTGGAACGAGAGGAAGCGAGTGGACGCGGCTTGAGCAAATACGTCCACGACCAGTAAGAGATCTCTAGCGGTGATTGTAGCAATTGTTGAAATCAGTGTATCTGTGTTCCGCATAGAAGGTTGTGGTAGCCGGGCTATCTAAGAAACTGTTCAACATGGGTGCTAAGCATACGCTAGAGATGGCCAATGTACTGCCTAAAGAAGGCCTTAGGGATTCAGCAAGGTTTCGCATGTGTAATAAATATGGTGCATACGCAACGGCTTATTGCGACACAGGGGTCGAGATGACCAAAGAGTGTGTTAGGCCTTTCCCAACAATAGGGAGTTTTAATGCAGAGGTACTAAATAACGTAAAAGATAAAGTATGGTTGATTAAGTCAACGGAAGTGAGAAATAAACATGATGATTGTTTAAAGTCGTGGCAAATGGAAGGTAACACATGGCAGAGCAGCAAATGCACAGCGGAAGTAAGTGTGGCGGAAAAGTGCGCGCACAGCAGAAATGAGCGTACCGGAAGTGAGCGTTCCGGAAGTGTGCGTTACAAAGCGTGGAGAACTGAGCGCAAGCACGCCCCTGACAAATTTGGTCGGGGCGGAAAGTACAGCCAATACCAAAAATGAGAAAACTGTAACTAGTAACTTGTATGTTGTTTTAAGTAATGTTAAGAGTAATGTTAAGAGTAATGTTTCAGAAGAAAGAAATGTACCCAACGTCATTTCGGCCATTGCTCATGCTGGTAATATGAAGGGGGCACCACACGGACAAGGAAAAGGAACAATCCCACCAGCAGGGGCAGCGGCTGAAATCGGTGAGAATAATATGGAAATTAATAGAAAGGGGGACATTCATTATGTTGCAACAGCCATTCCAGCAACTAGTTCAGAATGTAGTGATTTAGTAAAACATGATCCATGGACTAGGTCTGAAATATTTTCAATTATGTCTGATTTCCCTGATCCTAGAAATGATTTGGCCAAGAGTCAGAAATTTATTAGACATTTTGGTTATGCACATGAGCCTACTAATAAAGATTGGCGAGTGTTGTTTAGAGCTTGTCTTCCTCTCAATATTGACATACAAAAGTTCATTAAGGATTGTATGTTGGAGGAGGATGAATCCTTAACCGAGGATGATAATCAGGACAATATTAGACAAATAATCACACAATTGGCTATATACTTTCCCGTGATAGTGGACTGGAGTAAAATTTCAACTATCAAACAAAAGGACAATGAAAATGCAACAGACGATTTTTGCAGGGCTCTAATAGCGATGGCCAAATATACTGGGGTATCAGACATAAAAGATAACGTACACTACAGAGAGGTTGCTGTTAAAGTTCTAATGGATGGCCTCAGGGAAAACTTGAAAAGAAGGGTGCAAACTTCATTACCACACTGGAGAGGAATTACTGTAAGTGTTCTCAGGGAGTCAGTTATAGCACATGATAAAAATATATGTAAAGAGAAAGAGACACTAAGTGATAGGCTAAGGATGGTAAGTAATCCAGCACCAGAGGGACTGCACACACGACCACCGTATAATAACACCTGGTTTAAGAAACAACATGAGTTGAGGAAGTGTTTTCAATGCAATAAAATAGGACACCTAGCAAAAGATTGTGCAGACATGATAAGGACGTGTTTTTACTGCCTTAAGAAGGGACACATGAGTAGGAACTGTGTAGAGAGAAAAAGGGATACCTGGGTTGGAAACCACATAGACACCCACAAAGGAGGCGTACACAAGTTTCAGAGGTTCCCCAACAATTGATTGCACACCCCATAGCAACTAATACTTTGTGGGAGAACTATAGCCGACTCTAGAGTTAATCTGTGGTAAGTATTGGTGAGCAGATTTAGAAAGAAAAAACTGATTTAAAAGGTAATCTTTATTGATTTTGTTTGTTTTATGTTGTCAAATGCTTGTTTTCCTAATCGTTGGCCGATGGTAAAGAATGGAAATGTTTGATTTGTTTGCTGTTTTAAGATAACTATCTTGTTTCCCTCTAACAGATAGAGAGTACACAGAAGAATTATAGACGTATTGTTTAAAGGGGTGTGGTAGAGAAATAGAAAGATTACTCTTGAAAGACTAATTAACAATGGATCATTGGAACACTCTTTGTTTCAGGCTGCAGTGACTCATGATAATTTGTTTGGCTGAGAATCATTATCCAAAAATGAAGTATGTACATACTTTTCTCCAAAAATATTGTTTTATGTATCTCACATGAGTCATTAAGAGTTAACTTCTATATTTCTCTGCCATAAGTTAGAAAGTCCGTTGAAAAGGTATGTAGTCAATGTGATACTGAGTTCTTAATGAACAAATGACGGACGACACTGGATTGCACGGTTGACGTAGGACCCCCTAGTCAAGTATGGGGAGGGGTCATAGTTTAGCAAATAGCTAAGGGGATTAGTGAAATGAATACAGCCATTTTCCCCATAGAGTCCAATCCAGCTGTCATTTGTGCTGTAAAATCTCCCTTTCTGCATGTACGTTTGTTTTCAAACCTTTGTATTCAAATCTTTGTATTCATATTATTCATTGCTTTCTCATTTCTCATTTTTTTACATCTATGCTAGTCTCTCTCTCTCTCTCTCTCTCTCTCTCTCTGCTCTGGTAGAGATAAATAAAAAAAACAGACACAGTCTCATCAATGGGGCTAAGACATATTTTTTTTTATTTTTTTACATAAGACAAATTCAGGGATACACACATTAGATTGACATGAGTCACAGAAACAGTCAGGGGTTTTGTTTTCATGCGTATAGAAACTGCTGATTTTAAGCAGAAAGGTTCTGTTGTGGAAATACGATTCATGTTTTATAAGTTGCATATCTGATTTGTTTTTTTTGTTTGTTTTTTCTTGTGGTTCGTGCCTCCTGTACAAAAATGTGCCTTTATATGGATGCACAAAGGGTGGGGAGGACAGGAGGACAGAAGATTGCTAGAGGTTAAGCATACAGATATGCATCTCTATGTAGAACATTGGGGTAGGATTTGTGCCACAAGATACGACATAATGTGAAACCCTAGAAAATGTAGAATTTTTGTGTTTTATATTTTTTTCACTGTTACACAGACATGTACTGGATACTGTTATATTTGAAGAAAGTGTTATAGAAATAGACCCCTGTGTCTTTCTCACTTAGTCAAGTAGCTGAATGTGAGGTACTGAGAATGTCACACCAGGGCGAACGTAGCTGTCAAATAGACAGCAGGGTTTTATATGACAGCTAACAAATCTATGTTTTGTTTTGTTTTTCGTTGTATTGTTTTAGTTTTAAAATGTGAACACACACACACACACACACACACACACACACATGCACACATACACATATTGGTTAATATATGAAGATTTGTGTTACCTGAGGAAAAAATTGTCTGGAAGGTGAAGAGATGTGGTGAGGAGTCTGGAGGACCCTGGAGAGATGGACATGGTAGACCAGTAGCTCCCAGAGTGTATCTCCCAGACCCAGAGGAGGCAGCAAATGGTCTGGCTCAGCTGGGTACAGAAGGTATGTGCAAGCTGGTAAAAGTATATTGGGGTGCACCAGATATTTCGTCTCAAGCTAGTAGGACGGCAACGTCCTATCTTGATTAAGAGAATGTCAGGAAAATGATACCAATAGAGCCATCCCATATCCCTCCTGCAGATGGGTTTTCCTCAAGGAAAAACAAATCCACGTCATCCAATTACTACCATGCAGGATCCTCAAGTATACACTGGTGTATTAATGAAATATGTCTGGGTAAAGGTGTATTGAAATGTGTCTAATGTATTACTGTGTCATACGCAAAGCTTTTGTTATTCAATGTGATAGTCCTAGAGTTATAATAGATGATAGGGGTATTCATGTTATTGATAACAGATGTATAATGTATGAGTAGTGGTAACAAATCACAAACTTTCAATTAGCCATAAACCAGTGTGAACATAAAGTAGTGGTACTAGGTAGAACGAATTGAATAGAATAACAGTTGGAACTTGATTGAAGTGACTGATAGCTTCGGCCACTAGTCCTTCCCCGCTACCAAAAGATCACTCCTGGGCAGCCTCTTAACCTGTCAGTTTTTGAAATGTTCTTGACCCCTCGTGAGATGAGATTGTAACTGGGAGGCTAGGTTAGACCTTGAGAGAAGGTAAATAGTGAGACAGCAACCGAGAACGTCCAAAACACTGTTTCCTGAAAGGTCACACTAACTGTCAGGATGTTGGATCGGGAGAATAAGTTGTGGAACAGTAATTTCTTAGGCTCAGGTTATTTGACAGACAGGTACCAGGTGTAGGCTACCAGTATCACGGCTTCAAGGGTAGCAGAGACACACTGGTGCCCATTCCACCCACTGCAGAGGGGCCAACACTCAGCGAAGGGTCCAAGGGCACTCATGAGTCTGTTCTGGAAGGCCTCGAATGCAGTTAGTAGCACCTGAGCCAAAGGCTAAGACTGTTGTCCAGCATGAAGTTGTAGTTTTTCCTGATTTGTGTTCTTTCATTTCGTTCTCTTCTCAGGACGGTCAATTCTTTTAATTATTAGCGGGTGACAGAGGCTGGTTCAGGTAATGATGTTGAGGAATTGGGGATGACGGAGAAGTTAGTAGCATAATTGGTCCAGCCAATTACTCTAATCAATTCAGGGGTAAAGGAAAATTTGGAAACCTTGGAGCTTGGAGAAAGTGCGAGGGGCTATTGTCTGAGTAGCATTACGTCCGTAAGTACGTTGACCCCATGATAAAAAAAAAACAAAAAGAGAGGTACGCCCAGCGATGCCAGTCCAGTAATATTCGGACTTGAGCAGGCATCCTTGAGAATGATTATCATTCTTGGGAGGGTAAGGTTTTAGACCAAACAAAGTGCTGGGCGTGCTCTCACGTGCCTCAGTGATTATATCAATTAGGACTAGTTCTCATCCCACTAAATATTCTTGAGGTACCCAAATTATGGGTGGGAGGTCACTAGGGGAAAAGTACAACACCTAGGTCCCTTAGTCTGGAGTCTCCCAATAGTTTACAAGCTGATCACTGTTAAATCTGAGTATTGGGAGACTGGGAAGAACGAACAGACAATAGCCCGCCCACAAGTGTCGATGAAAAGAACTGATGACATTATTAGAAGTGTGTATATTAACGCAAGCTGAAGGAGGTTCTATATGACATTATTGATAGACATAGGATGATGCTATTGATGAACATAAAGTGTGTAAATGTATTCTGAGCTTAAAGACATGCATTGGACAGATGAACCTGTTAAACTTGAAGAACTGTAGTACAGTATTCTGTATAGCTGATACATGTTCTCTTGTACCTTGTACCTTTCCAAATAATGTATTACGTCTTTTATTGCACCCTTGAAGGGCATACAAAAGGTAATCTCCAAGCTCCAGAAATGTACGGTCTATAGTAAAAGAAGAAATCGTTTTAAGGACTAAGACTCTCTTATGATAACTTGTTTAGATCTACAAACAGCGTGGTCATACCTCAAGGGGGATTTGCATTACATAGCAATGAAACGTGGTACTGAGATCCTGCATATAACATCTTTAAGGTGATAATTTATTGTACTATCAAAGGGTGGAACTGTCGAGGTCGTATAATTGGATGAACGAAAGTATATTGGTTAATATTGTTTTATTGGCCGATTGCACTCAGTATGCCATGCTACACGTGGCATACGGCGATCGCACGGTAAAATACGCACGCAAACACTCTTATTACAACATTTAGTTATTTATGTAATTCATATTCATATTGGATCTATTACACCGGCGGTTCCCAAACTGTGCGCCGCGGCTCCCAGGGGTGCCGCGGCGCTGTCACTGGGGTGCTGCGGGCCAGCCATATAAAAATTAAAGAAAGAACACAGTTACTTACCAATCCGCCGGGCGCCAGGACCCAGTAGATTCCTCTCTCCCGCAGCAGCTGTCACTGAATATCGACGTCAGTGACAGCTGCTGCGGGAGAGAGGAGTCTACTGGGTCCCGGAGCCCGGTGGATTGGTAAGTTAATGTGTTCTTTCTTTTATTTTTATATGGCTGGCCCGCGTCAGAGGAGTTAGAGGGATCGTGACAGCGGGGCAGAGGAGAGGCAGATGAGGGTGACAGCGAAGCAGAGGAGGGTGACAGCGGGGCAGAGGAGAGACAGAGGAGGTTGACAGTGGGGCAGAGGAGGGTGACAGCGGGGCAGAGGAGGGTGACAGCAAGGCAGAGGAGGGTGACAGCGGGGCAGAGGAGAGGCAGAGGAGGGTGACAGCAGGGCAGAGGAGGGTGACAGCGGGGCAGAGGAGAGGCAGAGAAGGGTGACAGCGGGGCAGAGGAGGGGCACAGCGGGGCAGAGGAGGCTGACAGCAGGGCAGAGGAGAGGCAGAGGAGGGTGACAGCGGGGCAGAGGAGGGTGACAGCGGGGCAGAGGAGAGGCAGAGGAGGGTGACAGCGAGGCAGAGGAGGGTGACAGCGGGACAGAGGAGAGTGACAGCGGGGCAGAAGAGGGGCACAGCGAGGCAGAGGAGAGGGGCAGTGGAGGGGGACACAGCATGAGAGGGACAGTGGAGGGGGACACGGCGTGAGAGGGGCAGTGGAGGGGGACACAGCATGAGAGGGGCAGTGGAGGGGGACACAGCGTGAGAGGGGCAGAGGAGGGAGACAGCGTGACAGAGAGCAGAGGAGTGGACAGCGTGAGAGAGGGCAGAGGAGGGGCATAGCGTGACAGAGTGCAGAGGAAGGGGACAGCGGAGGGTGACAGCGGGGCAGAGGAGGGTGACAGCCGGGCAGAGGAGAGGCAGAGGAGGGTGACAGCGGGACAGAGGAGAGGCAGAGGAGGGTGACAGCGGGGCAGAGGAGAGGCAGAGGAGGGTGACAGCGAGGCAGAGGAGGGTGACAGCGGGACAGAGGAGGGTGACAGCGGCGCAGAGGAGAGGCAGAGGAGGGTGACAGCGAGGCAGAGGAGGGTAACAGCGGGGCAGAGGAGAGGCAGAGGAGGGTGACAGCGGGGCAGAGGAGAGGCAGAGGAGGGTGACAGCGAGGCAGAGGAGGGTGACAGCGGGACAGAGGAGAGTGACAGCGGGGCAGAAGAGGGGCACAGCGAGGCAGAGGAGAAGGGCAGTGGAGGGGGACACAGCATGAGAGGGACAGTGGAGGGGGACACAGCGTGAGAGGGGCAGTGGAGGGGGACACAGTGTGAGAGGGGCAGTGGAGGGGGACACAGCGTGAGAGGGGCAATGGAGGGGGACACAGCGTGAGAGGGGCAGAGGAGGAGGACAGCATGAGAGAGGGCAGAGGAGGACAGCGTGAGAGAGGGCAGAGGAGGGGACAGCGTGACAGAGGGCAGAGGAGGGAGACAGCGTGACAGAGTGCAGAGGAGGGGGACAGCGTGACAGAGAGCAGAGGAGGGGGGACAGCGCGACACAGGGCAGAGGAGGGGGGACAGCGTAACAGAGGGCAGAGGGGACAGCGTGACAGAGGGCAGTGTGTCTGGATGCAGAGGGGGCAGTGTGTCTGGATGCAGAGGGGGCAGTGTGTCTGGATGCAGAGGGGCATTTTTGCATACAACTAAATAAGTATTTCTGTCCTGACCTAAATACTTATTACACTTTTTTGACCCAACTACTTCTAAAACAGGACTGCTCAATAATTATAATGGAGGGGTGCCTTGAAAAAATTTGGAGACTCTAAGGGTGCCGCGAACTGCAAAAGTTTGGGAACCACTGCATTGCACAGTAATTTATGAGCAGACAGTATTTGGTTTATTATTAGTTTATATATTATGATTATATGTACACTTTAGTGCTATCTAAGGTTCAGGTTATGGGAAATGTGTCATGTCTGATATCATACTAATCCCCTATTCATCAGCAGTTGTACGGTTCCATCGCCGAAGAGATTGCATATTGCATACTCTAGTTATTGATGTTAGGGAATAAATAGCCAGATTGATATCAGAATGTGATATGCTAATGAACTCATTGTAACTGGAGCACATCCCCTGGAGAGATGACCCCCACCTTTGGATTCCTTAGATTGAATCAGCCTGTGACCTGTTTACCCTGGAACTACCCTTGTCTGGACCTATAGAAGCAAGCTACGTCATCTCTATTGTTCACTGTGTAACACTGACTGTCTATATAATCATAGCTCCACCCCCACCAGGCTCAGTCTTCACTGATCACAGTATTCAAAGGGTGAATCACTGTTCACTGGTGCCCGTGGTTAGCGCAGCGTAGCGCAAGCGGTATGTATTTATCTTTTGATATTGGCTGTACTGTACTGTATCATAATATAATAATGTATTGAATTGTTGACTATTTACATCTGCTAAAATAAATCACTTTGTGCGTTAGAAACACAATACAATCGCCTATGCAATGCTTATTTGAAAACGATAGAATTACTTTAATAGGCTTCATGAACAAAATTTTCCAAGAACTCTTGTACAACACCCTAGTAGTTTACCTGGATGAAATTCTTATTTTCTTTCCAGATATCAAGTCTCATATAAAGGAGGTCCTTCAACGTCTCCGTAAGAACAAGCTGTACTGTAAGCTGGAAAAATGCACCTTTGAGGTTAACTCCATTCTTTTCCTGGGTTATATCATCTCAGGAACTGGTCTACGCATGGATCCAGACAAGGTACGAGCCATTATAAATTGGCCTTAACCCACCACCTTGAGAGCAATACGTTTCCTTGGATTCGCTAATTATTACCGGAAGTTTATTCGAGTCTAGTCTACAGTAGTGCTTTAACCCGAAAAGGTTCCAACCCTACTAAGTGGTCTCTTGAAGCACAGACAGCTTTTCAGCAATTGAAACAAGCATTTATTTCAGCTCCTATCCTCTCACAACCTGAAATTTACAGATTATTCTATCTGACGGTTGATTCTTCCTCGATTGGTGTGGGGGTCATACTTTCCCAAAAGTCTCCCGATGAACAATGTCATCCGTGTGGATTCTTCTCTAAGAAATTTTTCACAGCTCAGTGGAATTATGCCTTTGGAGACAAAGAATTGCTCGCTATTAGGTTGGCTCTAGAAGAATGCACTATTTGCTGGAAGAGGCTCGTTATCCAGTGACAATTTATACAGATCATAAGAACTTATTGCTCCTGAAGACTGCACAGTGTATGAACCCTCGACAGTCTTGCTTGGCGCTGTTCTTCTCTCGGTTTGACATTCATGTTACCTACCGCCTGGGCTCTAAGAACTGTACGGCAGATGTCCTGTCACGGTCAATAGTAGAGAATGAGGATCCCAATCCTACTGAGCCCAACCTATTATGAGTCCTACGCGCATCGCAGCCACTAAACTTGAGCCAATTTCTCCTCATGGCAAAACTTATGTGGCAGAACCTCTACGCAATAAACTTCTCCAATGGGAGCATTGTTCTAAATTTGCAGGACATACTGGTGTTCGGAAAACTCATGCTCTTATACAAAGAAATTATTGGTGGCCTACTCTTATTAAATATGTTGAACTGTTTGTCGCAGTATGTTCTAAGTGTGCCCAACATAAGAGTTCCAGGCAAGCTTCAGCCGGTTTACTACTACCCCTGCGATTCCTTCTTGCCCATGGACCCACATATCCATGGATTTCATTTCTGATCTGTCGAGTTCTAACAACTTTAACACTATATGGGTAGTGGTTGGCAGATTTTCAAAAATAGCACACTTCATCCCACTCCAAGGACTTCCAGCTGCTCCTACACTTGCCCAGCTTTTCATTAAAGAGATCTTACGCTTACATGGATATCCTGAGAAGATCGTGTTTGACCGAGGAGTTCAGTTTGTAGCTAAATTCTGGTATTCTCTGTGTAAGGCCCTCCACGTTAAACTGAACTTCTCTTCCTCATTCCATCCACAGGCCAATGGTCAGACTGAAAGAGTCAATCAGGATCTAGATACCTTTATCAGACTTTATGTGTGATACTCTCAGGGGGATTGGTCAACTTTGCTTCCCTAGGGAGAAATTGCTCACAACTCTCACTATCATGAGTCATCTTCTTCTACTCCACTTTTCACGGTTTATGGACTTCATCCTCAAATGCCAGTATTTACCCCGTTACCTGCAACTTCTGTTCCAGCCTCTGAAATAGCCTTGAGAAAATGAATCCTTATCGAAAGCCTCTCACAACTATAACATTCAAGCGGATAAAAAAACGTAGAGCCATTCCTAACCTGAATATTGTAGACAGAGTTTAACTATCTCCGGCTCAGAGTACCTTCCATGAAGTTCGCTCCTTGCTTCATCAGTCCATTCAAAATCTCTAAAGTAATCAACCCTGTTTCCTATAAATTTCAGTTGCTAGAGACCTTTCACATTTCCCTTCTAAACCACTGGTGTTGAACAGATTTTATTCCCCTAAAGCTGGTTCACTCCCCATTCTGACTGAACAATGCGAGGAATACGAAATAAAGACCATCGTGGACTCTCGCTTTTGACATAAACACCTGAAATATCTGGTCGATTGGAAGGGCTACGGCCCTGAGGAGAAAATTCAGAAAATTCCATCAGAAATTTCCTGCTAAGCCCCATCTTAGGTGTCTAGTGGCCACCCTTCTAGGGGGAGTACTGTCACGAATCGGGTCTTAGTCCTGTTTACACCACTCGGCGACACCATATCCCCATACATCTCCCTCCTGGTCGAATGCAGAATTCTATCCTGGGACAAACGCGACTTCTGTCTGCTGTAGTGGAGGCTGCCATCTTGGGTGAGGCATTTGCTAAACATCCTGCTGAGTCTGAACACCTGATCTCATCCACCAATGGCTTCCTCTGCAGAATATAAGAGTCTACTCCTACACTCAGCAAATTGCCAGTGCAACACTTTCCTAGTTCCTGGTTCCAAACTTCCACAGTTGCTGTTTGTTTGCTGCTTCATCCTGTCTGCTGTATACAGATCTCAACTATCAATCCTTCGTGTGAATTCAGCTTCACCCTGTTTGCTGTTCTATGGATTTCTACAATTTACCCTCTGAGTGAGTTCAGCTTCATAGGGTATGCTGTTATATGGACTTTTACCATTAACCCTCTGTGTGAATTCAGCTTTATCTTGTTGCTGTTATATGAACTGCAAACCATTAACCCTTTGTGTGAATTCAACTTTATCTTGTTGCTGTTATAATGAACTGTAAACCATTAAACCTTTGTGTGAATTCAGCTTCATTCTGCCTGCTGAAATAAATACTTTGACTATGTATTCCTTGTGTGGATTCACCTTCATCCTATATGCTCATGTAGAAATTACAGCTGTTATCATCTGTGTGGATCCTCCTATCATCAATCTATTCCTATCTCTCCAACTGGCTATCTGGGGTAGTAGGTTGTTGTTCTGAGTCATCCACTTTCTGGAGCGATCTCTAGGTACCGACTTTCAGTTCCAGTCCTACCTCAGGTTCTGAGTTCCGAGTCTCCCCAGTCCCAGTTGTGGTACTATATTTGTCTGAGTTCTAGGAGGTACTGAGTCTCTGGTCGTGGGTTCAGGTCCCCCCTGTTCCCACGTCCAGGTTCCAATACATCAGGTCCAGATTCCAGTCATTTATTCTACTATGGAGTCCAGTCCAGCATTCCTCCTCCTAACATCCAGTATACGGGATTAGATCAAGCTCAATGAGCAAGACATTCATCCGGCCTCCCAGTTTCCTCTACACTCCAGCCATAGCTAGTCCCAAGGGTCCCGAGACGGATCCCAGAAACCCTATTGCCATGACATTTAGACTAGCAAGTAGTCAAGAATAGTAGGATAGTGATCAGATAAGCAAAGGAGACAAGGCAGGAACCAGAATGACGGAACGGACTGGAACCGGATTACTGGAACTGGAATGTTGGAGCAGACTGGAACCAGAAAGCTGGATCGGATTGCTGGACTGGAACAGCAATGCTGGACCAGATTGGAAACGGAATGCTGGGCCTGACTTGAAACAAAAGACTAGATCGGATTGCTGGATTGGACTGGAATCAGTATGCTGGACCGGACTGCACTGTCTGAGCAGAAATAATTGAGAAGACTGTAGACTATTGGAAACCAGGTTAGCGTCTGAAGAATCAATGTTGCACAGGCAACAGGTTAGGGCTCCAGGAATTCCCTTTATACTAACTGCTATGCCCTGATTGCTGACCACAGCTTCCAATGGCTGAGAGGGAACTTTTATCTTTTATTTAACAACAGGAACCATTTGACCTGCCTTTAAAGGAATTTTTTAAATTCCTACAAATCAGACATTGGGTAACTGATATTACCAAAATCAATTTTACCATTTCAGCTATCTCTGTCTGCCATATTGAGTAAACACATAAAAGGCAGTGGGAAAGACTGGCAAGTAAGTTCTGACTGCCAAATTAACTGACTGGCAAGTAAGACTGGCAAATTAGGTTCTGGTATCAGTATCTATCAATCTCAGAAACTATACAAAAATCTACCTCTAAACTACGTTGGGATGTAGATTTACAAAAAACTTTCTCAACAGACCAATGGCAATGCATTTTTGTGAATGCTCATCCAATGTCCACAAGTGTCTAATCATTCAAGCATTATAGAATGCTGTTTTTACCCTAGCCAGCAAAGTTGTTGGCACAACAGTAACCCCTTTCTAGACTCAGTACTTTTCCACATCTACCCACCCCAAATTCCAAAACACATCCAATACTTACTGGACCATATATTGATAGGAACAAGGGATGCAATAGCTCCAAATTGGAAAAATCCACCCCCCCAACTATTAGCAAGATTGTAGCTAAAATACAATACAGTTTTGAGATGGAAACTCTAGGCATTCCTTTTACTACTGCAGCCTCCTCTCCTATCATTAAATGGTTCCAATGGTCTGAATATCTGACAGATGGATAAGGCTTCTTGAATACCTAGCCAAATAGTAATTCAGATTTTACACCATTCATTTTAATGGAACTCATCATGGAGCACACAGGAACGGTGACACTCTAAAAATCTACCTGATTTAGCGCCACCCACCATGGAGGGGCTGGGTCTAATGTGGCAGAGAATGGAAATGCCTACAGTATACTAGTATTAGCTTGGAAGCATATAGCGCTAGACGCCAGGAACTGCAGAATGGAAATGGGTACAGGAAATCCGGAAAAGACACTCCTGAAATCCAAGATGGTTACCGCCAACGGAAGGTCGCAGCACAGAGAAGCCTAACTGAAGAAGCTAGGCCTGTACACCGGACCCCAGTAAGTCAACCGGAGGGTCTGGCACGTGACAGAACCTCGGCCATTATATATCATAACTATGAACACCTCAAGTGTACAACTGTATTTGGTTAACTACTAAGCATGTGATGAATATGTGCTAATGTACATTGTATACACTACCACCCAGTTGTATCCCACTCTTTCTTCCCTGTTGTATGATTCCCTTTCTCCCTTTTGTTTTTGTACCCCATACATTTTGGATCATTTTCAATAAAAACTATTGATGAAAAAAAAAGAAACTGCAAGTCCCAATTTCTTTGCCTCCCATGAGAGGTGGTTGAGACTACTAGTACAGTAGAGCATGTTAAACATGCTTGGGGTAGACATAAGGATATCTTTACAAAAATTATAAAAGTATAAATAATGTTTGAGGTTACCATAGGTTTAAAATTGTGCAGACAAGATGCGCCAAGTGGTTCTTATCTGCCGTCAAAGGTTCTTTTTTAAATAGTCCATCATTTTCTGAAAGGCAACAATTTTAGTGGTTCTAGCCTCTTCAGTTAACTTACCTCATTCTGAGGTGGTTTTATAAACTATGTCATTTACATACTTCACAGCTATGTATATGTGATGTAGGCAACAATATATCCTGGAAAACAATTTAAATGTACCTATAAAATCCCTTTTTTAAAAAATCCATATCGCTCCTTAAGGCAAAGATCATTAATTATCATTGCTGGTAACAGCCCCCCATTTATTCTACAAATTTAAATTATGGGGCAGGGAGTATCCTACATATAGTTGCATATATCATGGATAAGAGGGCAACATTTACTGCTGATTGGTCTGAAGAGTTGCTAAATAGACCTGGCATAGCAAAGATTGGATTTCCATTATTATAAATCCATGGAAAATTATTATCTTTGAATTACACAGTAGAATTGCATTTGCTGTTTCCTTTAGTTATTGACCCTCATTTTTTTAAGACAAACATGTCCTGCGTGGTTCATCAAAAGAGAAATATGGTTAGAAATTTTCTTAAGAGTCTTACATCAGTTTGTAGGAGCAGACTCAGAAGACTTAGATACTGGTCCTTATCTTTCACCATCATTTTAGGTATGTTAGGGATGGTAATTCAAGGGAAATCCTCCTTCAGAATATATGTATATGTGGTCTTTAGCACATATTCACAGAGTGAAAAATAATGTGTAGCCCTCATCCTTCATGCATTATCTCTTCATATCTAAAAATGTGCAAAAGATAAAGAAGGGAAGACAAAGTAGATCTCATCTTCATGTTCATGTTTCTTGGTCTTCAGAGATACAGGCGAAGGCAGTGGAAAGAGAAGTTATTGTGTCCCTGATTTGAAGAACTCACACAACCTATTGTGTAGAAAGGTTCGACAGAATGAAGGATTTGGTGGCAATTTCCCCCAACCCCTATTCGCCTCTTTCCCTCACTTTATTTTTTGCAACATCTGTAACCAGAAATTCTGTGCTTCTGTATTGAAGCTGTAACAAGGGCCTAAAAAATTAAACTTTCAGCTTGATTTTTGACCTGGTGATTGAACCACTTGCATCGCACATTGCATCTAATCCCAACATCAAAGGGGTACAGGTAGGAAATATCAACTTCAAGATTTCTCTATTTGCAAATAATATATTACTTTTATTGTCCCAATTTTGACGAAATGAGTTTGATAACACCGTAACCAGCCGGTCCCTCATTTCTCACAAAATGTGGATTATAGCATGTACTTTTAATAGCCCTTGCTCTTGTACCCCAGCTCAACAGAATACAACTGCAGTGTCTAATTATATGTGGATAACTAGACATTGTAGCCACGCCTAGATAAGAAACTTCTTCCTTCCATGTTACCCTTTGTAAAAACATCTTTGTTGTTAATTCAGTGATGCGGTTATGCATTATTCTCGAATTGAAGTGGTTAATGGATAAGGATCAGGTGGTGTCCAGCATACAGGTGAGGGGGCTGGAACTGCATGCATTCTCCTCCCTCCTTTCTCTACAGGAAACATGGAACAGCCTGGAACCCTGTGACATCACAAAGTAGTGTAAGGGGTTAATTTCAGGAGGGGTTAACTGTTATCTGATATTTGGAGGTGGAGAAGGCCAATAAGTACCCATTGTCCTCCACAGGACTGCCTGAGGCGTTCTGTCTGGGAAACCGCAGGGGAGCCACTGTGGAATAACAGCTCATCCCCACTCCCCCTCCAACCCTGTACTCCAACACTCATCAATGTTTAAGGAGAGACCCAGGGGTTAGCCCAGCGAGGGGGAAAACACTATGGAAATCTGATCCTAAATATAAGGAGCCACTACAAGGGGAAAGGTGATGTTCATTCTAGGAATTGGTAGCTGGAAATTTCAAGGTGGTTGGTTTTTGAGCTGCCATTCTCCACCAGTGGAATACATCGGGAGATCCATGGGTCGTCAAGTCAGGACAGCCAGGTGACTAACTCCTTAAGCTAGTGATGTAAAGAACAGATGATGTGGTAAACCTGTCTGGTATTTATTGACTGGTTGTATATAATATACTAGTGACTGTTCTTTATTACAATAATTTTTTTTTTTTTTACTTTCTAACTGCCTTTGCCTGAGTGACTATTTAAACCTTAGAAGATACTAGGTAGGCTTCCATGGCATAGTAAGGCACCCGTGAGTGGCTAGCCAGCGTGAAGTGGGTAGAATTGGGTCAGAAATCCCAGTGTCTTCACACCAAGCAAGCAAGAATCTACTTGCCCAATCTCTACAAAATCAGAGCTATAGTGAACTATCTGGCTACAAAATAAATTCTTCAAAATTCAAAAGTATGCTCCTCCATGTCTTCAGGATGCAAAATCCCTCAAATTGAACTTTAATTTTAAGTGCCAATTAAGAATGATCTGCTATGCCAAGAAAACTTCAAACTCTTCTCCAAACTACAAGCTGATTTGCCTTACTGGAGCTGCTGGGCAGGTTCATAGCAGTCAACATTCAACAGCCAGCTCCAGACTCTCCCATTGATGGGTCCCCCTTTTCCCTGCTAAACAATGTCCAGAAACCCCTTGTTCATTTCATCTGCAACAGAAGACCCCCCCCCCCCCCCCCAAGACTTTTGATGACCATCCTGTAAAAAAAAAAAAAACATATACCTAGTAGGGGTAGGAGACTGATATAAAATTGAAGTATCTGGCTTTGCACATTTCCCAGGTGACAGACATATGTCCCCACAAGTACAACCTCTTGGCTAGACATATAGGCTGACTATCCTATTGGCCTGATCCAACCACCCTGTGGGGCATACATAAAAAGCAAAGACCACATACTTTTAACTGTAGAACTAGTTTCAAATCCTCCACCAATCTCTGGGACTAATTTGTAGAAATTGAAAATCACCTCACCCATTCTATCTGGGACAACGCATCTACAGTCTGGTTTAAAATGGCTCCAAGCTGATCTTCAGTTTCTCACGGACTTCTGTAGGCAAGGCCAGTGACTGTACTTTGCTGACCACACCTCTGCGAAGGTCACTTTCTCACAAATCAAGAATGAATACCTACAGATACAATATTTCTTACTTTGTCTACCTTCAGCACACTCTTTGGGTCTCAACCCTTTCAAATGCATTTGCAGGCATCACTCCACATTCAAGGGAATGAAATAAAAAAAAAGTGTATGGCATTCTGCTTGATGCTGCCCTATCTACACAGAACTATCATAAGGCAGAATGGGAGGGGATCTAGGCATGGGAGGACATGAGACTGGGAATCACTAAAATTTCCATTGCCACCAAGATCAAGAAACCTTCTCAAAGTAATTGTATAGACTATAGATTGTAAGCTTGCAAGCAGGGTTCTCTTACCTCTCTGTCTGTATGTATTACCCAGTATTGTCTTATTAATGTTTGTTAAAATTGTAAAGCGCTACGGAATTTGCTGGCGCTATATAAATAAATGTTGATGATGATAGGGGGTACTATATACCAGTGAGAATTAGTAGAATGCTGGGCAGTGTATAATCATAATGATGTTTTGAAGTAGGAGCACATAAAAAAAAAAAAAGAAAAAAACTTCCCAGAGCCAGAATCAAGCACTGTACCTGTAATCAACTGCTCAGAGTCAAGAACGGTACCTGAATCCAGCAACATGTACGCTACCATCTGAGATTGTAAGCTCAATTTGCCCAGCCTATTTTTACCTTCTGTTTTAGGTAAATTTATAGAATTTGCCTCGTGAACCCTTCAAAGTACAGAACAGTGTAATATGTTGACACTGAAAATAAGAAAATGTATCTATAATAAACATAGGACATGCTCTCAACTATCAAATAGTGTTTGAGCCAGAAGCTTAAATGTGTTCACTATGTATGTGTGGATATATGAATTAGATAGTGGACCAGTATTTTTATTCCTAATGCTATTCCCTCCAAAGGACAATAAACAACTGATCCTGCAGTATGATTATATGTATTCTGAGCAGCATAACAAGCAGCGGAGATTCTTTTCTGTATTCTCTCTTTGTATCATTATTACCCATTATTTATACGAATAGGTTAATTGGCTGCTATCAAATAGTGTGTGTGTGTGTGTGTGTAAATTTAGACAGTAAGCTCCAAATGGGCAGGGACTGAGTGAGTGAGTTCTCTGTACAGCACTATGAAATTAGTGGTGCTACATAAATAGATGATGATCTATATGGTCTTAACAGATTTAAAAACAGGATAATTAACTGCCAAGTGTTTTGGGGCTTGTTGCCATTTCTATTTTAAAACCTACTTTGCACCAACAGTCATTAGAATCATATCTGATGCAATTTATTACACTTTGCATATAACAGACATGAAAATTTTGCGACATTCTGAGGACTAGCATTTATCCAGATTACAAACCGAGCCAAATACCGCTGCGAAACCTGCCTTCGGTGACACATATGTACTTCAACTTTGAAAGGGCTGCATACTTCCAGTGGAAGTGGTTACTTACAGTATAACAGAAAAAACACCTTTTTCCCCCCAGATACCATGGGCTAAACTCACAAATGTTTGTTTTTCTTGTGTTACATGGTCTTACGTTGAAGATTTTGTTTGGTCTTTGGTTTGAATTTGACCATAAAATTGTCATGAATTTGCTTTTAGTTTTTCTTTAACATTATTTCTTTATACCTTTAACATATAGCGTTCAAAACATCCAACTATGGGAATTACACAGAAATAATGTTAGCAGACTTGTGAAGAAAATTCAAGACATACATTGACAGATATTCCAACATTAAATGTAGTTTTTATTTTTCCATTGAGATTTGAATAAAATCTACTGCTTACCATTTGAAAACCATATGGCAACCAGAGCTTTGCTTATAACAGGCTAGTGTGAAAAAGGCAACTATTGGTTCTAAAAGAATGAGTCATTTGCTTTCTCAATGTTGCACATGTAACTTTCTTTGAACTCATATGGTTGTAAAGTAATTGTTTGACAGAAAGAAAAAAAAAAGCACAATACAAAAAAAATGCCATTTATTTTTTTTACAAAAATACATTTGGAGGGACATTTCATCCTCCCCTTCATCACACACTACATTAGCGTCATGCGTGCAAATATAAAACACACATTTATATTTATAGATAAAAAAAAAGGAGCAGGACATTAATTATAGAGTTAAATTATGGATAACTGCATTTCAAACATACTACATTGCACTTTAATCTTCATTATGCAATTTCCCTTGTGGGGGCTCCTAAAAACAAATGTCTACTGCACAAAGATTAATAAGAAAGCCACCCCCTTTAGGGATGCAAACCAGATAAAAATCTATACTTATTTCTGCAACCTAAATAGATCAGAACAAAAACATTTTATTCTAACAAAAGAAAAACAATTCATTAGGTGCTTATAAAAACAAAAAAATATTTGTAATTAATAAGTTAGTTTTTGACCTTCAGTTGGTGTTGATCTTTGTCACCAGCAAAAACGAATGTTAAAAACAGATATTAATATATACACAAAGATGGGTGTGTGGACATTGGTCAAAATCCGTTACAACCTTCTGCTCCCATGCCACATATCGACACTACAGAAAGGGTACATGGGTACAGAAAGGGTACATGAGTTCATTAAGCCCCCATCTAGCACAATCTTACAATTAGGAGGATGCAATTAAAATAATTTTTAAAAAGCCAAAACCCTTTGTAACATACACTTATTTCGGAATTTAAATGATTTTACATAACCTCCAAGTATTATTTACAATTGAACATGGCAGCGCAACCAAAATAAATAAAATACATTTTCATTAATAACATATTCCAGTATTGAAATATGAAGGAAATAAATAGTTTGTAATTTTAAACGGTCTGGACCTTCTGCCTTGGAGAACAGTCTCCTCTGGAATAATCTGGGCAAAACATACTCGGACATAAAATACTTCCACAATATAAAACTAAGTTGTTAATAGTAATGTCTAATAAATAGATTTTTAAAAAAGTAAAAAAATAAGAAAAAACATTTTGAGCACTTAGGTCACCACTTGCTTTAGAATTTAAAGCAGGGAGTAAAGTATATACCTTAATAAAACACAATAAATATTTCCTGTATATGTAAACACTAAGTCTTCAAGTACAATTTCAGCTCTTTGTAGGTGAATGAACGGTGTTTTTGAGCAAGTAAAACATGTGTATTCCTATCATCACAGTACTTGAAGCCATTATACTAGTATTTATCTTTTCAGTACAACGATAACAGATGATAACAAACACAATATACACTGATACAGTGTGAGGAATACAGGGAACTGCACAACATCTCAAATTAAATGGGAGTTCATACTGACAAATCTAAACATTATAGGATAAACTGAAAACCTTTTATTCTGTATGCCTTTTCTTATGTGACAGGCTGGTCAAACATGGAACATAGTCTATTCCAGTGTTGGCTAACCTATGGCACTCCAGGTGTTGTGAAACTACAAGTCTCGGCATACCCTTCCAGCAATAAGATGCTATATATTGGCAAAGCATGCTGGGACTTGTAGTTTCACAACACCTGGAGTGTCACAGGTTAGCCAACAGTGGTCTATTCAGATACACACATGGGGGGACCTAGACTGAAGAAACAGTTGTTTGGCTGCAATGCAGAACTCTTGGATTTCACAAGGGATCTGTACATTTTAGCCAACATAATCATAAACAGACAGGACAATTGTTTTGGGGCCACACAGAGCAATGCCAGGTCAATTTAGTTAACTCACCCCCACTAAAAAAATAACATTATTACTGAAGCTGCAAAGACAGTGGCAGGCTTCACACCAAGCTTGCATGGCTACAGCTTTTAAAAAACACCACATGTGCCTGGGTTGTAATGGTCCTCAAACAACAGTTGCTGAAAGTTCATCAGCATCAGAGATGGGAAATGTGGGCTTTTTATTCAGTACACTTCCCTTTCCTTTCGTGTTCTGCTCTTCAGTGCTGTTCCAAATGCCATAGCAGAAGTAGATGAGAAAACCTAAAAAAGGCAATAAAAAGAGATTGTTAGTTTTATGCTTGTAGGCCGGTTGCGACACCAAATGTTCAATGTCTCAGCATTTATGTACAATGCATGTATTACAATCTTAACCTATGCTAAATTATCCTATTGCTAAATGATTGAATAGATTCAGTAGATATTCTTTTTTATGGGATCATAAAGACAATATCTAATTCATGACAAAGGTTATGACTGTACTCAATAGAAATATAGGTTATGTTATTTCTATTTAAAATATTTTTGATATACCAGATTATATATTTTTCTAATTGTTATTTGTTAAACAGATATATAGTCTTGTAATCCTTATGTGTACTGCCAAGAAACTGACTTTGCAAATACAAAAAGTAGCATATTTTAAAGCAATACTTACAAAAGCACTAAATGGAACACTTAGCCCAGCACAAAAACATTATTTAAAATTTAATGAGAAATCCTCTTTAGAATACTAATAGATTAGTACGCATACCCGGGACAGTCCTCAAGAACAGATCTGAAAGCATCTCCCCTGATCACTCACTACCCCCATGCCTGTAGTCTCCGTGTAGAGATACTGGATGGAGCGAGGGACTGGCTGGGCCGGGTCACATGCACACAGCCCAGTAAGTGTATTTTTTTTTTACATGACAAAACAATCTAACCTCATGACAGGGATGCCCCTACACATACCTCTGTACTCCTTGTAATAAAAGTTCTATTTAGAACAAGTGCCAGGATTCCTGGATTCCACATGAATGGTGAGGATAAACACCAATCATGATATGCTTTTACCTTAAGATATGACCATGTTCATCAGTTTGTCACCCTTATTAAAGTAGTGCACTAAATAGTTTACCTAGAGCCATCCACACAGCAAATCGAATCCATGTTCCAGCTTCAAGTTGCATCATGAAATAAAGGTTGACAAATACACTAAATAGAGGAAGTAGAGGGAGTGCCGCCACCTGTTGGATAAATGAATACACAAGTTGGTTAAAGAGACATTGAACTGATAATTTAACTTTAAAATCATGCTTTGCTGATGACTAATAGAACAATTGAGCAAATGCATGGAAAATTATTTTAATATCTACAATTATACAAAAGATCTACATGACCATAGGGTGCACTTTAAATTGACAAATTATGGAAAAAAGAGATTACCGGTGTTTGTAATAATGTATAATTGCTCTATCACTGGGGAAAGGGCTGTTCCACTGAAATCTATGGCTAACATTTTAATTTTACATGTTGAAAAAGCATGGTAATAAATGCAATTATGAAGACAGACAAGGATACCTGGGCAGAATACCTTATGTCTGCATGTTTAATAGTACAGATCAAAGGGATGGTGATTATTTCAAATAGCTTTTTTTCAATGACGCATAATAAAAAGAAGAACAATACCCCAAGGCTTGCTGTGCGCCCGGTGACAGGCTGCAACTTAAAAATCAACAATTATATAAATTCACCATCTCTGATCTCATCTGGTCATGTACAAGCAGGATGGTGGAATCCTGTGCAACAGTGAGCAATGTACTATTTGTTTCCTAATATCTCAGTAGCGAGAATTTATTTATTGTAGTAACATAACTACAATTCTAACAGTAGTAATATGCTGGCACTTACTTTAAATGACAGACGAGCATTACTCTCTGGTTGTTTCCAGATGACAATAGTAATGGCAGTAGCTCCCACAGACAGAAGGCTAAAGATAAAGATCCAGATGGGACTTCCACTGAGGATATCACTAAGTTTGTGGGTAAGTATCAAACACAAGAAGATGAACAAGACCGCTGTAAGACAAAGAAACACTTGATATGAAGGAGCAGTCCTAACAGGAAACAAATCTTCTGTGACTTCCTTCAGCAGAATGAAACACACTTACAAATTACTGAGACACAGCCATACACAATGCTTCCTGATGCTTTGGTGGGGACTTTACAGGTGGGAAATAAAAGGTGCTTGATGTGGAACGGATCGCTTGGAGTTGTGGCAGAGGTGACCTGGAGATCGAGGTCTGTTTTCTCATTATCGTCATTATTCAGCTTCACCATTTCAGTGTTCTTACTAGAGGAATTCGGCTGATCTGGCTGGTACCTGATAAGTCCAAAGCCAACATTATGATAATTAGTTCTAGGTCAGGCTGTATATATGGTGACCTGTAGATAATATAATACCCAATCAGCACACAGCTAAAAATGTCACAGTACACCATTTACCTCAGGATAACGACACAGGCAGCCACCAAGGAGTATGCCAGTAACGTACCAATGGACATCAACTCCACCAGAACGTTCAGCTCAAAGAAGAAAGCCATGATCGCTGTAAGACATGCAAACATATAAATACAGATAAACCTGACTGCTAATGCTAGCTAAATAGGTCATTAGTATGCACAATTTAGTGAGGTGTACACATTTTTCACAGGTTTATATCAAGCCATTTCCCTGTAGAATTCAGATGAAGTTTGATGGACTACCTCAAGCATTTTAATCATTTAGAATTGCAGTAAAGCGGTTTTCAATATCTGTCTAAACTGGCAAGACAACTCCATTTAGTGTAAGATTAATGATGAATAACATTTCAGACATCCTTAAAAAAAAAAAAAAAAAAAAAAAAAAGTGAGGTGAAAGTTGCCGGCTTAAAAACAAACAGAACAGAGTGGAATAGAGATTCCTAGACCACTCAAAAAAAACAAAAAAAAAACAACAAAAAACAGACCACACACACTTATCAGTGGAGACTGACTACTACACAATTGCTTAACAAATAAGTTTGGCTGATTGTAAATAAGAGTCAATACACCAACATTCACAGTAATTGCTAAAACCACTCAAATTTGACAAGTGTTACAATTTCTCATTTATACCTGACACAGCTCCAGAAACAATGGTGGCAATCAGTGGAGTCTTTGTCCTCTTACTGACATTCGCAAGGAACTTGAACAGCAGGCCATCTTTAGCCATTGCATAGATCACACGGGGCATAGGAAACATTGAACCAAGCAAACTGCAAAAAAGGAAAAAAAAAAAAAAAAAAGTAAAATGAGATCTAGAACAGACAGTGTAATCTGTAAAGCATTAACTGAACACGTGCCTTATACCACAGTAGTAATGCAAGAACTGGGCTGCAGTAGACATTCACATTTTTTGCAGTCACCATTCACAATCCAACACTTACAGAAAATTCACACGTGAATACCATTGTTAATATACTTAAAATTAACTTCATTTATAATTGGACCAGAATGCGCTCTATCCCATAATCTTGGTGAGAGCAGACACGTTTAATGTGCAAAGCTATATAAAAAGGGAAGAAGAAACTGAAATTCCGAAACGCCATAGGCCCAAAACATTTGCGTGCAATAGCGTAATTATAAGAATCTATAAATCTAAATAGAAGGATTCCTAACAAGAGCAATTAGTTCACAGTAATCTTAAAAAAGGAAATACTTGAAATTATTCTAGCTAATTGAGTATTTCAACCAATGCAGCAACTTTTTAGTCGCTGGCTGCAAACTATGCAGGTTCTTTGCTGTTTTTACATGGCCTGTTTGGTTGGTTTTAAGAGTGTACTGAAGTAATTTATCACAGACTATTTCCACTGCCAACATCTCTCTAGCTATACACAGCATGTAAATGTGTTTTTCCCTAGCCTTACCTAGTTGAGAGGGCACATAGAGACCCAACAGAGACAACGTAACGAGCTGGTACCCAACCCACGTATCTGAATGCTTCAGGGAGGGGGCTGTCTTTCTTCAGTAAGTAGTATGGCATCATGAGTGTAAGAGCTGCAGACACTCCAAAATAGGCCACAAAGCACACAAGGAGAGATACTATGATGCCGATAGGAATGGAACGCTGGGGGTTCTTGGCTTCTTCACCTGGAAAATAAACATTTAAGACTTTTGAGACAGAGGTCAAATTAAGCCCAATTGTCAGCACTGCTCAATATCAGTAGGTCTGTACCGAAGTATGCATTGATCTGTTACTGTTCAGCTGCTGCAGTGAAATTATGAAGCAGAGCAAAAAGCAAATCATAATGGATCTCTTAGGTTGAAAAACCCCAAGTTCACTATTCTTTCCTATTAATAAAAATCATTATGCTAATCAAGTTAAAAGGTAAAACAAAGTAAAAAAAAAAAAAATCCTGTGAGCTCAGAACTATTGTGAAATACTCTGCACTAGTAAGGAAAAAGTGCATTGATGGGCTGGTCAGGTTCCAGGCACAGGAAGTTATCATCATATTCCTGTTTCCAAACAAACAGGAGTAAAATGAACATTGCACAACCCTGAAGACAAGAGTGTACAATGTTTTTATTTAGCGAACACACTATTGAAAATGTGGCACACAGAAATATTGAAACCGATATGTGATCAATAATATAATTTCTTACATTTACGCTCCTCTATATATGCATTGACTCACCTTCATGTATGCATTTTAAAAAGTGAATTGTTTTCAAATCACATTTTTTTTTTAAAAAAACAAACAAAAATAAACTAAAACACGCTAGCTTCTTAAAACATCAAATAAAGATAAATCTATTTCATAAGTGAAGATTCAATTAGCTACAAAGTGTTTCCGGAACGATCGCGAGACACTTCGCAGTGGAGCTTTCTACCGTAATTGCCGGCAGTGTGCGCAGCACGGTGTCCGTGAGCCATATTGTCAGCTGAATCTCCCCCATAGTGTTAATACAGTCAGAAAATGTAACTACTACAGTTAATATTTCCTTACAACACACAGTGGCAGAAGCCTATTTATAATTCTCCTAAACCTGCCATCTCTTTTGCATGTACAAGGAAAAGGACAATTAAACAGAAAAAAATCATCATTTTTTTACCAAAGTAAGTATTTATGAAACACATAAAAGCCATAATATATAGGTAGAATTTGTATACATTGAGTCACAAAATGGGATTTCAAATTTTAGACTCCAGCAAAGTTAATAAACTAGGAGAGTGTCTCATTAAGAAGTTATCATATGTTCAAGTTTATAGACGTGGGCATAATAAATTGGAAAACAGTGTGATCAGTTACACATAAGGCATCCGTGCTTGCAGCATTATTACCTGTGGTGGCAATGCAGTCAAATCCAACAAATGCATAAAAGCAGGCAGCAGCCCCAGACACAATGCCACCGAAACCGAAAGGAGCAAAACCCCCAGAACCAAATGCTTCTGAACTGCAAAAACAACATACAATGGTCAAAAAAAAATGCATTTTCTGAATAGCATTATTAAAATGTGCCTTTTAAAGCAGAGCTCTTCTGAGCTCTCACACAGAAAAATTACAGGTCGGTTGTCATACACTAGCTGCCGATTTTACAGCCTAGACAGCATCCTTACCTGCCAGAGATGTTAGGTGAAGTGAAATTATAATCCTCTGGAGTGAGCTTCCAGTTCTTGATATCACCTTTCAGAAAGCCAGACAAGATGACAAAGGCCAACACCAGCAGATTGATAGCAGTGAAGATTTTATTAACCAGTGCAGACTCACTCACTCCAACAGCCAAAAGCACTGGAGAGTAAAAGAGAGAGCACACGTTAATTAAAAATATGCCACATTAGATAAAAGGACAATATATAATGAATGCAACAAAACATCGGGAAAAAAGTATAGCCTGCAGGTTAAAAAAAATCCAAAAATAAATAAAAATATCATTTTCGAGCAGGTTAACTTTACCCGCGATTCAATTCCATTTTTAACGATATTTTTTTTTTAACAAACGGTCCTCTCGAGCTCCAGTAGAAGGTCTATTGAAAGTATAGGGTGTGCAAGAGGCAGCTGCGTTAAAAGCAATTCAATTGTTTTTTTACGCGGCGCATTAAACAGGCCAATATGCGGTTTTATCTTGCACCTCTTTTTGGGGTGTGATAAAAATAAAGAACCTCTGAAAACTATTTGAAATCATGTAATAATGAGGGGGAAAAAATGCCACACATGTAAAAGTTGATTTTCTTGTTTAAAAAAAAAAAAAAATGGAATTTTTTTTTTTTTTTTTACAAAGAATCACTAAATAAATATATTTATGTATGTTTTTAGTACAAATATGTTTGTACTAATGTGTTTTGACATGGTATAGATGATTCTATAGTAAAAAATAGTTAAATAAAAAAATATGCTAAAGAAAGTACTGTAATGTAGATATTATCAACTAGAATGGTTGTGTAATGCAATAAAATTTATGAAAATGTATGCAAATACTTTTTTTTGTGTTCTACATGACAGCGTTAAAACTCCTTCACTCCCCTAAAAACTCGCAAACACAATGATTAAAGCGCAGGGGCAGCATTCCCTCTTTTTCAATTGAATTGCACAAGTTTTCACGCTGCGTTAACTGCTATAGCGACTGTTTCTAGTTAAAAACCCGCAGGCGATATCTTTATTTATTTATTTTAACGCGGCGGGAATTTTTTTTTTTTGGCGCCCAATTGAATACCTCCCCCCAAGTGTACAAAGGTGGACTCAAATCCATTCCATATATTATAAGCCTTTGAGCATGGCCCTCCTTCTCTGTGTGTATGTATTACCCAGCATTGTCTTATTACTGTTTGTTCCCAATTGTAAAGAGTTACAGAATTTGCTGGCAATATAGAAATAAATGCTGATGATGATCATCTTGTGGCCTAGTAGAGGCCTTCAGTGTTAAACTGGTTAAGTAAAGAGATGCACTTTTAAACACCTACAAAATGTCTACGTGCACTGACCAACACTATTTTTTTAATTCATTTGCAAAAGTTGATTAAAATACTTCATTGTATGATCCCAGAGTACTCATCGGTATTTGATATTTTGCCCAAACACCAACAAAAGGGCACTGTGATGCATGAATAGACCTGCCATCAACAAAAAGGCGCTCACAATCCACACAGCACAATTTTAGTCATTAGATTGCCCAAATGCATTGTCCAGAATCTAGTATAAAAGGGAACATTTATTAGCTTAATGAGGTCATTATTTCTATTAAACCTAATGTATCTCGTTATACAATATACACTAACAGGATGTTGGCTGCCAGTGGGTCTTCTATATAAAATGCAAATGTGCTGTAGTCTGTTCCTGACACACAATTACAGGCTACGATTACCAGGGGCATGCCTATGGATGCAACTGCTGCCTCTTGTATGGTCCATGCAACGGTCGTCGTAAAAAGAAAAGAAAATTATATAATAAAAATACACACACTTTAATTAAACACCCACCTGTTAGCAGGAAAACAAGAATAAGAGCAAAGAAATCTGGATAATCTGCCAGGACATTTTCCACTTTGATAGATATTCTGTCTTTGAAGAAATTGCTGATGTGATTGCCTATTATATCGTCAAAGGTAGAGCTCCATGCTCTCGCCACACTGGCAGTACCTGAGTCGAGAAATAGAACCTCTGAATGTTAGGATCAAGGTTTTATTTATTTTTTTATTCAGCCCTTTCCTGCCGCTGTTCACCTAACTTTTAAAATATGCCAAACTACAATATTGATCAGTAAATCTTTAAAAAGGAGACCGCAGGGATCAGACTAACTAAAACCATTATTATATTATTGTTAATTATTAACAAAAAAAAACAAACAAAAAAAACAAAAAAAAAACACAATTCGGCTTGTTAAAACACACAAGGAAAAGCTTTATGTTTAATTACAGCCTTCTCCACAAGTATTATATGACGGAGCATGGCAAAAGGAAATGTTACAGAAGAAATTATTAAGATTAACTGCCTTGGATGTATTTTCCTTGTGTTTGAAGCTTATTTAAGACCGATCTTTAGGTATTCTATCCCTAAGAAAATTTAAGAACAATTTTCATATTAAGTGATTAAAATACTTTACTAAGCTACGTCACCAATGATCTAAGTGGCGAAAAATGCAGGTCTGCAAAGGAAAGTGAGTCACGAGCACACCTCTACATGTCTGGTGGAAAGCCCGCTAATTTAGCAAAGGCCTGAGGACAATCTGCCAACTCTCATTCTCCAATAAAACAATCATCTAGTTTTATAAGATGCATTTCTCCATATTCACCATTAATTAAATGGAAACATTATCAGGGACTTAAGTAGAACAATTTAATAACTGTAAAAGGTTGGAGCACATTTTATTGCTGAATGTGTGGTGTATGTGTATACACATGAGCGCTTGTAGGGACTGCTCATATGACTAATTCTTCATGGGAAAGGAGATAATGATTACTGGTACAAGATATAGAAAGATCCCCTGTAGGAATTTAATAATATTTATGAAATGTTGAACAATAAGAGCACCCAAAGTCATCTAGGACTGACTTGTTTATGTAGATTCTCACATAAATCAGCATGTGGAAATGCCATATGGCAATTAAACAACTTCAGAACTGCAACAGGTTAGAAAAAAAAAAAAGCTGCCAAAACATAATATTTTTGTACAGAGTTCAGAAGAAAAAAAAAAACCAACTTACCCAATACATAAGAAAGGATTAAATTCCATCCAGTTGTGAATGCCCAGATCTCTCCAACAGTGACGTAGCTGTACAGATAGGCTGAACCAGTCTTGGGGACCCTTGCTCCAAATTCTGCATAGCATAAACCAGCCAGCACGGAGGCAAGGGCAGAAGCAAGAAAACAAAGGACTATAGCAGGCCCTGCTTTCTCTTTTGCAACTTCACCAGCCAGAACATATACACCAGCTCCTAGTGTGCTGCCAACCCCCAGGGCAATAAGATCTAATGTGGTCAGGCATCGGGCAAAGCATGTTTCTTCATTGCCATCATCTATAACCCTCCTACGGATCAATTTCTTTCCAAATTCTGTAAATCCTCCACAAATCATCTTTTCAATGTCTTGTTCCTTCAAAAACATAAAAACACACAACATGTTAAATGTTGCAGAAAGTTTCAGTAGTCCCATAATTTTTAACACCTTCACTTCTTACAGAGATAATAAAGGCCAAACATATATAAAACTTTCTAGGTAATAACATTTCAATACAGGTGAATGCCTTATCTTTTACAGTTATTGTGGGCCTCGGCTCCTCTTTCAATAATGTAAGGTCATACAGGCTGCAATTTTCCCATTCAATTAGCTTGTTTTAGAGCTAACTGGCCACAAATCGCAGCACTGTTCAGATGCCAACTGGTACTCTGGTTTAATGACAGCCACATCGGACAGTATGGCGCCGTGCCCTCTATGAGCTTACCTGCTATATCCATTATATTTAGCCAAAACCATGTAGTCAAGACTGATACATATCTGGTCAGCTTAACATATATTGTAATATGTGGAACTAACATTCTGTTTTTAATTTAGTACATTAATTATGTGTTTGGAGAGTGCAGAGTATCCCTGTTTTTTGTCTATACAATGTGGGCAACCCCCTCTTGCACCCAGTCTGTACATGGAGAGTGCGGAGGATCTAAGTCTGTTTTTGTAGATATCTGGTTCTGACAGGTTGTACTGGGTGGATGGATGGCACTGTATGGACACCTTTTCAATAAGTAAGGATACAAAGTATGTGTATACAAAAATTGTAATCACTGGTTATGAAAAAAGACAAGATAAAAGTATAATCTTGACATTTTCTTGGTAAACGAACAGTGGGGAGAGAGGAAGGTACTGAAGAGGGTGGAGGAGGTTGGTGATCCTCAGGGGTATGCACCAGAAAAGCTATATGTATGCAAAATGTTAAAACATGTAGTAGTAACAGACCGTCCAAGGCCCGTCAGCCAACACCATAGTAGTGAAATTGGGAACTCCCAGGAGCCTAGAATGTCCTACTGCTCTATCAGGGAGTGGAGCTCTGAGGAATCTTTAAATTCTATCCATCTATCTAAGCCAGATTGCTGGGAAATCTGTAAAACAGTCTGAACTGGACATAGAAGTCATCCATGGCCATGTAAACATAATTTTTTTTTTTCTGTCCACTCCTTCAAGGTAGAGGGAACAGGGGACCTCCAATGAATAGGTATTATCAGTTTGACAGCATTACTTAGATGTCTATGAAGAGATTTCTTATAGTGAGTGATTGGTATACTCGAGAGCTTAAGTACCCAGAAGCTTGGCCGAAAGGAACAGGACAAGCTACAATTTTTACAGAGAGTTCCTATACCTTGAGCCAAAAGGGGACAAATCTGGGAGAGTTCCACCACATGTGTAGAGGTGTCCCGGCCCCTGAGCTGCACATCCAGCACAGATCTGAGACCCCTGGATGCATCTTTGACAGTTGGGAAGGACTTTTAATTGCGCCTCCAGTACCGCAAAGATTAGTATTATTTACAATGGACATTTTTAAAGAAAAACATAAGTTTAAAAAAATTTAACTATAATCAATACACAAAGAGTGTATGGACTGTACTAACCCGCATTAATTAAGGCACAAACTAAACAATCCAATCATCACTTTTAAAAACAACCTATTATATATACTGGAGAAGAACAGACATCACTAGTTCAGATTACTGTGCTAATATTCTACAGGTTGTGTGAAAATCACTGCAAAGGTCAAGATTGTCATTTTTGTTGTGGCAATAATTACTCATGATCTATGTTCTTTGTCAAATTCTCAGGATGCATTTTTTTCCCTCACATGAAAAGCAATTCCTTCCAGCACAACTATTTCTCCTAATGCTTTGTGATAACTACAGGAGGATCAATAGTTATTGATGGGGGCTTGGGAATACAGAATATAAATGACATGTCAAAGTTTGCTACAAGCCTAATCCATAACATTTAAGATGAGCAATGGAAGGAATCTTCACTCCCCTAGACTGTCCTTAAAAACACGTTATGACTTGAGTTTAGGAAATTAGAAATGGAAGACTTGTGTACATGAATGATATTTACCTAATGAACACAGCACTAACATAGCTAAGCACATATATCACAGAACACAAAATGTTTGTTTTGCATAGGAATCAATAATACTTTAATTTTTATCTGTTAGTAGTACGTCTGTCCAGTAAGGGGTAAATGTGGCATTACAATGACTGATGGAGTGGAATTATGTATTTGACGCACCCCACTTATGTCAATATTTAAAGTACCGTATATACTCGAGTATAAGTCGACCCGAATATAAGCCGAGGCACCTAATTTTACCTAAAAAAACTGGGAAATTTTATTGACTCGAGTATAAGCCTAGGGTGGGAAATGCAGCAGCTACTGGTAATTTTTGTAGATTTATTCATTATTATGTTTTTTATTTACATCTGTATATGCATTTTTATTTTACACATTTTTATATCATGTGTTTTTGATTGATTAGCTACTGAATGATTCATGTATTTTTAATCTGACTAGTTCTTTGGACATATGCACCTTTCTTTCTTTAAAAATTAATCAGAGAATATTTCTTGGTACACAGAAGAAATTATTGAACTATTATTCCTGAAACACAGAGTTGATACGAAGCTAAATCTTTTTGGCATGCTATCTGTCCCCTATCTTGCAGAAAGCAGGCATGAAAACAACCAGCTTCGGGAGCATATCTAGAAAAAGCAGGACTGATTTTGAACGTGGTCTTGTAGGTGTGACACCCAGCATCAATTTAAAAAAAAAAATACACAGTTTGCCATTTTTTCACAACTGCTCAATAAATATGGCTTTATGGTCCTGATATAAGCTTGCCATTTTAGTGAAGCCCTGACACATTTCAATATGGGGTGCAGGGGGACACTGTAAATAAATATCTTTATATATGTGTGCATTAATATTTCCACACCCCCTGATTTGTAAGCATGGTACTCTACTTTATTGATTTAATTTGAAAAAACTGTTTTATAAATGAATTGTATAAATTAGAACCATCAACTACTTTGCGAGACATCATAATGTACGGTATCCTGAATAATAATGTATTATGAGACCCAGAAAATGCCATATCTGAAATTCACCCCCAAAGAATAGGGAAATAACGTTATCTTAATATTGGAGGGGGAGAGAGGGAGGGAGGGAGCGAGTGAGGGAGAGAGAATGAACTTACCTGGTCTCCGTTCCCTCAGCTCTTCAGTTCCACAGTGGAACGCATGTGCGTTCCAATGACAGGAAGTTCGGCATTTGTGCCGAACTTCCTGACGGTGGAACGCACATGCGTTCCACTGCGGAACTGAAGAGCTGAGGGAACAGAGACCAGGTAAGTTCACCCGTGTATAAGCCGAGGGGGGCTTTTTCAGCATAAAAAAATGTGCTGAAGAACTCGGCTTATACACGAGTATATACGGTAATACACTACGGTTACAGTTTTCTAAGATTCCACAAAGGCTGTTGACTTTTATAAAAGGGACTCAAAAAACCAAACCATTGCCTATTTGTGCAACTTACTTGCCACTTTCCCTTCACATTGTGTCCCCGTCAGAGGTTGCTATTAACCCCTGTCCCATCTATAGAAGCCATGGTAATTTAACGAAGGTTTATAGCCCTAGTAGAGGTTTGAAAGTTAGGACATATGTTGAGGACTGCACTGCACACCACTCACTTTATGTTTCTTTTAGCAGCAGATGAGCTTTTTCAACATTTACTCACACCAAATGGATTGCAACATGAGCAAAGTCCTCTAAAAAATACTACAGATCCAAGTACATGCATGTCGCTGCTGTTGAGATGGAATACAAATGTCAGAAAATTGGGCTTACGTGTTCTTACAGTGCTTTGTTCTGACCTGCCAATTACAGCAGAGGCATACAGGTACAAAAATCTGGATGAACACTAAGTCCAAACTACATGAATCCCAATTAGCACCCAATAACATCCAATTAAATTTGGAAAGATCCAGTTAGCTCAACCCAAACTTAAAATTCACTTTTCAAAGACTTCCCTTAACTTACAAATTATTCCAGTATATTACTTGCCCGAGGCCCAGTGTTCCACCTGATCCAATAGCCACTGCGTCTGATATTTGCTGTGGTCCAAAAGATGCTCCTTGCTTCTACTACCAGCATGTTGTTAATTCACAACTACTGCCCATGTGAAAAAAAATCCACTAGCAAGCAGAGCATTGCTGGACAGTCACAGACATCAAGGGGTTTGCTGGATCAGGTGGACCTCCAAACTTAAGTTATGCAGTATTAAAACTAAAGTAAAAAAAAATAAAATATGCAAATCTACAAAGATCAACACCAGACGTAAAGTAGACAAAGTGCTTATAACTCCTCATTTACTAATATGTCAAGGGCTGCTTGCCATCATCTCTCACTCTCTATAATATATATATATATATATATATTAGTGTGTGAATTATAGATAGAAATAAGTAGCCATACACAAATCCTTCATGTGCGCCTCATCCTGCCTCCGAGAGCTCAGTGGCAGAAACTGCCAGGTTACAAAGCTGCTAACTGATGCATGATTTGTTCAAAGAATTATATCCCAAACTATAGAGACATGCTAAGCTCCTGTAAGGCTATGAGGGCATTTTCCTGTTCAGTGAAGTAATAGCTTCCTTATGCCAACTGGAATAAATACCCTTAGCAGCAATAAGGCAGAAGTTAATTAGAGACAGTAAAACCGATCACTTAAGCAGTGGCAATTTATCAGTATAGATAGGGAACACTAATTACTCCTCATGGTCAAATATTAAATGGATAACAGAAGGGAAATATACTCATCTAGCACACTGGAAACAGGTATGCAAATAATCAAAACAGAAGCAATGTAATGTCCATAATAAACAGCAGTCACATCGGCTGCTGCAGACACCCACTTTATTATTGATTATACGGATATACATAGGGCAGCTCTCAGGGTGCAGATAGTGGCATCATTCAGTAAAATGATGGGAGCAGGGTGAAAATCAGAGTTAGCAAGCAACTTTAAATAAGTTTCCTTTGCTAAAATGTATATAACCAAACAAATATTTACTGCAGCTGTACTCATTGGCTTTATGTGAAGACATGATTTTTTATTTTTTTTTGCACAAAAAAGTAATCAGAGAGCTAGATGATGTATATAGTAATTATGGAAACCATGTATTCACATTTAAAGCTTACTCCAAACAATTGGCAAGTACCAAAAAGGCCACGAAGAACTTATTTCTCCCCCAGAATCCGGCTCTACATTAAATGTTGTTGTTGCCGCCAAATCAACCATGGTGTCTTCTCGTTGAATGAATGGCCTGTACCACTGCCAGCCTCTGTATTGTCCTACTACTGGCCGACTTAGCAGAGTACCGTATGGACGACGTCTGAAGGACTCTGACCGCCTTTGCGGGCTCCTGCGCTGCTGACCACGGCACTGCTGCCTCTGCATGCTGTACCTGGTCCTGCATGAGGAGGGAGCTCCTAGTGTCTCTGGACCCGCGGAACCCAACGGCGCAGAGCGCTCTGCTGACATGTGCAGTACTGCTGTGTTTGAGCAGCCCCCATTCCCCCGGGACTGGCACTAGGACCTGTAAGTTGTACTCCTTTTCCTCCGGAGACCATGCCTACCCCCATTTCTGCCTCACGTACCTGCTACGCGGCGGTACTTCCCTGCAGCGGATGCTGGTGTTGTAGCCGCACTGAAAGGAGAAGCGGGTCCCTGCTCAGAGTCTGATGCTCCCTCTGTGGAAATGACTACTAGATAAAGCAGAGTGCTGCCTGAACTACCTCCCGGCGTGTCGCAGCACGTAGGTACTTATCAGTTATAAACTGTGGTGGCTCTGGGTCATTGGATGCGCTCCATTACACTCCCCCTTCCCTGGATCCTTGATACCTCCTCTCACCTGTCGCTTTTCCAGGTTCACTCAGGCAGATGTTCTCCTTGTTGTGATCCCATCCTCTGTTTGTGAAGAGATCTTACAGTGGTCAGCATCGCCATCTAGTGGACTGTTCGAGATACAGGAGATCTCTACAAGATATGTTCCCTTCTCTCTATGAGAAGGATTTAATTTAAAAGTTAAGTAGTTTATTTTAATAATGCTGTCTCTGGAAACCCCTAGAGTTCGACACATATATTGTGATCCTGCCACTGGATGAGATGGAGCCATTCATCAGCGCACAGGCTACGTTAGATCACTTTCTGTGTCAATGGAGCCTGGTAATGTGGTTAGAAGATGACCACATACACCAGGTTGATACTGGCCATTTTACAATCCTTTTTTTTTTGTTTTTTTTATTATTTTTAATTAACAGAACAAGGATCCTAACTATTTGAAGATCAGTGTTAGACACTGTGGTCGTCTTGGGGCCACACAAGATGCCCGGTACCGTCAGATATCACAACATGAGCATTCTATAGCAGGATTCTCTCTGATAAAAGCTATGCAGTTTTTATTTTAAAAATAATTCATAGCACTTGATTTAAACAAAGCAATACTTCATGCAATAGAGACAAACATTTTTTTCTACCAAGTGCTCAGTCACACCTATCCATTCTTTCTGCACTACTTACCCATCTTCCCAGCGCATGTGTAAACAATTGAAAGCAAAACAACCAAACATAAGGCAGTTATCACTTTATCACATCAGTATAGCCCCTAGTGTAGGGAACCAGAGCTCCGTTAATAAGGAAGTTCAGACACAAATTAAAAAATAAATCAAAAGCCAGACACTGCTCAATTCTGAGTATCCAAGGAAACGGGATCAAAAGAACAAGACAGTCATCACATGGATGTCCTAGATCTTCTGGATCAAATGTGACAGGAGGCAGTATGACAGCCACCAAAATGAAATTATATGTTCACTAAACACAAGTCAAAATCAGTAAGTAACAGAACTGTGTAAAATATAGTTAAGAAAAACCATAATTAAAATAAAATTGTGATACAATTAAGCTTTTAATGTCCTTGATAATACACAAAATACAAAGTTAAAGAACAAACCAGAAGAATACATTGTATTAACTGGATTCAGCAAAGAGAAAACAACTTGGCATATAATATATTGTATGCTAAATTATACACACAGCTATACATATGCATAGATAGATAGATACACACACACATATAGCAGGTCATATTTATAGATTTCTGGCCTGAAAAAAAAAAAATAAAAAAATGAACACAGACAAAATGTCCGAAAGTCATTTATGCGTGCAAAGGGAGGATAAAACGGTTAGGCACCATGACGCCTGGTGAGTGACAGGGTCAACACAAAGTAAAGTTATCTAATGAACCTTGAAAGGAGTGATGGACATGAAGACAGAACAAAGTTCTTTACACATCCTGAACGTTTTACCATGGTATTAGCTGTCTATATAGGTTATGAATGTTACGATTAAACAAAATAGAAGTGAATGGAAAAACCCTTCTGCTTAATATTTTGTAGACCTTGGTAACACTTTAAAGGGGGTACATTTATCAATCAGTGGTTAAAAATAAAAAAAAAAAATAAAAAAAAAAAATCGCTGATTCTCTGCGATTTGCAGTCATTATTTTAAATGGCTTTATTTAAAACGGTTTGCCTTTAATAAAATTGCTGTTTTAAATATTGATGGCAAAAAGCAGAGTTGGTAGTTTTACAAAACCGCCTATTTATAAGTTTACCCATAAGGCTTTGTGCAGCATTTTGTGGTACAGTGTGCCCTGACCTGTGTTCTTGTGTGAAAGACTACCCTAATTTTAATGCTATTTTTCACCCCAACAATTATCATGTTCAGTGCAGTCAATGTAAATGTATAGATAATGATCAGGGCCCTCTAACATCTTGGTTTGGTAATACTCAGTCTTGTTTGTTACTGCATTTCTTCCCATCTGTAAAGTTCTGCGGTGCGCTGGCGCTATATAAATAATTGTTACTAATCACCACTTGTAAAACACAATCACTTTCGAAGTGTGAACTAGCCTTTGTAAAGGGTCACAAGCCTTTAAACCAGCTCATGAACATTTTAACAACCAATTCCAATCAAAATGTTGCTTATTTTATTAATGGGTTGGCAGTCACATATGCTCATTAGGGCCTGTGTTTCCATCAGTGAAAAATAAGGTGTATACCAATTTAAGTAAACCGTTAAGATTTGCTCTGAGATTAATTTTGAATTTTCTTTTCTTATTTAAATTTTAAAAAGCTAAAAAAAAAACAAAAAAAAAAAACACCCCAACCATCTGCCCAGTGGTCCTGCACTGTTAAGTAAACATCAAAACAAGAAATATTTGTATGACTATTGCCATGGAAATATCACATACTTTGGATAAGAGTAGATAACAGGTTGATTTACTCCTATAACAAAACTTGCTACAGCTAGGCAGTATTTTCAATAGAACCACCTTGAAAAATAAAGTAATTTACATACAGGTACTTACTTAACAACCTAGTTCCGATCCTACGACTAGCCCATTAAGCGAATTGGTCGCTGAGTACAGTACTGTAATATGCACCTACATGTATTGTAATCATTTTTATTGAAGAAATGGACTAAAGAAAACTGTATTTTGATAAGTTTGCTTTACTTTGCATAACAGAAAACAAACGTGTACAGTAAAGCTGTACAAACAGCAACAATTATAACAAAGAGGGCCCAGGGAGATCACAGCAAGGATACCTAAGGACCTGTAGGTGTACGAGTGGAAGTCCTAGGTGTAGGTTTCAGAAAGTATTCTGTTAGTGTGGTTTGCTTCCCGCACTACACGGGTAGTACGGGTGTGGCTATGTCCCATCGCAAGGGCAAAGGTCATTAGCGCACCAATTTCCCCTGCTAATGAGTGGCAAGGTGCCGGTTGTAAAAACCTGGTCGTAAATCCGAGTGGTCAATAAATGGGTAGGTCGTTAAGTGAGGAGTACCTGTATTACATAAGGGAAAAAAAATAGCCTATGACCATTAGTTAAATATCTGATAATGTCCATATCTCTTGTCTCTTCCTCCCCCTACCCCAACAGAATTCTGGGCATCTAGTTACTATGACTATTTTGACATTTATTTTTAAAATAAACTATAGTACCTGTTCATGGGGTTAGAGGTTTCCTTCAAACCTTGCACTATTCTTATGGACTCTTTAACCTTATTACAGTTTGAATAATATCTGGCAGTAAAAAAGCTCAATTATTTTTTTGCAGATTCCCCAATAATGAATTTATCAGGAAAGCAAGCCCATTATTTATCTCATCATGGGGCACATTTATCAATCATCAGCAAAAATGAAAAATAGTTATCAATCCTTATCGCATGGATAAGGATTGAACTATTTCTCAAATTTATTAAAAACGGATCACAGAAACAGCAGTTCCGATAAACTGCTGTTTCTGTGCTAAAAAAATAAATCAATAAAAATAAAATAAAAAAAATAAAAAATAAAATAAAAAAAATAAAAAAAAAAAAAATCACACTTACCCCCCTTCTTCGGGACGCGCCGTCTCAGGATCTCCTCCAGGTGTTCTACATTTTTCTTTACTCTGGAACTGCGCATGTGCAGTTCGAAAAACTGTACATGCGCAAAAAAAACATCCCCTCTCTGTCTCTGCAACTATAGTTGCAGAGAGAGCGGTGAGTGACAGGGAGGGATCATGTGATCCCTCCACACATGCGCTGTCCAGCTCTGCTCTTCTGAGCAGAGCTGACAGCACTGAAATCTGACAATTATGATAAAGTACGTCAGCTTCAGCTGGCGTACATCAAGACAAGTTTCCGAAAAAAAGTGTTTTTTCGGAACTTGTTAGATTGCGGCCAGGAGCAGTCACCATACTGTTGAATGGTGACTGCTCCCAAAAACGAAGAGGAGTGCAAAGCAGCAGATAGCAATGCACCTTTCATAAATATGCGGAGGACACAGAGGGACCTTGATTTCACGGTAAGAGCACCGTCGTGCTTTCTTAAATATGCCCCCATATGTGATAAAGCATTAAGCTGCAGCACAGTATTAGGCTGAGTACACACTACAGGTTTCTCACCAGATTATCGTGCCAATCACACAATAAACGACTGTTAGGTCCTATATCGCATTAGTGTGTACACTCCAACGATCGTGTTTTATTGTACCAAAGTACTGTGTATCGCTTCACTTGATTTTATAAACAGACTAAAAAATCTCTAGAAACTATGGAACAATGCCAGGCATATTCTGCAGTGTATAGAGATCTGCCTACACTGCTGGTCGTGAGTACATACAGAGTTTACAAAGTTACGATCTTTTCAGTTGATGGTTATGACAGAAGAGCACTGATCTGAAGGTTAAACGTGTATAGTATGTACATATGAATCGGCATGCTGATCGGGACTTTGTTAATGATATCACATCTGGAGAAATTTTCTGAAGTGTGTATTCAGCCTTACACTGCTGCTGACATTTGTTCCTGTGAATATTACTATGGAGCTTTACATTGTGTCATCCACACTAAGTACAGCTGAACTACACCAACAAATTAACTGTTTGTTTATGATAAAGATATTCCAACACTACTCTATAAAACAGTGATGGGCAACAGGCAGCCCTCTGAGCCTTGACTTGCGGCCACCAGCTAATTCCTGCTTCGTTGTCAGATATGTTATAGCTTTTAACATTTGTTTAAAATGCCTGTTGATATGTTTTTACAGCTAAAGATGTTTCTTTGATTTAATATATTGTTTTAACTTATTACTGAGGTTAATTGTAATGCGAGACCCTTTTAAAGGCTAGAGTGCAGCACCATGCTGCTTCTGAAGTCTATCAGATTTGCTATCACTGCTATAGAAAAAAATCTGTCAAAAAAAACAAAAAAAAAAACAATCTGGCATAAAAATTCAAGAATTTACATTAAGAAGATTATGTTTAACAAGTTATAGTAAGTGCATGAGTACAACAAACTGTAAAGAGTATTTTTTTTAATAAGCAGGTAGGCCAACTGTTGCAAGTAACAGAAAAGAAAGAAGATTAAACATAAAGGGGCATATTCAATTCCGATCCGATCCGCGGTAACGCGCATTACCGCGGAAAATGCGCAGTACTGCCGGTAATACGGTACCGCAAGAACGCAGATTTCCACGTTATTGCGGTACCGCGGATTAGGTTCGCGCCCGTTCTGGCGCGATCCTGCAAATCGGGATCGGAATTGAATATGCCCCAAAATGTGCTCCATACAAATAAGCAGGAAGTTCAGATGATGTACAATTTTTCATTAAACATTGGTGACAAATGCTGCATACAGGAAGAGGGACTGAAACATTATGTTCTTTTCTATGCTTTTATACACAGACATACCCCATGCAGGTGAATCATACATGTGTGAAGCATTTGATGCATACTTTGGAAGGTTTGAACCAGTTCTTGTCTAGTACCAGGCAGACAGAGAGGGAGTTGTCTGTGTGCTGTTTCCGAGATACATTTGTAACGTTTAATATCAACAATGTTCAAAAAAATTATATCCTCTTCCTGGAAAGAGCACCAGAATATTTCCATGCAACCCCTGAAGTCTAAACAAAACACAATGCTTAAAACATCACCTTCATTTGTTGTGGATACTAAACATTGTGAAGGATAAACAGATTTAAAAAAATAAAAATAAAAGGCTTGTGTTGCTATAAAAGATGAAACTGCCTATTATTGATTGGCAGAATTCTGACCCTAACTCTCTCGTAAATTACCGCCCCATCTCCCAAGCCCCTCCAAGCTTCTCGAGAGAATTGCCTACACTCGCCTCACACACTTTCTTACAGCAAACAACCTATTGGATCCTCTCAGTCAGGCTTTCGCTCTCAACACTCCACAGAGACTGCGCTGACCAAGGTTGTCAATGATTTGATCACAGCAAAAAGTAATAACCATTACTCTCCTATAATTCTCCTGGATCTCTCTGCTGCATTTGACACTGTTGACCACTCTCTCCTCATTCAAACGCTACAATCCCTAGGTCTTGAAGGCACTGTCCTTTCCTGGTTCTCATCCTACCTATCTAATCGCTCTTTCAGTGTTAATTTCTCTGGATCCACCTCTGCTCTGCTTCCTTTATCAGTTGGAGTACCACAAGGCTCAGTCCTAGGTCCTCTCCTATTCTCTATCTACACCACTTCTCTTGGAAAACTAATAGGCTCCTTTGGATTTCAGTATCATCTCTATGCGGAGGATACACAAATTTATCTATCCTCTCCTGATCTTTCACCATCTGTGTTGTCTCGCGTTGCTGACTGTCTTTCTGCCATTTCATCTTGGATGTCTTCTCGCCAACTCAAACTCAATCTTTCAAAAACTGAATTAATAATATTCCCACCCAAAAACAGAAGCTTCCTGCCTCACATTTCTATTTCTGTTGATAACATGACCATAAATCCCACCCCGCAAGCTCGTTGCCTAGGTGTAATCCTTGATTCACAACTGTCATTTAGTCCCCACGTCAACTCTATGGGGCGAAAATCCGGCGGCCCGCGCACGATTACCGTAATAACAGTTAATACGGTAATTTACTCGCTGGATTTCAGCTCGCAGCTCCCTGAGCCGCGAGCTGAAATCCAGCTACAAATTACCGTATTAACTGTAGTTGTTTTTCCGCGCCGCAATATGCAATATAAACAAACATTGGCAAAGACAATCAGATGCAGCATTACAATTTATAGATCCCACAAACTACAAGCTCAAGTTAACTTCCAACAAATAAAAACCTTATTATTTTTCACGTGTTTTGGTGCATTGTAAAATATGAATAAGGTAGATATATATATATAGGGATTTAAAGATCTACATTTAATAGTATAAGAACTATTGCAACAATGGAAAGTTCAAATTATGTTTTTTGCAGGTCTGTGGGATAAATACATTTTGAAACCCAGCGTAAGATGGGAAGTAGATGCAAATGTTAACGCAGAAATTCCATCATCGTCAACAGCCTTAATTACATCGGAATATATCCGGGACAGCTGCTAGTTAGATTGGATAAAGGGGCAGCATAAAGGAAACAGAATCTCATTTATAATTGTGTCTGGAAGAATGAATTCATCCATCATCATTATTTCATGTTAACAGGGAAAGTGCAGAAAGAAGTGGGGGCATAAATCCTTGCGAGACACGTAGGAAATTACAGCCTTCCCTCTTTATATCGCTTGTCGCCAGGAATAATATTACAAATGGGCATTAAAATGAAATGTTTTTCAATCACTGTACATATTATGCAATATAATAATTCTCATTATGTTCCCCTCCTTATGACACACCCTAATTAGAACAGTTTTTGGTTTGATTTTCCAGCAGGCATCCCAAAGATGCTCCAATGCTGGTGTTTCTGCCAGTCTCAAATAAATATTATGTAAGACTTGTTCTCACAAAACGTGTTCCCAAACTGTGTGATGCCACGTCAGGACGAGGGCACTCAGCCAGAAATGACTTGCCCCCACTCACATGATATAAGTTAGCAGCTACAGAGTCTGAGAGACCAGTAACAGCAAGGAAAGGAGACAAGACCACTATGGGACCAGTCACAGCTAAGAGTCACCCAACTCCCAGGTAATTGTAAAGTTTGAGGGTGACTCTTAGGAAGCAGTATATTTAGTTTAAGCCATATGCGGTGGCACTTTCTCCCCATGTAGTATACTATATAACTTGTATACCAGTGTTTGTCGCAGACACTGGGACTATACCAGCACAGCCCGGAGTTGTGTCACGTCGTTAGTCCCGAAAGACACCCAGCCAGCCAGTGCCTTTTATGGGTACAAGTTTAGGGCAATATGCTCAGCCTATATTTGTACTAGAGCTGGTGTAGCGATAACTCCGAGCCACTATCCTGGCACCTTGGTACTACGAGAACAGGACATTACTATAACATCTCCCCACCCCGTGCTCCGATTACCGGGAGACGATCCGAGATATGGGCTGAGGAGTTACCAGGAGAAGACACACACTTACCCCCGGTACAGCAAGTCCCTCCTGTAGGTTTCCCGCTCAGCTCTGCCAATGAATGGAGCCTGCCGAGCAGAGCGCTGCTTATACCCTGACGTCACCGAGCCCCAAGCAGGGGGGGCACTTCCACAGAACAGCAACTACGTAAACTATGTCCTATAACACAGTGGTACCAGCACACCTTACACACACACCTCCTTACACACACCCCTCCTTACACACACCCCTCCTTACACACGAGGACAACATACCGGGGGCTGATTTAAAAGATAAAAAGACATTTGTTTTTTTTAATTCTACAAATATACTGACGTCCCTTACACACATAATAGCCATCATCTGTTTCCCTGTCTTAGAAAGTGCACCATAGTTATGGCAGAGACACAGTAACGATGACCAAGAGCAGCTCCCACAAGAAATGTGTGTGATACATTATCTGAATTTCGCACTTTTGTGACAATTTATTTACCACCACCTTTATTATCACTGGTGTAAGAATACATGTAGACGCACACGGCTAACAGTGCACACTGTGCTGTACTAGAGGTCACGTGGTGCGGGGGAGTATGACTGGAGGAGACCTGATGACACCAGTATGAGGCTTGCATCATGTTGCCGGAATACGCTTCACAGCCACAGGCTATTGCATCAGATCTCAAAGTTTGGGAGGGTTAAACGCAGGGCTTTGCATACTCTGTCAACACTACACACAGTACGTGTAGCGAACAGATATATGCGCTACACACGTACTATGCTGTAAATGGCAGTGCAAATATTGCTCTTCTGTAATAATTGTAAATTCAGTCGGGGGTGTTGGGGATTGCAGACACTTAAATCTTTAAGAAAAATAGGGGAAAAGGTAGAAGTGTAAAGCAAAATTGTGATAGCCAATCAGCGCTCCCCGACCGGCCATTTAAACATTGGCAAACGCGAGATGACGCAGCGACGCACTGTCATCAGGCATCGGCGTCTATTTAAGAAGCCCGGGTCGGCGCCCAGCAGTTCAGTCGGCAGCGGAGAAACTGCTGAGAGGACATCGAGGGACTGGAGCAGCGCACAGATCAGCGGCCTGCAAAACAGAGATCGAAAGCCCTTGTCAGGGCTAAGAGCTACTCTGTTGATTGAAGACCCGGCCGCAAAGAGGGAAGGAGGAGAGTTCCAGCAGCCGCTTCTGGAGGACGCCGACTGGCTACTTCGGCGTATGTCGTTTTTCGTCTGAGGTATCCCTGGACCAGGTAAGGCCCCCTGGGCATCACCTCTCCCGGGCCTATGCCCGCACTCTACCACCTTTGCCTAGCTCTCATCTTTCTCCAGGGACAGGCCCACGTGGCACACAGGCGCGGGCTGGCAGATGTCAGCTCGGGGGGCGCACGCCGCACAGTCGGCCGCATCACGTGTCATGTGATGCGGCCACATCATAGATATGCACACATTTATCGCCGGTTTTTACCGGCAATATTGCTTCCGGGGGGCGGCCGGCCGGCCCTAATAGCTGTAATTCTAAGCAGCCCGGGGGTCCGATTCCCCCCGGCCCAGCCCGCCCCTGGTGGCACACCAGGTGATAGGCCTGAGCAGCAGATAGGGGTGACCACTGTAGGCTAGTTATTGGGCTCTAGGCCCACAGCTCAGGTCGGGGGCTCAGCCCCAGAAGCAGGGCATAAGGCCCTAAGTTAGGTCCAGGCATGAAACCCAGAGCCAGGTAGGGGCACAGCCCCACAGCAGGGCACAAGGCCCTCAGCCAGGTAGGCCCCTAGTTAGGGCAGGGCACTAGGCCCAGCATTCTTCTAGGGCACGCAAGAGGTTCCGGGCAGAGTAGGAAGGTATACTGTGCATTCTGGTACTGTATTGTTGTGTGCATACGTGGGTTGCGAGGTTGGGTTGTGTTTCCTCTCCAGGAGTAAGTAGTCAGCGTCCCGTTGGAGATATGCTATGGTGTTTGGTCCGTTCTCTGGCCGCACGCTAGGCCTGGAAGGGGCAAGGAGAACGGGCAAGGCACCACGCCAGACGAAAAGCCACATGGTAGTCCTCCCGCCCGGTAAGTCTCCGTCATACCGGTATGTTCCGGAGGTACCTACGTGGGTTCCTCGCTGGCATTGCAACACATCCCTTGTGAGTTCCGGGGGAGCTAACCGCGGTTCATTTGGATGCCTGTTCAGAGTTCCGGCAGGTTAACCTGACGGTTCCAGGGCAGGCAGTGTACCGTGGGGTAGGGCGTGGTTCACCAGAGTTCCGGAAGTGCACTGACTGTTCCAGGTGGGAACCGCCAGACCGGCAACGCTTTGCTGGCAAGTGTAGCCCCGTCACTTAAACTGCTGGGTGGCCCTCACCACTGGTGAGTAGAGAGTTTGGGCAAGGACGTTCTCTGTCCCAAATACTCACAGCCCCGATGTCCAGGCTAGACTAACCATGGGGTGACGACAGGCGGAATTGAGCAAGTGCCTTCATTCCTGGTCGTAGCCCCTTCCCCGTCCCTTCCCCTTGGGGGTATGTCTCTTTCTTGTCTTGTCTGCAGGAGGAAGGGGAGTGAACGCCACAAAGTACAGTGGTGGGCTTGCTGCAGCCGGAGAGAGTAACACCTTCCATAGCAGTCCCTCGGGATCAGGCGAGTACCTTCAGTGTGGACCAGGGCAACTGTCCTGGTGGGTACGCAGGGTAGCGACCCCCACAAAGTGATATAACAAAGTAGAAAAGATAAAAGAAGGAAAGGGAAGAATGGAAAGGGAGAAAGAAAGGAGAAGAACGATACAGAGATATAGAAAGAAATATAGATTGGGAGAAAAAAAAATGTTTTAGAAAAATAGAATAAAATAAAGAACAAAGGAAAATACTGCGCACAATGTGCATTCTGCTTTCCAGTGAGATGCAATCACCATTTTGGTGCTGTCATGAGCTGTTGGAGGTCTGTCACTACGCCTGCAGCCCCATCCTGCTAGGAGCACAGACCTGTGGAGACTGGAGAGGTCTTCTCCTAGGTGCCTCAGTGTATAAGGAAGGTAGCAGTCTTGGGCGCAACTATGCCTCAATTGTCCCTATTGTAATACCCTGAAAGGTGAGCACCGCTTACATGCTTCTCAGTATACTGATAAATAGATCACTGTGGAGCATATTTATTAACTAGTGCATTTTTTACACAATCATTTTCATTCCTTATCTCAAAGAAAAGGAATGAAAGATCATGAGAATTTATTAAAAGTGTTGTGCCGGTACAGCACTTCCAATAAATGTACTGGTGAACACAGCTTACTTAAATCACCGCTGGTTTTCTTCTATCGTATGCAGACCACTGTTGTAAAATAAATCTGCACATGCTCCTTCCAAAAACCTAAGGTCACGCATGCACAAAGCCACCTTTGCGATAGTGACCGGAGGGGAAACCAGGCAAAATGCGTTGAGGGATCTGAATTTCCCTCTACCACAATGCTCTTCCCATTGGATTTAATGGCTAATGCCATAGCCATTGGGCACAAGTTCCAAAACTTTTTGATTTCTTGCAAACCAATGAGGTCTGCTGTTGCGTACTATAGCAGTGGGACCGCAGCAGATATCTGGAAGGACCGTAGATGAACAGACATTGAATACATGGTCCTTCCAGCATTTGCAAGGAGTCTAGAAACTGTCAGTTGTAACAGTAACTCGAGCACAAGTTTGGCAAGCCCTTAAGAGGATTACAGTTGCAGGGCTCAGTCACACTGTTGTTAATAAGCACACATTCAAATCACATTCTTACAGCCTTGTTAACCCACTTTAATGCTGGTAGTCCAAAAAATAATGTCAGCAAATCGACCGGTGTCACTTTCAGCATTGCCTGCAGTGTTTGTGACAAATGTTGTTGGAATCAGCTTTATGTACATAGATGCAACCTTGTAGAATTATGACTTGACTACAAGGAGCTACTAAAACGCCCAGGGGGTAATTGACTTATGTTCATCGCAGCAACTTCTTATATTAACATTTATATTGCGCCAGGGAAGAAGACCTGGGCTATTTATCAATCTCCAGCAATAAGATTAATGTTCTATCATCACATTTCACTTCAATTTGATCAATAAAATATCATTGGGGCAGCTTAGTGGTACTCTGCTGCTTCTGATACTGGCCGGAAACAGTTAATTAAGGGTTAATTTACAGCTTCACTGGCCAATCTCAGGAGATATGTGCATGTGTGACCTGGGCATCCAGGAGCACATGCGCAGTGGTTGCACTAGTAATGCAAAAAAAATGATAATATGAAAAGTAAATATTTTAAAGACAAATGAAAAATGAATAATTGAAATTATTAATTTTTATCTGTTATTGTCATTCTGGCGATTACAGAAGGAGGATTGCGAGTTACGTGTTATATAGGCTTCCCCATGCTTTGCATGATAGACAGGGCTAAACACACATTTTTCTATAGCAGGACCCGCTTATTTCTCCATTAATACACATGGCTCTATTTATTAAAGGGCAGAAGTAACCGAAAATAGGAGCAAGCAATGAATGAAGATGAGAGGCACAGATTGTGACCAATGCAGAGATATATTTTGACACTATGGAAGATATGTAGGTTTGTGCAGTTTTGTTTATGGCTTTGTATGTTAGTAAAATAATTTTACATTTTTTTCTGTAAAGTACAGGTTACCAATGTAGGGATTGGCAGAGTGGAGCAGCAGTAGAAGAACGTTTGGCAATGAAAATTAGCTTAGCCACTGAGTTCAAAAAGGATTGTAGGAGTGGAATGAATTAAAGTTTGATGGTAGGTTTTATCTTCTTGTTGTCAAAAGAAAAATAGATTTGGAAAACAATCTATCCGACAAACTCTGCTGGCGCAACTGTGGCCAGCGTGGCTCCCTGTCCCATATCTGGTGGAGCTACCCAAAAATCATCCCCTTCTGGAAAGAGGTAGCTGACCTTATTCACAAAATAACCAATTTAAGATCCCCATTTCATCTATCTTATTTTCTCCTCCCTCGACTACCTCCTGACACCCACAAAATCATGTGGTTACTCCCGGGCCATATTCTGACAGCAGCCAGATGCTTAATAGCCAAGAAATGGAAACAGTCAGAGAGCCCTTCTATTTTCGGAATTAATGTAGAATGTTTGATAGTTATATAACCTAGAGCACATGACTAGTGTAGTTAACGATCGCCCTTACAAATTTTCTCCACTTGGCATAGATGGCAGGATTACTTCCCTTAAAGTTGGGTGTCATCCACAGACGTGACAATTCCAAAATAACTTCGTTTTCCAAAAGAACTGTTATAGGTAGCGAAAAGAGCTACCTATGATTGAGGGCTTAGGACTGAGTTTTGTGGTAATTAAGCACTGAAAACATATAAACATACACCAACCCATTTTGAAAACTATAAAATTATGTATTCACATCCTAATCACCCAAGTTCCATCTATCTAACTATACATTGCATATCTTGATCTAGTAAAAAAAAAGAAAATACTACAAAAACGGACTTAGCCGACACTTGTAGAGGATGGCTTTTCAAATGGGTATAACAAAGACTTTTGTACTGGGTGACAACAGTGTGCTGGTGTATTTTGTGTGTCTCTCATATATTGATCTCATGTCCATCAATCTACCTTGGTTGGGTACAAATTTCCCACGGTAGGAATACAGACGGAGATATGACAGACGAAAATGTCAACAGGCAAAATCTCGTCATGTAAATTTCACTGACACGGATAAAATACAGACAGTGTGATTGCCGACAATAAAAATCGGCAACACATCAAAAAAAATAAAAAAAATTTTATTTATATATATATATATTCTCATCACTACATTTATATAGCCCCACTGATTCCGCAGCGCTGTACATACAGAGAACTCACATCAGTCCCTGCCCCATTGGAGCTTACAGTCTAAATTCCCTAACACACAAACACAGATAGAGAGAGACTAAGGTCAACTTTGATAGCAGCCAATTAACCTACTAATATGTTTTTTTTAGAATGTGGGAGGAAACCATAGCACCTGGAGGAAACCCACGCAAACACATATATACATATACACACATATATATACGCCCCCTCCCTAGTGGTACCTAGCCCCATGCTGACAGCACTAGGTCTCTTCCCACACCCCTGGGCGGTGGGGGGTGATAAATGGTTAAGGAAAAAAAGTGAATTAAAACACTAGTTTTACATTGGTGAACTAAAGGTCCCAGCAAGCCCATGGCTGCCAGGGTATCTGGCACTTGGGGAACCACAAGTACCAGCTTGCTCTGACACCCAGGGCCCACTGTATCCTGTAGTGCACCAATGCAAAATGTAAATAAAAGACACCCTTCATTAAAACCACAAAATTTAAAAAAAAAAAAAAAAACACATTCATACTTATAAACTCTGTTCTTTTTTCTGTAGGATCCAGTCTTGTAAGCTTTTAATCCAAATGGAGTTGGTATATTTCTTAAGGGTATTTATTCTTTTTTTACAGAGTTTCTTCACAAAAAAAATGAAATAAAAAATAATGTTGTCTGGCAGTATGAACCCCAAAATAATTGAGTTTCTTCTTATTCATCTCACAGACTACCTTCTATGCTCAGTGCAATATAATGGAGTTCCATGGGAGTGCTTAATGCATATATGGTTCAGTATACTGAGATTTCAAGAATACACTTCAAATTCACTGCTAAAAGCTTGAACAAAGTACAGGTGTTTATCAACACACATGCATATCAGCCCTTAACCCCCCCTAAAAAACAAAACAAAGAAAAAAAACCAGTAGGTTGTGGAAGGCATCCAAGCTAGCAGCCCAAAATTCTTTAAAAAAAAAACAAAACAACAAAAGTATCCCTAAGAAATCACTAAAATTGTTTCTCAAATTAGCAATAAAATTCTTACAATTTCCCCATCAAATTCTTTTCAGCGGATCACATTATAGAAATGTTCCTGGGCATGAAGTAGTTAATTACATTGTTAATATTCATAGAAAGAGGATGTAAAATATTTAAGATCTTTCCTGACTGTATTTGAATAAATTCTGACCAAAAAAAAAAAAAAAATGTATTTTTTGTAGATATCTGACAAACTTGATAAATGATATGGTTTTCATAGTTGACGAATACCACAAAATTGCAATACTATATATAGTGGAAGCTCATATGTTAAAATGCCAAAACAATACAGGCTGTTCAGTTGTAAAAAATACAATGTTTTTATATTCATATTGATAACCCATATGCAAAGCAGTTAAATACACAAAGAAAGTAAGGGAGGACATATTCTTCTTGTGTGTATATGACATAAAAGTAATAAATCTGATTTAGGCAACAAAGACACTAAAGCAATTTAATCTGGATATTTAACCAATATATGTGGGTTGCTCAACTAACAAAGTGCCTTATACATGCATGGTCTGCACAAAAGCACCAAATACTGAAACAATGTCCTACACAAAATTGTGTGTTAAAAAATAGTCACATTTTTTAGCTCATGCATGTGTCCAGACAAGATTGTGGGTCGACACAGAAGCCAACCTTCTCCAGATGTTATCTCCCAGTATTTTGTTCTGGCTTTATATAAAAGACCATCCCCCTCTTCAAACTCTCCCTCCTGCAGTTCGCTTTTTACTTGAAATATGGAAATATTGTACACGCACCTTCAAGCTTATAGACAATCCCAAATGAATGTTGAAGAGGGGCCCTGCAACTGCAGTGCCCAGGAAGAGGGCGAAGAAAGAAGAGACTACAAACTACTCACCAGCCCTGCATTCCAGCGGCGAGTACCTCCATTTCTCCCCTACAGATCCCAACAGCAGAGGGCAAGTGAGCCAATCAGGGCTCACCTCCCCCTGCTGGCCAATCGGATAGCCGAGCCAATCCTGGCTCACCTCCGGCCGTTTAAACTGTTGGCACCGTGGCGAGCCAATCAGGGCTTGTGGCGCCGCCGAGTGACATCTGTGCGCCGGCGACTATATACCGCCGGGCACCGCCATCTTGAGGTCAGTTCGCCGGCGGAGGAGAAGAAAGAGGACGTCGTGGGACGTCCAGCGGCGGAGACGCCGGCGGAAGTGGCAGGGAGCCCTTTCAAGGGCTGGTAGCTACCCTGCCACGTGAAGACGGGGCAAGAGATGGAGCCGGCAAAGAGCTGAGTGCCCACGCCATGAGGACTGCGGGAAGCAGAGCGCCGAACTGGAGAAGAGGCGCCGCCGGCTGGAGGGTCTGGAAGACCTGGGGACGACGACTTCAGGGCAAGTTGAAAGTCCTGCACGGAGCAGCCGCGGGTCAAGGCCTGTGGAGCAACATAGTTCCAGTGGACCAGGGCTGCTGAGGGCGTGTGAGTGGGAGGATTCCGTTCGAGGAGAAGAAAGGTATGGTGCATCTCGTAGGGATTGGGTGAGTACAGGGTGTTGGGGAAGGGATTGTTCTGTGTGGCTTGGTCTCCCTTGTTTTGCAGGCATTGGTCAGACAAGGTCTTCGGAAGACCCCTGCGAGTGAGAACCCCTGGAGTAGCAGGGATAGAGGGAGTCACCGTCGTAGACCCGCTTCCGTGAGTATAGTCCGGTGAGGGCTGTTCCCGTGGTGCACTCACCTTGCAGAGCTGCTCCTCCCATATTTTCCCCTTTCCCATACAGCATAACGAGTGCCTGGCACACGAGAACAGGGGCCCTTTTCCCCTGCTGCGTTTTGGGCGCTAGGACATCCCCCCCCCCCGTCCCACCTTCTTACACATGTTCACTCTGGAATAACCCTGTATTTCCTCCGGGAATTAACCCCAAATCTTTTTCCCACTGGACAAAGCAGAACATTCTGTTTTTACCAGACATAGTTCCAATGGGATTTTCAAACTTTTACCACTATTTGCAAATACATAACTCATTCAACAACCAAATAGACCCGCAAACTCCTTGCCGTCCATCTCTAGTGTCTTTGTGTCCACAGGTCAACTTATAAAGGCCTTATATCCACCTTTTACAGGCGGTTGATGAATAACAATTTACCTGATAAAGAGTTGCATGAGCTGCGCTGGGAGGAGGATATGGCAGAGGTTCTAGATCCTGAAGAATGGACAGAAATCTGAGAAGCAGTTGCTAAATCTTCAATTTGTACTCCGATAAAAGAAAATTCTTACAAGCTTTTATTTCGTTGGTATGTTCTGGGATTTAGCGCCTCCATTCTCTGTACCTCCTACTTTTGAAAAACCTCAATAAAATATATTAAAGGAAAAAAAAAAAAAGTCACATTTTGATCACAGCAAAAAAAAAGGATTGGGAAATATTACAAATTTCAAATATGATAAAAATGTTTAATTTTTATCATTACAGTTATGTTTGTCCCTAATAAGTGATTTAGCAGAATCTCCCCCATACACTTGGGAATGTGTATCCTGGTATACTTTATTGTCTTACTAGTGCAATCTGTATTATGTTACACACTTTATTATAGCATGAAAGCCTATTTTTTTCTGCTAAGCACCTTATATGAAGATATAGACAATTTATAATAAATTAAACGTTTTTACTTATTTGATGGTACCTCTTTAAAATAGAAATTGGGGTGTAAATCGATTTGGCTGCTTGGTGCCAGCTCACCAACGGTCTGTGGATAGTTTTAGGAGGAAATATGATATTAGGGTCTTTAGAAATAGAAAATGAGTTATTTCTGCGAGTTACATAATGCTGCTTACCGGGCTACACTAGGGAGCAGATTCAATTCACTGCGTTGTTCGAGGGTCAGATTCAATTCACTGCGTTGTTCGAGGGTCACGCACTATTACCGTTACTACAGTAATAGCTGTGCATTATTACAATTACTACAGTAATTTCAACACTGATTTTTGCTCGCAGCTTTGAGCCGCAAGCAAAAATGTGTTAAAATTACCTCAGTAACGGTAATAAAGCGCACCCCATATTGTTCTAAAGAACATCGCTGGGAATTGAATCTACCCATAGAGAGCTTAAAGGGATGTTAGCAGATTTGTGGTTACACTATATACGTTTTGAGCGATTAGTACACTATATGGACAAAAGTATTCGGACGCTTGACCATTACACCAACAGGGTCTATAATGACATTGTATTCAAATACATATACTTTAATATGTAGATGGTCCCCCTTTTGCAGGAATAACAGTTTCCACTCTTCTTGGAAGGCTTTCCACAAAATATTGGAGTGTTTATGTGGGAATTTGAGGCCATTCATTCTGTAGAGCATTTATGAGGTCAGGCACTGATGTTGGACAAGAAGGCCTGGCTCGTAATTTCCGTTCTAGTTCACTAGTTCATCCCAAAGATGTTCGATGGGGTTGGTCAGGGTTCTGTGTGGGCCAGTCAAGTTCTTCCACACTGAGCTCATCAAACCATGTCTTTGTAGTCCTTGTTTTGTGCACTGGGGCACAGTCATTTTGATATAGAAAAGGGCCTTCCACAAACTGTCACCATAAAGTTGGAAGCATAGTATTGTCCAAAATGATTTTGTATGCTGAAGCATTAAGATTGCTCTTCACTGGAGATACGGGGCCTAGCCCAAACCCTGAAAAACAACCCCATACCATTATCCCTCCACCAAACTTCACAGTTGGCATAATGCAGTCAGGCAGGTAACGTTCTCCCGGCATCTGCCAAACCCAGACAAGCCCATCTGACTGCCAGAGAAGCGTCACTCCACAGGACACGTTTCCACTGCTCCACAGTCCAGTGTCGGTGTGCTTTACACCACCCCATCCAATGCCTGGCATTGGTCTTGGCGATGTGAGGCTTGCATGTCGCTGCTCGGCCATGGAATCCCATTCAATTAAGCTCCCACCGCACAGTTTTTGTGCTTACATTAATACAAGTGAAAGTTCAGAACTCTTCAGCTATGGAATCAGCAGAACTTTATCGACTTTTATGCATCATGCGCCTTAACAGTCGTTGACTGCTTTGTGATTTTACGTGGTCTTCCGCCTTGTGGCCGAGTTGCTGTTTCTAAATGCTTCCACTTTCTTATAATAACATTATAATATAACATTTGACTATGGAATATCCAGTAGGGTGAAATTTCACAAAGTGTCTTATTGCAAAGATGACATCTTATCACAGTACCACACTTGAATTCACTGAGCTCTTCAGAACGACCCATTTTGTATCACAAAGATTTGCAAATGGAGACTGCATAGCTAGGTGCTTGATTTTATACACCTTTGGCAACGGGTCTGATTGATACACCTCAATTCAATAATAATTAGGTGGCCATGGACAAAAGTAAGAGAAACACATTTACTGAAAGTGAATCTAAAAAAAAAAAAAAAAAAAAAAAAAAAAAAAAAAAGGTTACTGCAACAAAATGCTCACAGGTATGTCCCTGCACAGTCAAGTCTTGGAAATAGGTGGTATGGTGTACGCCAGTGGATCCCAAACTTTCTCAATTCAAGGCACCCTTAGGGTCTCCATAATTTTTTTCAAGGCATCCCTAAGCCAAAATAATTACCAAGTAGTCACCTTCCTTGCTTACCACCGGCCCTGGCCGCGGCACCCCTGTGAGATCGCTGCAGAACCCCAGGGAGCCGTGGCACACAGTTTGGGAACCACTAGTGTACACTAAAGTGTTATGCACAATCCTAATACGACATTCCTATAGTAGACAAAAAGCAAGATCATAAAAGATAATTTATCGTGACCTTTCCCATGTTGTCTATTATACAATGTCCACACCTCGTACAGATAATCCACTCTGTTCTTTGCAGCGAAAAGTCATATCTCCTATTCCCAAGTAACAGACATTATCAGGATATTATTTCAAATTATTTGTTGCTCTAAAAAGAATGATACATTTTGGCTGTTACGTTACTAAATTTATACATTCCTGGTTGCAAGTTAAGAATGGAGTTCTTATGTTCTGTAATACAAGCTATAGAATCAGAATTTATACTTGCATATACCAATTCAGCCAGTCACAAAATTTCCTCTAGCTTGCCTCCAAGAATATTTACACTTTCAATATCCACCCTTTGATGAATAGTCCCTAAGAAGTTAGACAAAAGCAGGCGCGGGCTGACGGACATCAGCCCGGGGGGCACACGCCGCGCAGGCGGCCGCATCACATTTATATTACTTCCGGGGGGGGGCGAATGGCCCTAACAGCCGTGATTCTGAGCGGCCCGGGGCGCCCTTGGAAAAAAGTAATGGTGATGACTGCAACCAGACTTCAGGAACAAGTCATTTCTGTTCTCCGTATCTGGAAGACTTATTAGTAAAACTTCTTATTTTATCAAGCAATAGCCTGCTCCCTGGACAGCCTTAAAATATTGCAAGTAAACCAAAAAGCTTCCTATGAAAAATATTTTATCTGGATCGCCAATATTACACATCAACTCCTCATAGAGGGGGAGTGCCACCTCTCAATATAGTAACAAACATTAATATAGAACTAAATAATATACAGCGTGCGTCCAAAGAGGATATAAAAAAAAATCTTTAATATATAATAAAATATTCAAATAGCAGAACTCACATATGTAGCATGCAAATAGTATAACCGGTGAAATCTGGTAATATGTATCACTAATAATATATAATATATATATATATATATATATATATATATATATATATATATATATATATATATATATATATATATATATATATATATATATATATATATATATATATATATATTATACTATACTATACAATGTGAATGCAAAAACTTATGGATTGTAATAATTTTTAGGTGTCTGGCCAGTACACCTTACCAATGATAAAATCAATTAGTATGGAACGAGTCCCATATAAATCAGATGGTATATAATAGGAGAGGTCTCACCCAATCGTTAAGTGCAGCTGTAGCGCGAGAGTGTATAATCTCTAATCCGTATATATAAGATGTAGCGTGGTCCGGAACGTGATGTATAAGCTTCACCTGATTGAACTCCCGACAAATTAATGATAATTAATATCCTCAGAGATCTTGTGAACAGTAGAAACGCTGGAGTGTGAATATTTCACTATCAGGAGCCAATGTCCCAAAAGACGGATCCTGAACCACAGCCCGTGGAGTATAGTAATGTATATCCAAATGGTAAAAGGATAACGTCCTCAGGTGCTGGAGTTCCAATATGTCGAGGAGATTTTTTTTTTTATATCCTCTTTGGACGCACCCTGTATATTATTTAGTTCTATATTACGATTTGGAGATTGGCAATCTCACACAGGGGATGCGACAAGATGATATGTTGGGTTAAGTTAGTTTATGTACATTTTTAATATATTGAAGGGATATATACGGTTGTAGCATAGTAAGCCATTTCGTCTTTTAGTTACTATTAGTAACAAACATTACTTGCTGCTCTGAAAGGCTCGTAACTATGAAAAGTATTTATTCAAAATTATATACAGTACAGGTACAGTATCACTAAATTAATAGTATTCATGCTGAAATTTGAAATAGAATCTCATAAAAGAAAAACAAATTCCCAAATGCATTCCAAAAGGATATTTCCCAACTATTCATTACCAAAAGCACTCAACTTAGTGGAGGCTGAATCTCCTGTACCTAAATTTTGGCAAATCCCTACTTCAAATCTCATGGCAAATTGGGACACCAGACTCTGGCCAGTGTGTGCTGGTGGCGTTGTCAATATGGACAAACAATGTCAAAGTTGATCAGAGCAAATATGTATAAAAAAAAAGTACAATAACCTGGACCACAAGGTGATCAGCTTTCTCTAGTGGTCAAGTTTAAAAAAAATTAAATGTACAACCTCAGTTTGAAAAGGGAGGCAATTCATTTCAAGTACCATCAGCTGAAATTGAGAAAATATCTAAGCCCAAGGTACAAACATTGAGGTTCTCGTATCTGCAGTCAGAAAGCTGGCAAAGCTTTCTTCACAGAACCTCTTATACCTCCACAAAAAAACTACACTCAACAGTATCAATTTGGAGGCTTGCTATTCAGCAGTCTGACGGCAGCGTGAAGTGGTAATAAATGAAACCACCTGCAGAAGCACTTAATGCTGCAGTATGGGCAACAAAAGAGACTAAAAGCAAAGAATAAACACCTGCACAACGTCAATGAAACAAAATTAGTCTCTTGGAATTAGTGAAAGCTGCATTTGTGAATATATTCAGCAAACCTCCCACCCCCAAAAAAAATAATTAAAAATAAGCAACCATTAGACTCTTAATTATCTTAGCTGTAACTGTTTGTAATGGTTAAGTATATCCAGAACATTTTACTAGATGTAATCGGCCAGCTAGTTGGTAAAAGTGCACATAAAGGCTCATGATAGAGAATCATCATCCCCATTCTAGATGTTGTTCCACATACTCAACATTCTCCATGAAAATGCAGTATTACAGTGTAGACAAGACCGTAAAGTAAGAAAACATGCTGAATAGTGTGGGGATGAAGCCAAAATAGTTTCCACTATTTGAAACATACCTCAGAATATTGTTGTTAATGGAGATAGCAGAGCTGCAGTTGTCTGTCTTAGGAGGGTCAAAGCTCAGGTTACATCTAAAAAGGCGCCAAATACATTGAAACTAAATTGAACTGTAAAGTCTTCATGATGAATACATCCTTTTACTGCTCAGTTCATTCCCTTGTTATCATGTTTAATGGGAGCTCCTTGAGGTTTCCTAATTGGTAAGCCTGGAAAATAAAATTTTCAGATTAAGAGGCGATTATTATACTACTATAATGGTATTATGTGTAAGGAGTAAAGTTTGCTTATAGTCCCCACATATGTATGTGGATATGGAAAGGAATTTATTTATCCCTTCATTCATCTCCCCGAGCCCTCAGTGGAAAGTAATGTTTGTTAATTTCAGCTTTGAGAATCTCTTGGATGTCATTCACATATTGCTTGAGGAAGCCAGCAAAGAAAACGCAAGAATCAGACCAAAATGTAAGACACTATTGGTAAACTATATGAGAAATGTTAAATAATGGCAACAAGTCCATCTGTCTATTGACAGCACCTAGTCGACCCTATGGAAGCCACCCAATCCACTATCAGCACAACAGCTCACTGTAAATCAAACTTCTCTGACTAATTGATACAGATAACAAAAATGTATAATATAAGGTTAGGGTTAACTCTTGATACATTATACAATTTGAGTCTAAAACACAGAAGCGAGGCTATGTTCAGTCCATATAAGCAAGGAAACATGGAATGCAAAAATAGCCTTGGAAACTATCTAGGCTCATAAAGGATTACAAAATAAGCAAAGACCATAACTTGTGTTATGTAATCCTTATAAAAAATTAAAGATAATAGGTTTGTATAAATGCAAAAAGATTTTGGACACAATATGCTAATACATTTACAGTTCATATCAGATTGATGCCATTGACTGCTTTCCTATTGCAGATTCAAGAACTGATTAAACATTTCACATTCACTTTTTCAGGTGCTTTTCTCGTGCCTTATTACACATGTTCATCCCTCTGTACATGATCAAAAGTGCATGTCTGAGGCAGAATTGGGGAATGAATGGGACATTCCAGGAATACAATGCAGATGTATTTCACTGCTGGAAAGATACCACATTATGAATATTTTGCACCTGCCCAGCGTAATTGCAGCAGTCACCATAAGATTGATAACAGTTTAAATAGGTTAATAGTGTGAACCAAAATTTAAATTTACCAAAAAACTCTTTGTAAACTATACTCATATTATTTGTGTGTATGGATAAACATTTTTATACTAGTATAAATATAGTAAGATATAATAGTAAATATAATTGCAAATAATAAAATCTATATCAGCTGCAGTAATAAAATATTACAAACACTTTGACAACCCCTTTAGTGTAAGTCCCACTTTTAATCAACTTTACTCATTGAAGCATACTGATGTAGCAGTTAGGTGGGATCACCATCTACCACCATATAGCCACTCTCTTAATACTGCTGAACAAAACGCCCATCTGATATAGAAAGGTGGTGTGACTCTGAATATCTGCAACTCTCCCCAATCAGGACAAGCACAATCAGTGACAACATTATCAAACAGATCCCACCCATATTGGCTGTTGTATGTGCATTATTTAGTAGTGTCAACCCAGCAAGTCTATCAATTTCACATGTGGACCTACACCTTACCTGGGGAGATGCCTAAGCTTGGAATAAAGTTCACTAAAGGCGACAACCATTGTTGGAAAGAGCAATGTGCTCACAGCAGCCAGTCAACTTTTAGCTTTGACTAGTGATACAAATGGAAACAAATATTTGATTTGCTGTAATCAATAGCTGCTAAAGTTCTACTAGAACCATTTTATTAAATATGCCCTGTAGTCTTAGGGCTCAATACAACAATGACAGCAGAAGAAGATAGCTATATTATCCTTATGTTCCCAAGTGTCATTCTTGCAAGGTCTGCTTATGGGAACAACAATGGCAATGTTTTCCTCCAGTTCTTGAGTCTTACCTGAGAGACGAGACTTCGTTTTGGAAAAGATTTTCAGAGAACCTTTTGGTTGAATCGGGCAGATGGAAGTTTGTTCTGGTCCAACAAGTTCCGATGCAACAAACCCTGCTAGAGTAAAACCAAGAATGATTAATAGGTTTATCCTCAAATTACGGCCATGGCACACACTTAACAGGCTCTTACCAGTTGGGGGAGGATGTAATGAGGAAACTTTGTAATCACAAGATGCACTCTGAGCTCCTGGAATGTTCTGGGCCTTTCTTGTGAATATCCCATTATTTGGGGTACACCGCTGAAACGGTGGTCTCAAGAAAGAAACAGTAGGCATGTTGAACACACCTACTCCATCCTGAACAAGAAAGAAATTAAGCATGGCTTAAAATACAGATTTATTGAGGTCTTTAAAATTTAATAAAGAAAAATTAAATGTTAGACAGATTTAATATTAGACATACTTTATATGGTATACATGCTAAAAACTGAAGATACTTGATGTGGGGAAGTATATTTTACCAAATGACCTAGTTTTTAAACTTTGCAGATCTGTCTGTCAAAAGTAAAATAACATAGCTAGTCCACTTGCAATTTTGAAGGTTTTCAGGTGAATTTATAAGTGAACCAGTTAAGTCATAATATAGATAGGTCTCAAGAGTGCCCCAAATAATGTCTTTTTTTTCTATGTATACCAGGTTTCTGAAAAGATAGGTACAGCAATAATACACATCTACTGAAGGACACAACTGGGAGCCACTTAAGAATAGTGCTTACATTCTGCGCCTTAAGCTGGCCACACACTAATAGAATTGCCAATTTGCCTTGAGATACTGGAGCCATGTCCAATTTGGCCACACATATGTGGCATAGTTAGCGTCTCTAGAAGCACCATATGCATGGTAAAACTGCAATTTCCTTCAGTCCCAAACATCTGAACATTTTTCGTGTAGATGTTAAATCAGGAGTGGCGTACTTGTGTCCACACAGGCTGCAATTTTTTGTTTTTTTCTTATTTGCTTTGACTGATTTTAAAGTAAAGTTAGGGGGGAGGGGAGTAAAAGCAAAGGGTGGGACAAGGGGTGAATACAGTGTATAGGTACAGCATACTCCTATGTCAGACAATCAACAGGATACGCACACTCTCGGTGCATTGAAGGTCTTCGGTATCAATAACATCAGTAATAATGTCAGTTGTGGCAATGTGAGGACCCCTGCAAGTACACACTTTAGTGCCATCTTAAATTCACATTTCTCTAGGCGGCTGTGTTAAGAGACGTAAAACTGTAGTGCTGGCAACCAGGGTGTTCTCAATTAGTAGCTGTCAGCATGGCGCTGTGTTCAGAAATCTACTGTGTGGCTTTTGATGTAAGTGTCTTTTATTCAGTTTTATAGTCAGTCTTTTTTTTGTTGGGATCTTTGTTGTCAGTCATTTCAGAGTCGCCCAAACGTCTACCACCGGGGATTTTGCTTGTTTCTTAAAATGAATGAGCTGTTAAAATGAAGTTGTGTCATGTTGTGTTAGCTCCCTTATGGTTTTGTGAAAATAACTGACAGTAAAGGGCAGGTCTGACCAATCTGTGGCTCTCCATGTGCTGTGAAATTACAAGCCCCAGTATGCTCTAACCTGTTGAGCCTAGTGGAAGAAATGAGACATTTAGGGTCCAGGATAGGATGAGAAGGACCGTCCTCTGAAAGCTTGTCCAAAGAGAATGCACGGGACAATGTGTCAGCTCTTATTTTTGTTCCCTGGCTTGAAGGTTAAATAGAGATCAAAGTGAGAGAAGAAGAGTGCTTCTCTGGGATTCATGCATTGAGCAGATTAGAGATACAGAAGGTTTATATGATCAGTAAAAATAGTGACTTGATGTTGAGCGCCCTCCAACAGATAACGCCACTTGATAAGAGTCGCCTTGATGGCCAGCAACTCCTAGTCCCTAATGGCACAGTTCTTCTCCACAGGGAGAAATTTCCTAAAGAAAGACAAGGATGAAACGGTCCTCGAAGAGACTTCTGAGACAGAACTTCTTCTATGCCTGCATTTGAAGCATCAATCTCTAGAAAAAACAAAGAAGAGGTATCCGGTTGTCTGAGGATAGATGCAGAAGCAAAGGCGCCTTGAAGAATTGCAAAGGCCTCTAGGGCGGCCAAGGGATTGGAACCTTTCCGGGTGAGGGTCACAATAGGAGCCACCATGGTAGAATAACCTTTGATAAAGCATCCGTAATAATTGGCAAAGCCAAGGAACCGTTGAATAGGCTTGAGACGTAACGGAAGAGGCCAATCCAAAATTGCTTTGACTTTGGATCCATTTGTAATCTGGATCCGGACGCATTGTAGCCCAGGAAAGGTATTTGCTGGAGTTCAAAAGCACACTTCGAGTTTACAGAAGAGCTGGTTTTGGTGTAACCTGGAGAGGACTTCAGCCACGTGGAGACGGTGGGAGCAGATATCGTGTGAGAAGATCAAAATGTCGTCAAGATAAAACGACCACACATACATAGAGAAGGTCTCTGAATATTTCATTAGCGTAGCTTTGAAATACAGCGGGTGCATTGCACAGACCAAACGGCATTACAAGGTATTTGTAATGAATGTGTATTAAACGCCGTCTTCCACTAAGATTTAATTTGGTGAAGACACGAGCCCCTTTAATACGGTCCAAAAACTCTGTAATGAGAGCAATAGGGTAACGGTTTTTGATGGTTATAGCGTTTAGGCCCCGGTAATCGATACATGGCCTCAGGGACCCATTCTTCTTAAAGAAAAAACCCTCACCGGCAGGCGAGGAGGAAGGTCTGATAAAGCTCCGTTGAAGAATCTCCTTGATGTAATCGGAAATGGACCTGGTCTTGGGTAAAGGCAGGGGTATACTCAGCCTCTAGGAGGAGTCTTCCCTGGCTGAAGTTCAATAGAGCAGTCCCATGGACGATGAGGTGGCAAATGTTCTGAACGGACCTTATCAAACACATCCAGAAACGAATGGTACTGCTTGGGCAAGTTCATGGACTTGGAGGTAGCTCCTAGAGGTTGAACTCTAGTAAGGCATCTCTGAAAACAATCCAAACCCCAGGACAGTGTCACACGCCAGCCCCAACGACGGGCACCGGCATTGTTACCTTCCTCCTGTAAGCTGTGATTCCGGTATCCTGATGACACCTTTGGATGCATCTACCATCTGCTCTGGGCATGTGCAAGCCTACTCCCCTCTCTTATAACCTTCTGCTTGTTCCCCATTGGTCCTGGCATTTTGGAACACTATTTAAACCTCCCACTTCCTCCTGTACAATGCCTGTTCTTCGAATTCATTCACTTTCTGTAAGGACCCGGCTCCTTTCGGTCTGACACTCCTGCTGTGCTCTGAGTTACCATCTACGGATCAGCTAGTTCTACTCCACTACTGTCTCTATTGAACTGCCGCTGTACCAGTGACACCTGCTGTTACTCTGAGTTACCATCTTCGGATCAGCTAAGTTCTACTCCACTACTGTCTCTGTTGGTACCAGTGACTCATCTGCTGTTGCGCTGAGTTACCATACTCGGATCAGTTATAGTTCTACTCCATTGCTTCATTGAACTACTGCTGCAGTACCAATAGCTCTCCTGCTGTTGCTCTGAACTCGCCATCATCGCTTCAGCCATCATTCTATTATTGAACTGCCGCTGTCCCAGACACTCTCCTGCTGCTGCTCTGCACTACTGTTGGGCCAGCTTTAGTGCTACTTCTCCTGTACTCCTGAGTTGCCGTCATCTTTCCTCTGTGTCAGGCTCCGCCTACTACCCTGCCCTACACTCATCCAGGGGACAGCGATCTGCGGAATAGGAGCAGCAAAGTCTGTACCCCCTGGCGAACACCACCTACCCGTTTGATTCCGCGCCCCTGAATGAGCAATATCGCCTGGCAGTTACAAGGGATCCACTAAATATCCACAGGATTCGTGAGACAGGGTTTGAGATGTAGACTAATCCATCTGCGGAGAGTACTGTTGGAGCCATGGTAATACCAGAATGATAGGAGTAGTAGTAGTCGGAAGTACATGGAAGGTAATTTGTTCAAGATGTAAGGCCCCGACTTTGAGGGCGATAGGCTTGGTACAAAAGTTCCGTTAGCTATTCGGGAGCCATCTATAGCCATGATAGAAATGGAGACCTCCAGGAGCACAACGGATATGGAGCCCTGTAAAATTAAAGAAAGAGATGAAGTTCCCAGCTGCTCCAGAATCTAAGAGCAGATGCATTCCAAATGGCCTGTGGAGAGTGACAGGAAAGGAGCAGATTTTGGAACCTTCAAGAGAGGGAGAGGTTTTAGAGAGCCCTAATCTGCTAGTTAGGTCCTGGCATTTCCCAACCACTTGGGACAGGTATTCAGAAGATGACCAGGATCAGCACAGTACAGGCATAACTTGTTCTTGAGCCTTCTGAAACGTTCCTCTGGGGTTAGACGGGAATGCCCAATTTGCATGGGCTCGTCCTCCAGTACAGGATAAGAGAAGCGAGGGAACCAATTAAACAGATGAGCGCCGAGAAGTGTCCTTCTCGGATGATCTTTCATGGAAATAGAGGTCCACACAATTCCATAAAGAAATCGTGGCGTCTAGGGTGGTTGGAAGTTCTTGTGAAGCAAGGGCATCATTGATCTTATCTGACAGACCCTGCTAGAGAGTGGCTACCAAGGCATCATTGTTCCAGCGAAATTCAGAAGATAGGGTCTGGAATTGGATGAAAAATTGGGCCACCGAGCGGGAGCCTTGGCGGAGGCGAAGAATACTGGATGCTGCTGAGGTGACTCTTCAGAGCTCATCAAAAACTTTAGGAAAGGCAGCGATAAAGGCAGCACTGTCTGCCAGGAGCGTATCATCTTGTTCCCAGAGGGGAGGAGGCCCATGCTAAGGCTTGACCAGATAACAAGTAGATTAAATACGCCACCTTGGATTTCTGGGTTGGGAAATTTTGTGGTTGCAGCTCGAACTGTATGGAGCACTGGTTCAGGAAACCATGACAGGATCTGGGATCCCCATCAAACTTGGTAGGAGTTGGGATCCGTAGGTTAGAGGTAGAAGCTGAAGCTGCCACTGGTGCTGGGGGATTTGCTGCCTGGACAGCAGGTGGAGTTTGCAAAGAATCAATGCGGGCTGCAAGACTATGAAAGCCCAGTAGGAGTTGATGCTGGATTGCATCCTGTTGCTTCACTCAATTAAGTAAATGCTGAAGTATGTTTTTGGCTGAAGGTTTTCACAGCTGGATCCATCATAATTTGGCTTGTTCTTGCTGTCACGATTCAGAGGTTCGGATCATATGGTTTGCCTAGATTTGCACTACTCAAGTAAGGCACGGAGTCTAACCAGGAGACGGCATTCACCAGGGATCAGCCGCAAGGCAGTTTGGCCTTTGCTGTGTCTAGCACGCAGGTTGCTGCCTTTACTAGGAGTACCAGACGAAACCTATAAAGAGGAATATGCAAAGATGGTCAGCAATGGCAGACAACGGGTAGCGCCACTGGAATATCGGAGGTAGAATAAGAAAGACGACAACTCTGCGGACGACTGGTTACCACTGGGATGGCGACAGAAGCACTTAGGAAGCGTCAGTTCAGAAGTCAGCAGGATATACGAAATGGAGTGCCAGCTCTGTGGGCAAGGAGAAACAATGAAGCCACATTTAGCACCTAGGAGGTAACTAAAAGAACAGACACCAAACATCTAGGGGAGGTGTCTTCAAGTTTGGAGCCAAATTGAACAGCCAATGGGAGAAGAACAAAAGAATTAGATAGCATGCGCAGACCTGAATCCAAGATTGCAGTGGCCCGCACAGAGTGGACGGCCAGCGGAGGAAGGTAAGATTGCCAGGTGATCGGGTGCACAGCCCGATCACCCGGTGTGTGACAAAACCAAAGTTTTTTCAAATCTTCAGTCATACATACAAACGCAGCCCATCAGATGAATTCTCCCTGTTCATAGACAGCAAGTTTAATGGCTATTTCCTAGCATGTACTACAATATTGAAGATACACCTTGGCTCGGGCCTGCCTACCTTTGATAAATACCACCAGGTCTGCATTTACCAAACTAGGAGTAAGGGGGCTTAGTATATTAACAATTAATTTAGTATATATTTGATATCTGTGTTTAACAGAGCAATTGGGTGATCATTCTGGCAGTGTGCTGGGTCTTTGCCAGGTTTTAGAATAGCTATCATTTCTGTCTCTAGCATCTGATGAGATCCCTCATTGTATTGCAGGAGAAATTTAGCTCTTGTCTAGCTGGAAACAGCACAGTGTTTAATTGCTGCCAAGTGACAACATCTATAGAGAATTTTATGCTAATCCAGAGGGACAAACAAATAAGCAACTCCTATACAGGAAAAGAGGTTCAATGGGCGACAATGTAAAGTTTATTTCCCTGAAGTATAGATTCCTAAATAGGTATTTATTTAATTTGCATATTTTTGCTAGAAAGTATCTTAACCATTTTAATTGGTTCAGTGAGACTGTATGCATTTGTAAGGGAGGCTGTATATGGCAGATCATATGGTCCACCCCACCTTCTTATTTCTATGACCTATGGAGATTCAAATCCCCAATATAAATAGTAAAAGCTATTTAGGTTAGTGTTAGATACACGCCGTTGTTAAGGAGGGGAAGAAAGGGTAATTACTGATGCTCTGTAAATAATTACATTATTTCCCCCCCTCCAAACACTCCTCCCCTCACCCAAATAAACAAACATATCTTGCTGCAGAATGAACTCCTGCTCCTACATCAGCCAGTTAACTGGCTGCTGATGTTGGAGCAGGAGTTCATTCTGCAGCAAGATATGTAATAACGGACCAACCATTTGCTCAGGTTTCTGTCCTAATTGGTCATCATAGTTCACTGGAAAACAGAAACTGTGTCAAAGTTTTAGCAGCGGCAGCTATGACTTAACATACTATATCTAGCATCAAAATATAGCTCAGCATAACTTTTGGAACCAGCTCTTACATTTTGAACATATACTCTATGGTGACACCTGCTCATTCTGGAAGTACCCCCAAGTCTGCTCTGCTAGATGTTTACGGAACCAAGAAGTGGAAGGCATATCCCAGCCAGTGCTGGCTCAGTGAATATATAGATAGGCAAACTAAGGTACAGAGAACTTGGTAGGTATAACATGCTCCAATAGCTTCACTTTTTCTTAATGCAGCCACAATCCTCTGCTCCAACTGTATTGCAAGATAAAAATATATTTTTTTTTTTAAATGAATGGAGGTCTATAGAACAGCGAATTGTGCTTTATAATTTAGCTGGCAATGTGGCTTGTAATTGGGTTTGCAATTTTTTTGACAATGATGAGGTTTGTCGAACTGCACTTGGCCTAAGTTTCAGCATTTAATGTGTAGGGAGTTCCGCTGTGATTTTAGCTCTAGGCCACCTTTTTGTCCAAGTACCAACCTGCTAGAAAGAGTAACAAAAACTAAAAACAGCTCATTAAAGTTCATTCCTGAAAAATTACCCATCAAGTTTACTTCTCTTTGCACATAAGGTGCATAGTTTGTAAAAGCAAGCAAACATTGGCCTACTAACCTTTTCTACAAAACCTTTGCCAGTCTTCAAGCAGTTCTCAGAGGTCTGTTGCCGCAGATTGAGGTTTGATACACGACTTTTACATTGCTGTACATATCCTACATTTTTTCTCGGCAAGCTAGTAAGAGCCATTGGGGGGATATTTGTTCTTCCAAACCCCAAATTAAGTTTTGTTGAAGTCACAGTCGTTGCCATTCCTGGAGTTTTAAGGACAGGGTTTAATACTAGGGTACTACAGGGAACAGGGATACCACATGCTGGCTGCGGTAACTTGGATACTTCTAATGCTTTTGGAAGATTACTTCTGCTACTTAGAGGAAGTCGTAAACCCTTAGAGATTCTCCCACTCGTGGACTGCCCTGTAAATAGCATCGGAGGTACAGTTCCCTTCTGCTGTAAGGTCACTTGGTTTGTTTGCTCTTCTTGAACACTATTTAAGAATGTGCTAGGTTTCTGCTGTACAGAGTCTCCACGTACCTTTTTAATAAATAGAGGGTTACCAATTCCTGGGAGGGGTGTAGATGTTATTAAGGTGCGAAATCTGGTACAGAGGACACTTTCATCATGGGCAAAATCAGTCAAATCTAGATCACATGTGGAGTCCTGTGAATATAACCCATTCCCTTTAACTGGAGATGAATGAGCCAGGTCAACTACTGGCCACATCTGCCTGCAACTGTTCTCATATTCATAGGTTTGATTATTTACACTTTGTGGCAAGATGTTTAACAGTGTTCTGTTTGCTGCTATCGCTTTGGTACTGTCACCTGTGTCTGGTAGGAGGCTTATTTCAGTGATTTCATTGTACATGGATGCCAAAGTTTGTGTTGCATCAGCTCTAGTCTTTTCACTATTAGTTATGATGTCCTGAGTAATGTTGGCTGTTGCCATATTACTGTACATTGTTGTAGTGTCCTCTACAGAGTTGGTTGTGGTTTCCTTACTATTCTTTAACAGAATGTCTTGGGTACCATTAGGTGCGGTAATCTGACAATGTATGAATGTCTTATTTGTGACATGGGCTGTTGTAAGTTCATTAGGAATTGACAGGACATCTCGGTGATCATTTGTTGAATTACTTCTATGTTGCATAGATGTCACATCTCGCAAATGGGTGTCTACAGTCACAGGATTAATACATGATAAAGTAGGTGCAGAGTATGTGTGCACAACATACTTTTTAGCATTAAATATTGTACCTCTACCTTGAAAGGAAAAGTGGCTCTGAGCAGTGACTCTGGGCTTTGTATGTATAGAAATATCCTGAGTAGAGTTTGCTATATTTATCACTTCATGTATGTTTTTAGGAACA